>NC_052625.1:191368137-191669585 GCF_016161935.1 Mauremys reevesii
AATAATAACTTGAGTGATTCCTTTTAATGTCATCATCATTATTTTCTTTGAGCTTATTATCCAGGATATGGTTCTTACCTCATAAATCAGGTGCATTTTCAAGTTATCATTATAGTCTACCCTGTGTCATGGTTCAGGCTCCCAGCCTCCCTGTGACAGGCTCCACTAAAGAGAATGAACCAACCCAGATCCACCTGTGGACGGTTAATTGGATAAGTAGCTGGGTGGTAGTTAATTAGTTAAAGCCAGGGTTTTATAAAGGGTTATGAGGGCTCAGGCAGGAGCCCAGAATAGAGAGAGGAAGCTCTTGGGGAGAGAACTCCTTGGGGAAGCTGGGTAGGAAGCTATTTCCAGTGGTGTCTTCTGGGGAGAGGAACTGTGCCCAGAACACAAAGACAGAAAGCACCAAAGGAGAGAGACTATAAATCTCTCCAGGCAGGAAGGCTTGGGAGATACCCTGAACTAACAGGGGAGAGACTGCAAAGCTGCAGGCTGTAGAGAAGCCTGAGGACTTACAGCAGAAGAAGGCTTGTTTACTTACTATACCACAGGAAAAGACTTGTTTACATACCATACCATAAACTACCCTCCTCCTTGAAGGCTGTATACAAACTGCATTGAACTTGGGAAACAGAGGCAGAAATTTAACTATGGTTCCACACTAGGGCTCCCGGGGGGAGTGGCTGCCATTACATCTGGGGGGAGAGTTTACAGAGGCACTGTCAGGTAGTTTAGGCCCCAAATATAGGCTGTTTGGAAAAAATGTTAAAACTTAGTATCATTAGGCTTGCTTTTATTTGTTTGTATTATTAATTCAGTGAAAATAATTTTGGACATGAAGCTGGGCTGGAAGTGCCACATAGGGAACATAACAGTGATGGGTACATTAGATATACTGTTATCCCTTCTTGACTCCTGCGACTAGTCGAAGTTTGGGTCCCTGGGCATGTCCCAGTTGGGAGTAGAAATTGCTGATGGAGTCTGGTGTTTTCTTTGATGCAATCTTGTTTACTTACAAAGTCATCTTCCAAACACAGGAGGGACCAAAACCAAAAGGAACAGTTTCTTAGCTTACAGGCTGATGCTTTGTTCAGCCATCACCTCCGACCTCGATCTCTCGCTAGAGTTCTCCAGGGTCTCACCATACTTACAGGCTGCTTGCTTGGCTTTCTTGCTCAGGCCCTAAGTCTCTCTCGTTCTGCTGTCCCTCGTACTCGTGCGCACGCTTGCCCAAACGATACTCAACAAAACTCCTCCACTCCAGCCACTGTGCTCAAAACTATCTGGTGGGTTCACATTTTTCAGAACCCCTTTTTTCTCAGCTGTGGGGCTTGTGATTCTCTTCATAGTTATGTTAATTGAAGGGTGTGCTCACACCCAATCTCAAAGAGGTTGATGTAGTCACCAGTACCTCACAGCACAACAATACTTGTATGTAAATTTAAGAACACCTGCTGATTGGTTAGCAGCCAAGACTTGAACCCTTGTGTTTCAGAGAGGATCATAGAATTCTAAGAGGGTTCTTCTATGTTTCAGAGCAACTGAACAAAGAGTTACAAGCCACTTTCCCAAAACTCAGAAATATATGAAACAAAGAGCAAACAGGTTTCAGAGGGGTGGCTGTGTTAGTCTGTATCAGCAAAAACAACGAGGAGTCCTTGTGGCACCTTGAGACTAACACATTTATTTCGGCATATGCTTTCATGGGCTAAAACCCACTTCATCAGATGCATGAAGTGAAAAATACAGTAGGCAGGTGCATATATTACAGCACATAAAAAGATGGGAGTTGCCTTACCAGGTGTGGGGGTCAATGATTGAATTGGCCCCGTTAGCACTGACTTCATGCATCAGATGAAGTGGGTTTTAGCCCATGAAAGCTTATGCCCAAATAAATTTGTTAGTCTCTAAAGAGTGAACGGTTTGTAACAAAAGGATTGTCCTATTGTGAAAAGTAATCATTGCAGAAGGCTAAAATTAAATTATATGGCTAGAGCCTTTTATCATGTCCAACTTTTCATTCCTTTTCTTCTGAAAATTAACAAAATTATCACAAATATCTCCATAGGATGTTACATTCTCTTAGTATGTTGCCTTCTTACAAACCATTAATGTTTTCCCTGTTTGTAAATGTTTAAGTATTAGTTTGATTTAAAGCAGGGGTAGCCAACCTATGGCACACGTGCTGAAGGCGGCACGTGAGCTGATTTTCAGTGGCACTCGCACTGCCTGGGTCCTGGCCGCTGGTCCGGGGGGCTCTACATTTTAATTTAATTTTAAATGAAGCTTCTTAAACATTTTTAAAACCTTATTTACTTTACATAAAACAGTAGTTTAGTTATATATTATAGACTTATAGAAAGACCTTCCAAAAACATTAAAATGTATTACTGGCACATGAAACCTTACATTAGAGTGAATAAATGAAGACTCGGCACAGCACTTCTGAAAGGTTGCCGACCCCTGATTTAAAGGAAATGATTGGGGTCTCTAATGTGAAATTCTGGTTTGCCTTTTTTTCTGGAGCTATGAATCAGTTTTCTGTCTAGTATTACACAGAGATATATTCCTTTCTTGGCTGCATACACTCTCGTCTGTTAAGATAGCATGGTGTCTGCTGACAAGTTGGATGGATCCTTGCCAAAGGACATAGGTTGTCAGGCACTGATGGTTTTCGGTGGCAAGTTTTCATAACATTGCAAATGTCATCTCCTCTGCAGGAAGTCTTTCTGTGCCAATACTGAAGTATTGGCACCGCATGCCACCAAACATTTGATCACACCTGGCTGCTGATACGTATGTGTCAAATAATAGTGGAGACATAAAGTTCAAGGACAATTTTGGCTGCCTGCAAAAAGGGGTTGTATTGCAGTAAGCGCATCCAAATGTCAATAACAGCAAGATACTGGCAATTCTCTAATAGATGGTAACACCAGGGGAAAAGTAAATCTCAGTAAAGTGAATCTGGATTTAACACAGACATTGTGGAATGACCTCAGGTTGGTAAAAAATCAAAGGCACAAAATCACTAATCCACAACCCTGCGTGTGTGCAGTGCTCTGTTGTGTGAGGTAATGGAAAAGCAGCTCATATGTTCAACTTGAGTAACATCTGTTATGGTCTACCTACACTAGAGGACTGCACTGTGTCAATGCTACATTTTAGGTTTACTAAGGGTTACTCAGCCCCTCCTCCCTGCAGATAGACACAGTGAAGGGGAGGCCTATTTCTGTGATGTTCTGCCTTATTCTGCCTGGGGTTGAATAAACTAGATCCTGCTGTTAAGAACATAAGAACATAAGAACATAAGAAAGGCCGTACCGGGTCAGACCAAAGGTCCATCTAGCCCAGTATCTGTCTACCGACAGTGGCCAATGCCAGGTGCCTGAGTGAGAAGAACCCACAGGCAATGATCATCTCCATCTCTCTCCCATCATCTCCATCCCCCTCTCAACAGAGGGGACACCATTCTTACATTCTTACCCTAATAGCCATTTATGGACTTAGCCACTTATGAATTTATCAGTTTAAGTCCCCTTTTTAAACAGTATTAGGTAGCTCCTTCCCTCCTCCCAGGTAAGGACCAAGTTGAGTGTTCGAATGCGTGAAGAAGAAGAGAACTTTTTTATTTTTTTTTTTTTTAAACCTGCCTATTAATTTCATTTTCTGGACCTAAGTCTTTGTATATGTATTTCAATAAATAACCACTTTTTCATTATCCACTTTCTCAACATCATCATTCCTTACCTCTATCCCATCTCCCTTAGTCTCCTCCCTCTTTTCTTTACTCTTTTTCCCTAAACTCTCCTCTCTTTCCTCCCTCTCACTCTCCTAATCCCTAATCATTTTATTTTTGCTCTTTTTTTAGTCCTTTTTTAGTGCTTGAATTCTTTTTTGGTGAGGAGACCACATCTGTACACAGTATAATATACCATATATGTTATTAATATATAATATATATTATTCTCTATTTCTCTTTATTTTTTTTTTCTTCCCTTTTATCCCCTTGCTTTTTTTTGACCGCCTCTGCACGCACTCTGACCGAATTCGAGAACCTCCCACTATCAAATTTCCTCTTTTTCCCTGAGTAATGTAGCTAAATTAGCCCCCATCATGTATTATTTTATATATATTTATTTGTATATTTTGCATTATTTTACATTTATCCACATATTTTTTTATTTGTTTTTTGTTTGTTGCCCAATCACTTTTTTTTGATCTGTTCTTTTGTGAGATCTTTGTGAGATCTTTTGTTTCTTTTTTCACTATCTGCAAAGTTTGCTGTCTCATTTGCCACCTCACTGTTTACCCTTTTTGCCTTGCTCCATTATATTTATGATTAAATTGAATTGGTGATAGGATTGATTTTGGGAACACCACTCCCCCACCTTTGTTTTAATTCCTACCCTTTGTTTCCTACCTTAATTCCTACCCTTTTTACCCTGTCAGCAATCCTTTGTTCCCTGTCCTTAACCACCTCCATTTTTTATCCATGACAGGAGACTGCTTTTTACACCTAGTAACTTTGGTGAGGACTTTCTCAAAATCTCCTATTGAAGGATCCTGTTCTGTCTCATGTTTGTCCCTCCCTTTAAGACAGTTTTGTTGACCTCAGAAACCATTTTGACTATTGAAGTACTGTTTATGTTTTTCTTTGTTTATTTCTGTGTTATTTAACTTTTGTTTCTTTTCTATTGCTCAACATTTTACTTATTTGCAGTTCAAGATATAAGCTTTATTGGATTTATTAAAACCTTCCTTCAGGGGAAACTGAGGCAGGGATGCAATGCTGGCACTGCACTGAACTGCCAGGGGAAACTCCAGGGGTGAGGGCTCCCATTACAGCCAGCATCCAATCTTTTTTTGTTAGCCACTGTCATTGGCCGTGTCTTTGCTCCGTACAGCATGCTCAGTACAATTGCATGGTATAATCTGACCTTTAGTTTGGTGTGGAGACCTCTGTTTAACCAGATGTTGTTAATCCTTTCAAAAACAGTGTTTGCTTTTCCTAATCTCATATGAACATCTTTATTTTAGCCACCTTCAAATGTCATCATAATTCCCAGTTACAGAACTTTTCTACCTCTTTGATTTCTTATCCATTCACATACACCTTTGCATCTGTTGTTCATTTTCCTAGCTTCATAATCTTGGTTTTATCTGCATTTACTTTCAATCCAATTTTGGCTGCTTGCTCTTCTCTCTCTGACATAACGGCAATAATTCCATTCCCCGCCGTACTTAGTAAAGCAATGTTGTCGGCAAAGCCAAGATCATGTAACTCATCTCCCCTACCCCATTTTGCACCTTTTGTTGCTCATCACACAGTCTATTGCTAATGCAAAAAGGCTTGGTGATAACACACACCCTTGTCTAACTCCAGTTATAATATTGAATCACTCATCCAGCCCAGTTATCTGATCTTACTGTACATCTGCTTCCATCATATCAACTCCTTATTATGTTGATCAGCTTGCCTGGTATCCCATAACTGCTAGCAGTATTCCACAGTGTCTCTCTGTGGACACTATCTCGTGCTTTCTTAAAGTTGATTAAGATGGGGTTTTGCCCAGGGCTGCCCAGAGGATTCAGGGGGCCTGGGGCAAAGCAATTACTATATTCTCATGGGGGCCCCTGTGGGGCCCAGGGCCTGGGACAAATTGCCCCACTTGCCTCCCCCTCCCCCCGGGCAGCCCTGGTTTTGCCAAACAGTAGCTTTGCTGATGATCTGTTGAAGAGCGAGTATCTGTTCGCAACATGAGCTACATGGATGGAACCTAGCCTGTTCTTCTCGTAACATTTCATCCACTGTCTTGTTCATTCTATTCAGCATAACAGTAGCCAGTACTTTGCCCAGGACCGATAATAGCACAGTACCTCTCCAGTGCATGCATGGAGTAAGATCACCCTTTTCTGGCAGTGCTACGATGATACTGCTATTCTAAGAGGTGCAGCACAGAGGGAATGGGTGCTGCTAAGGCGGCTTTAAACCATCTTTGTGCCCTCTTGACCCCTGGTTATTCTGGGGGGTGGAGTGGCCCCTGGTATAAATTAGGGAGCCTAAGTTACAGCTGCCTCCCTGGGCTGCCCTGTGGACTGCACTGCCGCCTGGAATTTCCACAGGGCTGCATGCTACAGCCCTGCTGTTGACACACACTTCCTGCTTCCAGCTAGGGTGACCAGAAGTCCCAATTTTATAGGGACAGTCCTGATTTTTGGGTCTTTTTCTTATATAGGCTCCTATTACCCCCCACCCCGTCCTGATTTTTCACACTTGCTGTCTGGTCACCCTGCTTCCAGCCCCACACCCATCACATCTCCTACACCAGGGCTTGTAAAGAGTCCTCAGCCTCTCAAGGAATTGGCCCCCCAGCTCAATTTGAGATTTTTAGAGCCCTATATGCTGCTCTGGCCCTTTTACCCAGTGTTAAGGGGCTGAGGCTACCTTAGTATAAGAGTCCAATGGTATTGGTCTTGGAGAGGCCACACTTCAAAAACCTCTAAAAATTACCTAAAATTATTTTTACATACTTTTTTCCCCTAGCAATGCTGGGATTTTAAGGTCCAAGATCTTGTGACCTACCAGTATTAGCCATATGCCACTGGGAAAGGGGTAGAGAAATTCTTGCTTTAAACTGATGGTTTAAAGCTTCCATTGCTGGCCCTGATATGTGATATTGAACCTTAAACCTTTCATTGGTAGAAGACTGATTATTGCCCATCTTGAGCAATGGGCCTATGTAATTTTGGAAGAGAAATCCCACACTTTGGGGGAATAGAAAGAAACATGTCTTTTATTGCTCAGTACTGTGGAAAGTTAGATTAAGTCCCAGGAGGAGATTCATTTATGGGGAGAGTGCAGGTGAAATGAGTTGTATGATAAATGCGATTTATCACATAGATTTTACCATATGTCTGCTATATAAACAATGTTACCAGGATTCCCAAGGTGCAGGGAAAACACTTTGCAGAGATATTCAGAGACAAAAATTCAGACTGAAGATAAATGTTTATAACAAACTTAAGGACTAAAATGTGTTGGAAAAAGATTACATAAAAATTCATCCTTCATTCCTTTAGCGCAAAGGATGAAACAGGTATGCCTCTCCATACTTTCTGTCAGTGTATACCCAGTAGGAGAAGCAGGAGCCATACACAGGATGGACTGTAACACTTTGCCCTTCCCTCCCTACCTCCTGGAAAAACAGTGAGAGTTTATTCAATTCCTTTGTTGTTCCTTCTCTCATCCTCATAATCATTATAGTTTGAGCTCCCACAAATCTGTCCATCTGCTCCCAGGGTGTGCCTGTATTATGTAGTGTCTTCAAATGTCTTTGATCCTTGCTTCACCTTTTTTCCCCCCTTTATTGCATGCTAAATAGTTGTTTTCCTAGGTTCCGCTATACAAATCCTCATGGCAGATGAGATACTGACATAGCTCTTTTAACAGTCATGAGTCTTCACATAAAAATCATGTATTTCTCCAAAATGCTGCAAGTTTCCCTAGGAGCCACTGGAGCAGCAAACTCTTGCCAAGTTAAAAAAAGTGATTGCTTTCTGTGTATGTTAATAAACAGAAATGAACTTAAAAAAACTTCCTTCAGTAACATCAGCTTTTAGTGGAAAAGGTGTACCTGTTACTGCTGAGTTGCCCCACCCACTCTTGATATTTAGCCATTATTTTCATCACATGATTTTAACTTGCCACTCCAAGAATATCTTGAACAGAATTAAAGTACCACCCACTGCTCAAAACCTGCTACAAGCCTTATGAGTGTCAGATGAAACAGACATGAATCTAGAGCTGATCCTGCAGAAGGGACCATGGAAGCCCAGATAGGATCTAACTACTGTGGAACTATGCCACATGTATTACAGTTTCAACGCACTGAATATATGGGAGACAGTTTTCTAGTCATGCAGTTTGATACTGCAGAATGTCTTTTTTATTGTCTCATAACAGAAGAGCACTCACATTCTTCATCCTGAAATTATGTCACACTGCTTGGTGGTTGTATAGACATGCTGTTTTTGCAGGAGTGACTTCCACAGACTTCTGAACTGTCACTTCCATCCCTTATGATTATCTCTTGCTTTGCTTTGAACATTAATGGAACAAAGCCTTCGCTGTCTGCAGTGAGAACAATCCAAGAAGAACCTATAAAGAAATTGAGCATTAAAGAAAATAAATGTACTGATGTAATTACATACAATATACAATCACATTTTAAAATATGTAGTCCAGCACATTAGCCGTCCTTTTCCTCAGCATTAAAACCTTGCCTATACTAGCAAAATTCATATCTGGCAATCCACTGTAAGTGAAGCTTCCCCAATGGTAACATTAATGGAAGTCCTAGTGTACAAAGGGCTCTGGCATTTTTACTAATCCTGCTCAGTGATAGTGAAAAACAAATTCAGTTTTTGTTAATGTGGATGTCCCGTAAGCACCCCCACTTTCCTCCTCAAAACCTTTTTGTCTAGCCTTCCACAACTAACCTGTGCTCCAATGTCATCTACTTCTGCTCATCCATCTGCTCATTCCCTCCTCCCAGATGATGAAAGAATGACAAAAATTAAAATAAATTATTAAGAAACTACCTGTGCTATATTTATTTTGGGGATAAATAGAAACTTCCATCTCCAGGGCTTTCAACCCAGCACTTCTTCAGCAGCTCTAAATTCAGGTGACATGCAGAAGAAAAAAATGACTTTGTACTTTTCCCCACTCCTAATTATGATTAGGGCTGTCGATTAATCACAGTTAACTCCCATGATTAACTCAAAAAAATTAATCGCGATTTAAAAAATTAATCATGATTAATCACAGTTTTAATCACACTGTTAAACAATAGTATACCAATTGATATGTATTAAATATTTTGAACGTTTTCTACATTTTCATACATATTATATTCTGTGTTGTAATTGGAAATCAAAGTGCATATTATTTTTTATTACAATATTTGCACTGTAAAAATGATAAAAGAAATAGTATTTTTCAATTCACCTCATATAAGTACTGTAGTACAATCTTTGTCGTGAAAGTGCAACTTACAAATGTAGATTTTTTGTTATATAACTGCACTCAAAAACAAAACAATGTAAAACTTCAGCGCCTACAAGTCCACTCTGTCCTACTTCTTGTTCAGCCAATTGCTATAACAAATAAGTTTGTTTACATTTACAGGAGATAATGCTGCCCTCTTCTTATTTACAATGTCAGCTAAAAGTGAGAAGAGGCATTTGCATGGCACTTTTGTAGCTGGCATTGCAAGGTATTTGTGTGCCAGATATACTAAATATCCGTATGCCCCTTCATGCTTTAGCCACCATTCCAGAGGATGTGCTTCCATGCTGATAACACTCATTAAAAAAATAATGCATTAATTAAATTTGTGACTGAACTCCTTTGGGGGTGGGGGTGGGAATTGCATGTCCCCTGCTCTGTTTGACCTGCATTCTGCCATATATTTCATGTTATAGCAGTCTCACATGTTCATTTTAAGGACACTTTCATTGCAGATTTGACAAAACGCAAAGAAGGTACCAATGTGAGATTTCTAAAGATAGCTACAGCACTCAACCCAAGATTTAAAAATCTGAAGTGCCTTCCAAAATCTGAGAGGGATGAGGTGTTGAGCATGCTTTTAGAAGTCTTAAAAGAGCAACACTCCGATGCGGAAACTACAGAACCTGAACCACCAAGAAAGAAAATCTGCTGGTGGCATCTAACTCAGATAATGAAAATGAACGTGCGTCTGTCTGCACTGCTCGGATTGTTATTGAGCAGAACCGTCATCAGCATGGACGCATGTCCCCTGGAATGGTGGTTGAAGCATGAAAGGACATATCAATCTTTAGCACATCTGGCTGGTAAATATCCTGCGACGCTGGCTACAACGGTCCCATGAGAATGCCTGTTCTCACTTTCAGGTGACATTGTAAATAAGCAGTGGACATTATTTCCTGCAAATGTAAACAAACACGTTTGTCTGAGCTACTGGCTGAACAAGAAGTAGGACTGAGTGGACTTTGTTTTAATTTTGAATGCAGGTTTTTTTGTACATAACTGTACATTTGTAAGTTTCAACTTTCATGATAACGAGATTGTACTACAGTACTTGTATTAGGTGAATTGAAAAATGCGATTTCTTTTGTTTTTTTACAGTGCATATACTTGTAATAAAAATAAATATAAAGTGAGCATTGTACACTTTGTATTCTGTGTTGTAATTGAAATCAATATATTTGAAAATGTAGAAAACATCCAAAAGTATTAAAATAAATGGTATTCTATTATTGTTAACAGTGCGATTAATTGCACGATTAATCACGATTAATTTTTTCAATTGCTTCACAGCCTTAATTATGATATAAAGAGATCTTGAAAGGATCCCATTTTCATACGTCTGATTTTTATTATTGCTTGGTTTTTACCTTAGAAATATCAGGAATATCAAGTCTTGTTCTTAGTGGGTTTGTGGGATGACTTGTTAGAGGTCTCAGAAATGTGGATTTTGAGCTTTCTTACTCCTCAGTTGAAGAGGTGGGTTGTTGAATTTCTGACAAAGATGTCTTTTCTCCCAAGTGGTTCTCGGGCATTTGTATTAAATAGGTGATAACAATAACAACAACAGGATTTTTAAACAGACTGAATAAAAATCACTTTCCCGCTCAAGTAATTAGGTTTCACTTGTATAATATTTCTGATATCATAAACCTACTACTTCTCCAGTTGTCCACAGATTCTCAGGAAAATATAGGGTAGACAGATCTGAATTTCTAATGTTTAAAAAAAAAAGGCAGAAAAAAAAGAAGAAATAAAGAAAATCAAAACCATTCAGGTTTGCTTCATACAGCATATAGACGCATAAAATAATACAAACCCATTTTCTTTCCTTTGTAAGTCACCTTTTAAAATAAAGCAATATCTACTGTGTATGTTTACTGCTAGTGGGTCTTTTCCCTAATGGGCTACCTATTATGTTATCCTAGGACATAACATACACATATATAACACTTTGTCGGTATATCCTTTGTTTTATTCAGTTGGACATTTCAGAAGAAAGAGCACTGACAGCACTGACTCTGGGAACCTGTGTGTGCTGTATTACTGATAAGGCCTACTTGTCCTGTAATTATGGAATAGAGGACCTTGAATAGCATCATTTGATATATAGGAAAGTAGGTTATGTTTCATTGTGTATATTTTGATAGTTCTTATAAATTTTACTTTTCTACACAAAATGAAAAAGACTATGGAAAAAGGAAGTATAAAAACCCTAATATGCTGTGTGTGTGTGTGTTTTTTTTCAGTTGCAACATTGTTTATTTGGCAAAGTGAAATCTCCTCTCTTTATGTTATTAACTAAGCACTTTCACAAGCTGCTTCACTATTTCATGTTGTCATGTCACCTATAACGTCATAAGGAGATTGTCATTCCCAATCATGAACCTTTAATCTTTTTCTGTTAATACCTTCTTTCTAATTCTGGACAGACTTTGGAGTCCATAAACTAGAGGGCTGTAATTGGAAATGCTGCCACACAAACCAACAGAACTGCATTATCAGCCAAACTGATAAAACCTGCTTTTTTATTATTCTCTTGTGAGTTTTTATCCCTATTCATCTGAAAGTTTGAAAAATCACAATTGCAGTAAGTTAACACTTGTGTTATATTATATCTCACAAAATGTTTTGTTACTTAGAGATAGGGTGGTGCCAAAAGTAATGTTAAAAATACCCTTTTACCTTGCATAATTATTACAGATGACCTGCAGAAGACTGAGACCTCCAAATATGTGCTGTTACCAATACTGTATGTGACAGGCTATATTTAGCGAGGGTAATGGCATTATGCTACTGGACTTTAAAGCATTCAGGGCAAGGTTAAGTTCATTCCTGATGCAATTCCATTCATTTTAGTGGGTTTGCATCAGTACGAATTTGGCCCACTGTTGCAGTTAGCATTTCAAAATGTTAATTCAAAAGAAAAAAATTTGGAAACCATTGCTGCAAACTAAGGACATTTGTCAAAGTGTCCCATCTAATTATGTGGCATTAGAGGATGGGATGGAGCTGAGTAACATTTTTGTTAACCCTTCAGTATGCTTTGTTGCAAACTGGAAAGTCACCCCACATTTGTGGTACAGTCTGCTAATGTTCACAAACATGTTGCTTGTGCCCAGGCCATCTCATGGTTTTGTGTCAAAACTATGCAAAACTTGTGGTTTTACAGGGTTTCAATGCAAAACAAGGTGAAACTCAGCAATTTTGATGGATTATACTTTGAGCTTTGCAGCTCACCCAAATCCCAAATTCAAAGGAAAACTCAATGAGTGCAACCTCCCCCGACCCCCGGTCAATTCTTCAATTGATTGAAGAATCACATAAATCCCTCTGCTCTGAATCTGGTAAATTTTGCATGGTTTGAGAGGGATTCTTGGTTCAACAATTCTCTTTGCTCTTTACAAACAGACTCCTTTTTTGAAGAGTGTAACAGCACACTGGACAGAAGAGACATCTGGAGGTGCTTCTGTGTTGTGGCATTTGTCTTCTGTAAAACCTGGGGCATCAAAATGAAGAGTGCCGATGTTAACTAAACTATCAGCCTTTCTATAGGCTGAAAAGAGGCTTTCTTGTTCATTTTCATAATAATCTCACCGTTTTTTTTAATTAAACAGGTGAGTTTGGTGCTCTTAAACTCAAGAACTGGCCAAAGATGGGAATTCATCCCCTCCTCCCCATGTTAAAGCCACTTTGTGTTGCTGCAAAGGGATCTCTCTGAAAATACCAATTCCATAGAGGGCCTCCTCAGTAGGTGAACAGTTGGCATGGCTGGCTCTATTCCACCACCTGCAGCCACCTCCAGGGTAAAAGGTATGCTGATAAAGGGAGAGATGTCTTATGTCCCACCCATGCTTGGCTGCTAGAGCTACCCAGAGAGACCACTGCAGCTAGGGTACAAGTTAAAGCAGCCCAAGACCAAACCAGTTTCAGGGATCCCCAGTGTCAGGGAGACACCATTCTCAGTGTTTGCACTGGTCTCAGCATCAGCACCAGGATGAATCAGGCCCGGTGTAAGCAGGTGCTGTGCAGATTTTGCTACATAAGTCTGTCCTCCCTGACAGCACTCATGCCATCCCTCTGCTGGTCTCTGTTTAGCTGTAAACTGCCAATCATAGCGTATTACATAGTCAGGAAGGTTTCTTGGGTACAGAATGGAGGTTTTGGTCAAAATGAGAGAGAATCCTATCCCAGAATAGCCAATAGCCTGGTAGATATGGGAGAGCCAAGATCAAGTATCTGATTCAGAGCAGGGATTTAAACCTAGGTTTCCCTCATCCCAGGTGAGTGCCCTAACCACTAGGCTATTGGGGCCAGGATTGCTTTTGCTCTCTGAACATTTTTGAAATGTTGAAAATTTTCATGGGACAGGAAAATCATCTCCCACCCAGCTCTAATTATGAGGAATATTTTTATTTGTTGGTGGCAACTGGGCTGGGAGGTAGGAATTTATTGTTGGGTGTCCCTTAGGGAGGGAAGCCACTCAGAGAGTGGAAGGGAAAGAGAAGTTTGGCAGATTAGAACACTAGGCTCCTGTGCTAATTTTAGATTACACTAATCCCAAGAATTTCCAGACATAAAAAGTGTAATATCCTAGGAATGATCCCCCCTTCCCCAGTCCCTCGTATCATCAGGTACGTGGCATGTTTGTGGAAAGGGATAAAGATGCCAAAAGGCTTTAAAAGGAAGCATCCCCGTTTACAAAGAACTTTGTGTCCTGATTATTTTCTCTGTCTCCCTCCACAGAGGAATCTAACTGATTGCTCTGGTTAGGGGGCAGCATGGCACGGCACACTTGCTCTTCATAGAATCATAGACTATCAGGGTTGGAAGGGACCTCAGGAGGTCATCTAGTCCAACCCCCTGCTCAAAGCAGGACCAATCCCCAACTAAATCATCCCAGCCAGGGCTTTGTCAAGCCTGACCTTAAAAACCTCTAAGGAAGCAGATTCCAGTGCTTTACCACCCTCCTAGTGAAATTTTTTTCCTACTATCCAACCTAAACCTCCCACACTGCAACTTGAGACCATTACTACTTGTTCTGTCATTGCCTTCTTACTCTATCTTGCCTCCGCTCAAGTCCACAAACAGTTCAAAGACATTTTTGCTGGTAAAACACTCCATGCAATTTACAATATTTATAATTTACAATATTGCTTTCCACCACCCTTATTCGCCTTACTTACACCTACTGTCCTAGGGAGTCTTCAGCTCCTGAGGTAAGCAGGGAAGAGCAATCTCAATCTCAATCTCAATCTCTCTCTCTCCCTCCCCCAATCTGCTTCCTTCCATCCCACTGCCTTCCTGTGCCTTTTGTACCATTTGCCTAACAGCCTAATTAGCCTCTTAGTTCTCCCCAGCCAATAAGTTAGGCACAACTCTTCTTAATGAGGTCTTCTCTGGGGTAATTAATTAGATCTGCAGTGACCAGAGTGCTGGCTTAGGTGCTATTGCCCAGCACTCTGTCACAGGCAGCTATGCAATTATCCCTAACATTTAAGTAATTTTGGGAGATGTTCTGACAGAGGTAGTAGAACAATTTTTATAGTGGCGTGCTGATGATGGAAACCAGGTGTTTGGTGTTTGTTATTACTACTTCAAGCCAGGACTACTACATTCTGCCATGTTTCAGACAAGAAAAACAAGGGCTTATTGGGAAAAATGTCGAAATACCTATATATGTTTCCAAGTACAACTTTGATATTGAAAATGTCATCTGTAACCCAGCCACCAGAAATATACAAAACGTACCATGTTTCATTTCAATAATGGGTAAATCAAAAAGCTGCTGGACTAAATTCAGATGGATCTTGCCATCACAAAGGAGAACAGTTCTTGTTTCCTCAGCAACAGCTCCATTTGAGAAATACTTCTGTGGACACATACAGGTAAAAGAAAAGGTCATGTTAGAATACTAGCCACTTTTTACTTCAAGAATCAGGCCCTACAGCTCCTTTATCATTTTGGGTTTTCATCTTCTCTTTACTCCCAACAATATATCTATATATTTATGGGAATAAGGCACCCATATTTAACTGCAGTATTACAGGTTCTGTCTCACCAGGCCCAAGAAGAGAGGAACTCATTTGGCTCCTGGCTCCTTAGAGTCATGTCTGCAGGTTGTAGCCTTTTATTTGATTTAAAGTGAATTTTATAACATGGTATTAAATCACTGTAGGTTCAGCTCTGGCAGCTACAGTTTCAAGCTTAACAGAGTGAAAGTCATCTCTGCTGTTTGTTTCAAAGTTAGATTCTCTAGGAACACATAAAGACCAAGAGTAGTGACCACACGTACATCCACCAGTACAAAGTCTAGTCTATTTTAAAAGTTTTAAGTTATGATTACCCAAGCATATAGAAATTCTATAGAGACCTATGCACAAGTTACAAATATAGTTATACTCACATTCTTAACAACAGTGCAAGGGTCTGATGGGTCTCTCATGGCTTGGTCATCAGTAGAGGGATGGTTCCTGCTGGAGTCTCCCAGGGAGAGCTCAGTTTTCCCATTCTGGGCATCCTCTATTTATAATATGATTCTGTCTACACCTACATTCTGCGTGTGTCCATAAAAGTGTCCACCCTCTTTTCTCTTATTGGTCAGTGTCCCCTGGAAACTTAAGGGACCCCAATTTTCTATAGGCTGTGTAAGTTCCCTTTGTTCTCATTAGCATTGATGCACAACCTGTATCCTGTGGTTTAGCACATGTGTCTGAGACAGATGCGCCTTTACAGTATTTTTATGATCTAATATTGATCTTCTGAGTAATTTTGTGCAATTTTACCAGTTGGACCCTCTTTCCCCATACTCTTACGGCATCGGGTTATTTCTTGATCACTTATGTCACTGTTTCTTGTCTCCAACGCCTAAAATAGCTAAGCTAAAGTCTTGCAGGCCTCAACCTACGGGTCTTGTGTTTCAGCTTGTCTTACTCATGTCTACTTGGTTCCTTCCTTACTTACTGAGTTCCTCTAAATACTGATCAATCTTATACTTTTATAATCCTACAAATTAACTCTAATTAACATACAATGAATATATGTAACATAACAAATTGATTAATCATAACATCACACAATAAATGAATACGAAACTAAAATCATTGGCTACAACGTGCAGCTCAAAACTGCACCAGCTTCTTTGATGCCATAATGCCTTGCAAATTTAACTACTCCTGGGGGAATTCAGCGCTACTGCACATGCACAGAATTTATGTCCCACGCAGATTTCTTTGCTTCCTCACAGAAAAATGACTTTCTGACAGGGAAGCAAAGGGAAGCCACAAGAGTAGTCATGCGACCCTTCCCCAGCAGTATGTTTCAGGTGCCCAGAGCAGCCATCAGAGAGGTAAATCACTATGGGACAGGGGGCAGAACTGGGGAAGACCCAGCTGGTGGATCCTATCCTATGCTGGGCTCAGAGCTGGGGAGGATGGGACTTCCTCTTCCAATGCACAGCATCTGGGGCCAGGTCAGACCCACTCCCAGATTTCTCCCCCAGCTTCAGGAAGTTCTGCAAACTCCCTCGCCCCTCCCCTTCCTGCATCCATCGCTCCTGAGATGCAAGGGAAGGGATCCCTATACAGGGAGCTGCTCCCCCATCCACCCAACCCCTGTGCTTCCAGACCCATTCATACCCAGACCTTCCCACAGAGCCCCACAGTCCCCTCACTCAAAACTCCTTCTATAAGCCCCACTCCTCCTGCACCTGGACCACCCCAATAAGCCACCCGGCTCCCCACCCCACCGAGCCCCAACCAGCTGAACCTGAATTCCTACCCCACTGAGTGCCACTCTCCCAGCATCTGGACCCCCCACTGAGCTCCCCACGCCCAGACCCTGCAAAGTTCTATCCCCACACACCCAGACCCCCCCACACTGAGCCCCAACCACTTTCATTTGGACCCCCCTGCAGAGTCCCATTACCGTTGCACCCAGAACCCCCCCCAACAAACCCCTGTGCATCCAGATTCCCCCTTCACTTGGATCCCCACACACTAAACCCCTCAACACTTGGATCCTGCCTTGTTGAGCCTGCCTCATACCTGGTGCAGCTGGTAGGGAGAGGAAGAGCCATGGGATGTTTCTGGGGCAGGCCCGGTCCTTGTGCTGTGTCAGGGTTGGGTGTAGCCTCACTGCTGAATACGTGTCCTGGTGGGGGAGCTGCACAGTGATCTCCTACCTCTGTGCAGCCAGTGGCCTGTGCTCCCCAATGCCAGGCTGGAGCCTCCACATTTATTTGACAAATAACATTTGCAGAATTTTGCAGAATTTTAAAATATTGTGTGCACAGAATTTTTGTTTTTTGGTGCAGAATTTTTAATTTTTTGGCACTGGGGAATCTGTCTTGGCATGTCTGGTATAGCTTTCTAAGGAGGGGTGGAACTTATACTGGGAGCCAAACCAGCCAATGGGGGAGTATAAAGATGGCATCCAGCCAACCTTGTCCTCCTCTTTGGTGCTGTGTTGGTTGGACTTTAGCTGGACTAAGGACTGAGGCCTCTGAATTCTGTTCCTACTGATGCCACCCATTTTGGTCCAGATCCACAGAGATATTTAGGCTCCCAACTTTCATCAAAGTCAATAGAAATTAGGAGCCTAAATACCTCTATGGATCCAAGCCCAAGTCCACAAGACCACAGCATGAGGAACACCAGATGATTGTAAAGTCTAAGCAGCTATGTAACTGATAGATGTGCTTATATATAATTTGCTGTCCACTATTATCCAGAGACAAATCTCAGCATTACTGCTTTTCAATTTGCATCCGACGAAGTGGGTACTCACCCACGAAAGCTCATGCTCCAATACGTCTGTTAGTCTATAAGGTGCCACAGGACTCTGCTGCTTTTCAAGTGACTCTCTCCCATTATTAAATATCTATGGTTTGGATTATTTCCCCCTAAAACATACTACTGTATTTTTCTACTTTGAAGCTCACTTTATTCCTGCCCTTATTTTCCATTTCTTTAGAACCTATTTTATTCCTCTGGCATCACTTGTGTTTGCAACACCTCCCAATTTAACATAATCTTCTAATTTAATTACTATGCTGTTGACCTCTTCCTCCTCCAACTCTTCCTTTTGTGTATTCAGCATGAAACCAACTGCAGCACTGTAACATTTTAGAACAGAAAGAAGAGACACCATCTACCCTAAACCTAATTTGGGTTCTGCTCTAGTTAGTGTTTGCACTTTGTATCCTTTGATATTTCTTCTTGATGTCAAACTTTTTTTAAAATCAGTTCACAGCTGCATCTTCTATTTCTGTACTGAGTAATCTGTTCCACATGTTAATTAACCTTTGGCTTAAATAAATGTCTCCTAATCTCCTTTAATGCTCAATTCTTAGTTTCTATTCAAGCTCTCTTGCTGCTTTTAATTCTGTTCACATCTCAAACAGTTTTTCTGCAGCCACGTGCTCTTTACTCCGCAGCATTTTAAACCCTTCCTAAACCACGTAGTCTCTTTTCTTTCATTGCAGCACATTAAATCCTCCTGGTTTTCACGTAACCACACTGAGTTATAAATACCATCACAGTGCCACTGAACTTCTGTGAAATTACCTTTTCCCCATTCTATTTTGAATAACTCATGCAGATGAGTAGCTTAATATTATTTAATTTGTGTATTATGGTTGCTCTGAGAGGTCCTATTAGGATAGGCTCTGTACAAATTTCTCTAAATTAAAAAAAAAATCCCTGCAGATATTTGTACTCTTGTCCCCATGCTAAAAATAATTAGCCATTTGTTATTGTGTAATGACTGGAAGAAAAAAATCCAAGTAATTTGAAATACTTCAAATAAGTCCCCTTTCAGTCTTTTCCTTTCTGATCTTAAACCACTGGTAATTTCTTTAATCTTTGTTTGTAGCCATAATTTATTCCCTGGTCATTTTAGTTCCCCTCAAGTTCTTGCTTTTCTTTTTAGTAATACTATATTGCACTTAGATTTATACACAGGGTTCAAGAGACTTAATTTTCAGCAATGGGTATAATGAGTGTCCCTGCAGACCTTTGCATTTGCAGTCAAAAATTGATATTTATATATGCAGAACAGATATTTGTGCACAAAAGCCATTTTTTTTTGTTCTTATGAGCCTGTACGCTCCAAACACTGCCACATTTTGCCTGAATACTGGTAGAAACAAAAAAACCATTGTCTGATTTGCTCTTGCATCAATAACTTATAAACAATGATGGGACGGAGCTGAAAAATTCTGACCCAAACGTGATCCTTCATGGAATTTGAAGGGTTTTGGATGTAGTGCAGGCCCATTTCTTCATACCAGTTATCTTCAAGTCAAGAATGATCAAGACTAATTCATCCCAGCTCCATCTCAATTGACTACAAATCAGTTGATTATAATTAGTATTGTTATGTTAGGGATGAATTTGGTGCATTATATTTTTTGCTTAATCCTGCCAGCTCTTATTGTAGCCTCCCCCAAGAAGTGAATCACAATTTTATAGTATGACCTACTCTTTATAAAACCACATGGACTGTCTTAGACCAGTCTGTTCTGTCCAAGATCCTTTATCTTGTTCCTACCTATGATTTTACATATTTTCCTTGTGCAGATTTCAGAAATCCAGATCTTTAGTTTCACAGCTTTTTTTTTCTTTTCATTGCTTTTAAACATTAGTGTTACATTAGTCTCTCTCCAGTGGTCAGGCACTTCTCCTGTTTATAGAGATAAATTAATCTCTGTTACATTTTATGTCTGACTGTTGAAGAATTCTGTTAGATCATGGGCTTCCTCTGTTTTTAATTGCTCCAAATTATTTCAGCCTCTTCTGATTTATCTTTTAGTTTAAGTAACAATAATGCACCTTTTCTTTGAGGAACACATAATGCTTTACATACATTAATCAATTTAGCCTCATAACATTCTTGAGAGATAGTTGATTATTATTCCTATTTTATAGATGATGAAACCAAGGCACAGAGAAATTAAGTGATTTACTGAAGCCCATACAGGTAATTTGTGGCAGTGTAGAGAATAGAAGCAAGATCTCATGCCTCCCACCCTTGTGCTTTAACCCCAAGATCCTTCTTCCTCCAACTCCATCAAGTTTCACTGTCTGTTCCTAGAAGCTGTATCTCTGATTCTGATGTATTGCTCTCTCTAAGGGGCTAAAAGGGCTTGTAGTTTTCAGTTTCAAAGTCTTTACTGTAAACTGCTTTATCCATAAACAAAGTTTATTGGAGGACTAAGGGGATATGTATACAGAAGTGACAAATATTTCCAGATACTCAAGTGGATATTATCTGCCCAGGCTTCTTTTGGCCAACTTCCTTTAATGTATCCAGTTCCAGCTCTCCCTCAACAAGAATCTGGCAACATGAGCAAGCCTTTCCCTCATCTGCCGCAGCTTAACCGTCACCAGATTTTACAGCTTTGTAAAAGGATCACATAGCTTGCAGCCAGGCAGTCTCAGTATTGCCAACCCAAACTTTCCAAACTCCTGAGTCAGGACCCAAAAATCACAAAGCTGCCTTAAAGATCACAAGATTTAAAAAAAATGGATTGGATGTTTTTTCTTTTTGTTTTTGAACCTTTAGGGTACCCTCAAGTCACATGTTCAAGCATTTCTCTGCAACCTGGAGGGCTAGAAAACTTTTTTTTTTAAATGAAAGCTGAGAATCTCATGTAACCACATCCCTCAATGAACTGAAGCTTTAAGTAAAACATTAAATAGTGCGAGACTCACAATAAAATCGCACGAGTTGGCAACACTAATTTGCCTGCCACCTCCGAAAGAGCTATTGTTATTCTACCTTATTCTTCTCCCTTTCTTGGCAGCTTTCCAGAAACTCAGCAACTAAAGGTTTTCTACTGCAGTCCTGGGTTCTGCTTCACTGAGCCTTCCTGAACAGATACATTTGTAATGTACGTGATAGGAAAAAGCTGAAATACTACATTTATACTATGGTAGATGTGATATATCTTGACTAGGGGTGTCAACCAATTAAAAAAATTAATCACGATTAATTTCACTGTTAAACAATAATAGAATACCATTTATTTAAATATTTTTGGATGTTTTCTACATTTTCAAATATATTGATTTCAATTACCACAAAGAATACAAAGTGTACAGTGCTCACTTTATATTATTATTTTTTATTAAAAATATTTGCACAGTAAAAAAACAAAAGAAATAGTATTTTTCAATTCATCTAATACAAATAATGTAGTGCAATCTCTTTATCATGAAAGTTGAATTTACAAATGTACAGTTATGTACAAAAAAAACTACACTAAAAAATAAAACAATTAAAAATTTTAGAGCCTGCATGTCCACTCAGTCCTACTTCTTGTTCAGCCAATCGCTGAGACAAACATGTTTGTTTACATTTGCAGGAGATAATGCTGCCCGCTTCTTGTTTACAATGTTACCTGAAAGTGACAACAGGTGTTTGCATGGTACAGTTGTAGCCGGCATCGGAAGATATTTATGTGCCAGATGCGCTAAAGATTCATATGTCCCTTCATGCTTCAACCACCCTTCCAGAGGAAAGACGTCCATGCCGACAACGGGTTCTGCTTGATAACGATCCAAAGCAGTGCAGACCAACGCATGTTCATTTTCATTATCTGAGTCGGATGCCACCAGCAGAAGGTTGTTTTTCTCTTTTGGTGGTTCGGGTTCTGTAGTTTCCGCATCGGAGTGTTGCTCTTTTAAGACTTCTGAAAGCACGCTCAACACCTCATCCCTCTCAGATTTTAGAAGGCACTTCAGATTCACTCACATTCATGCCTTCTTTGCATTTTGTCAAATCTGAAGTGAAAGTGTTCTTAAAATGAACAACGTGTGCTGGGTCATCATCCGCGACTGCTATAACATGAAATATATGGCAGAATGCGGGTAAAACAGAGCAGGAGACATATAATTCTTCCCCAAGGAGTGCAATCACAAATTTAATTAACGCATTGTTTTAAATTAACGTCATCAGCCTGGAAGCATGTCCTCAGGAATGGTGTCTGAAGCATGAAGGGGTATACGAATGTTTAGCTTATCTGGCACGTAAATTCCTTGCAATGCTGGCTACAAAAGTGCCATGTAAATGCCTGTTCTCACTTTAAGGTGACATTGTAAATAAGAAGCAGGCAGCATTATGTCCCGTAAATGTAAACAAACTTGTTTGTCTTAGCGATTGGCTGAACAAGAAGTAGGACAGCATGGGCTTGAAGGCTCTAAAGTTTTACATTGTTGTGGTTTTTTGAGTGCAGTTATGTAACCAAAAAAAAATCTACATTTGTAAGTTGCACTTTCATGATAAAGATATTGCATTATGGTATTTGTATGATTTGAATTGAAAAGTATTTCAATTATCATTTTTATCATTAAAGACTAACAGATTTATTTGGGCATAAGCTTTCATGGGTAAAAACCCACCTCTTCAGATGCATCTTCATTCCATGTATTTGAAGAAGTGGGTTTTTTTTACCCACGAACACTTATGCCCAAATAAATCTGTTAGTCTTTAAGGTGCCACCGGCCTCCTTGTTCTTTTGTGGATACAGACTAACATGGCTACCCCTCTGATACCTGACATTTTATTATTGTTTATCAAGTATTATTTGTTTATCATTTTTACAGTGCAAATATTTGTAATAAAAATAATAATATAAAATGAACGCCATGCACTTTGTATTCTGTGTTGTAATTGAAATCAATATATTTGAAAATGTAAAAAAGCATCCAAAAATATTTAATAATTTTCAATTGGTATTCTATTGTTTAACAGTGCAATTAATACCAATTAATTTTTTTAATCCCGATTAATTTTTTAAAATTAATCACGTGAGTTAACTGTGATTAATCGACAGCCCTAATTTTGACTTTAGGCTTTTTATACTGTCTTGCATGACCTTGTCATAAACAAACTAGGGAAATACAACCTAGATGGAACTACTATAAAATGGGTGCATAACTGGTTGGAAACCCATCCTCAGAGAGTAGTTATCAGTGGTTCACAGTCAGGCGGGAAGGGCATATTGAGTGGGGTCCCACAGGGATCAACTCTGGGTCCGGTTCTGTTCATTACCGTCATAAATGATTTAGATAATGGCATTCAGAATACACTTATACATTTTATGGACGATACCAAGCTGGGAGAGGTTGCAAGTGCTTTGGAGTATAGGATTAAAATTGAAAATGATCTTGACAAACTGGAAAAATAGTCTGAAGTAAGTAGGATGAAATTCAATAAAGACCAAATGCAAAGTACTAAATTTAGGAAGGAACTATCAGTTGCACACATACAAAATAGGAAATGACTGCCTAGGAAGGAGTACTGCAGAAAGGGATCTGGGGGTCATAGTGGATCACAAGCTAAATATGAGTCAACAGTGTAACACTTGCAAAACATGCAAACATCATTCTGGGATGTATTAGCAGGAGTGTTCTAAGCAAGACATGAGAAGTCATTCTTCCGCTCTGCTCTACACTGATTAGGCCTCAACTGGAATATTGTGTTCAGTTCTGGGCGCCACATTTAAGGAAAGATGTGGACAGATTAGAGAACGTCCAGAGAAGAGCAACAAAAATGATTCAAGGTCTAGAAAACATGACCTAAGAGGGAAGATTAAAAAAATTGGGTTTGTTTAATCTGGAGAAAAGAAGACTGAGAGGGGACTTGATAACAGTTTTCAAGTACTACAATGTTGTTATAAGGAGGAGGGAGGAAAATTGTTCTCCTTAACCTCTGAGGATGGGAGAAGAAGCAATAGGCTTAAATTGCAGCAAGGGTGGTTTAGGTTGGACATTAGGTAAAATTTCCTGTCAGGATGGTCAAGCACTGGAATAAATTGCCCAGGGAGGTTGTGGACTCTCAATCATTGGAGATTTTTAAGAGCAGGTTAGACAAACACCTGTCAGGGATGGTCTAGATCAGTGGTTCTCAAACTAGGGCCGCCACTTGTTCAGGGAAAGCCCCTGGTGGGCCAGGCCGGTTTGTTTGAGAATCACTGGTCTAGATAATACGTATTCCTGCCATGAGTGCAGGGGACTGGACTAGATGACCTCTCGAGGTCTCTTCCAGTCCTACAATTCTATGATTCTATGGTTAATGATCATTCTTTGCTACTGTCTTCCCCCATTCAGTGACAGGGTGTGTTCCTATCACAATAAGAATCTTTATTTTCTGAGTCATATTTGTCTCTTCCATTCATGAGTTTCTTTCACCAAACCTTATGAGGTCTTAAGGAAAAACTATTATCTCAAATTCTTTCTTGTTTCAAAAAGTGCAGGTTAGTCAGGTTACTGACTTTATTATTCAAAATATAACATTATTCAAAACTGCAAATGAAGTGAGAGATCATAACCAGATATTAAAGTATGAATACAATCAAACCTCAAGAAATCTTGTAAGAAAATTGAAGAAAAGTGGTGTGCTAAATATATGAAAATTCTAAGGTCATTTCCAGATGAGGGCTTGAAATGCCCTAGCAGTAACTGTTTTCCAGTCCATGGCTGGGAGGCTACCATGGTCAAGTCCATGCTATCTATTTGTAACATGTGAACTAGTATATTTATGGGTGGAAAATTGTTTACTAAAGCAAAGAGCAAATAGGTTTTTAAAAGCCCTTGGATTAGATGTTTTATACAATCTGTTTGTACTATAAGTAAACAACATATTTTATCCCCACCCATCAGTCTGCCAATATCTTCAACTCTATCCTTTCCTCTTCTTAACTCTTTTGCTTAATTTTAATCTTGTACATCCTCCTGTACCACCCGCATTCATTCACCTTGGTACAAAGATCATCTCTATGAATTTAAGTCCAGCTACAGATGAGATAGTGGTGCAAATCAGAGTCCACTGTCCACTCACAGTTGTGGGTAGCCCAGCTTACTACCTATGGACCAGATTGTGATACTCACTCACCTTGAATAGTGCCTTATTCCACCAATGATCCCATTAAAGTCCATGGGGCATCTCATGTGTACATACTTGTTAGTGTCACTAAGAGTGGCAAATCTGTTTCTATGGAAACAAGCTATGTAATGCAGAAAACATCCTTTTTTTTTTAAGGCAAAAAATGTGCTTCATTCTCCCCGATCTACCCACAGCCTAGTATCTTCCTCCATTTCTTTCAGCTGTAGTAAATCCATGAACCATTTCAATAATCAGGAAGGCAGTTTTGAATTGTATTGAGGAATAGAAAGGAAGCCATGAAAATGATGGAAGATAAAGGTGATCTGACTCTGCTTCCTGGAGTGACAGACTAGTCAGGCAGCCTGAAGTTTAGAGGGAAGAGATTTAGGAAGAGCATAAAAAATGGAACTGCAGTAGTCAAGATAGGAGGTGATTAATGCTTGGATAAGGATGTAAGCAAAAGCAGAGAGGACGTGGTAAGGACAAATTCTGATAATGTTCTGAAACTGGTGATAAGCAGAAATACAGACAAGGGAGATGTGGAAAGTAAAGTAACGTTGGAGGTTAAAGATGACTCTGAGATTTCTTGCTTTGGAAGCAAAGTGAAGGCCTGAGTTAAGGAAAGCGATAGCTGAATCAGAAACTTGGGAGCAAAAGAGGGCCATCTTACCCAAAAGAAAGTCTTCATTAATGTATGTATTCATTAATAGTCTCTGAGGTATTCATGAATAGAGTTATTATTGTGTAGCTCGGATCTAAAAATCAAGACAGAAATATAGACAGCTTGGTATCCTATATGTCAAGGTGCTGAGTTCTTCTAGTGAGATATATGCACTGACTGCATTAGGAGTTGATGGTACTCAGCACCTCACATACCCCTTCCAACCGGAACATCTTTCAGGATCATGCCTTTAGAGTTGATGGAGATGGAAATTTGGGTGCCATGAGACTTGATTACCAATAAAGAGATTAATTTACTACTGCCAATCTCTCTCACCTAATACTGAATACCTGTTCCTTAGCTCATTCACTTTAATCCTCTAACCTTGGTCTCCTGTTGATCCTCTGCCCTTGCCTTCCCACTATTGTGTATGATCGTGTCCCAGGTTTTGTTGTTGTTGTTCCCATCTACCTGGAATACCCTATACTCGTCTCATAACTTACTGTACAACCCTGCTTTTCTATTTATTTTATAATTGATCAGGTCAGTGTACATGTACAGTGTCTGAAGGGTGCTTAAATTGAATTCTATACACTATCAGTGGTGTTAAGTGGGAAATCATGATAGCTAATAATCCAAAATACATTTGGTTTTCTGTTTAAGTGATATACCCTGTCAGTGATGCGATTTCTGACACAATACTGCTTGTGAACAAAATGTGAGCTTAACAGTATTCTTCAAATTACAGCAGATGAATCTTATCCCTGTTAGTGAGGTTTGCCTAAATGGCAGTCACCTGGAATCCTGATGGTCCAATTTCCTACTGTAATTAGTTTCTAAAGGGGGCTAATTATTTGTTCTTTTTTTCTAGAGAGAAACTGAGTGATAAAATATCTTGTTGCAAAAAGCACTCTCAGAAACAAATCTATACCACATATTTTACTTATTTTACTTACTCTTTTGTTACTTATTTAATAAAAACCTGTTACTGAGTCTCTCTGCCTGCCCTCCCACAATACTCACAAAACCATTCATCTCTACATGATGCAGCTGCAATAACATATGAAGGCTTGGCAGAATTAGATTTTTATTTTTTGTACTTTTGACAGATAATATTGATGCTTGTTCTAAAGGTTTTAAAATATTTTTATCAATTTACATTTTCACAGTTGCAGGAAATTATGGGGAGGGGTCAGACAAGACAATTGATGGTCAGACAACAATTATTTAATGACAGTAGATGTTGAGATTTGAAAAATTAAAGCTTTATAGCTGTTAAAACACAAATTGTCAATATTGTGTCAAAATATACAAAGTAAATATCCATAAATGAAACTCTAATAAGTTCACAAGCTGCATTTTTCTTACTTTGTCTGTCTGTACATTTTGATTATTATCAATGGAAATATTTTTTGTCTGTATGTGTACAGTGAAATTTATGTTTACCAGCATTTACTGATAAAAATCTAATAGTTCCAAGCCTAAATATATGCTGTTCAAGGTGAATGATGACATCACCTCTATAGCTGAATGCAATTACACAAGCTACAGTTGTGACAGCTCCAAAGTTTGAGTGGTGATCAGGGATCGCACTTTTCAGTGATAAAAAAACCCAAAATTCCCTAATAAAAAAACCATAAAAATCCGCATTTGTCTGCAGTTAAAATGAAATGCTTAACTTTAGTTTCCCTAGCCACAATATATGTAGGTATCAGTTGAACACATGTTATTGACATATTTACAATTTTTAAGTTGACAGCTGAAGTCCCACTGCACGGGGCTGACAGTCCAAGCCCTGTCCATTCTCCTAATTATCCACATTTTTGATGATCAATTCTGGCCCTGGTCCCAATTAGATTAGATAATTGGTGTTTCACTGTATATGGTTTTTTTCCCCCACAAAATGTAAAAACTAAAGATTCTCTGTAAAATTGCAAATTCCACATTTTTCCAAGGCAAGTGGATTTCTAGGATCCCTGGTGATCATGGCTCTCGCCAGTGTCTGTAATTTACATAGGAAATAAGCCCAGGG
This sequence comes from Mauremys reevesii, assembly GCF_016161935.1. Classification (NCBI taxonomy): domain Eukaryota; kingdom Metazoa; phylum Chordata; order Testudines; family Geoemydidae; genus Mauremys; species Mauremys reevesii. The sequence continues at coordinate 191,395,789 of NC_052625.1, forward strand.
ACTACTGAATAGACATAAGTTTCTCAGAAATTACAGTTAGTATTGTCATGGCAAATCTGTAAAGAACATAGACTCCTCCTTACAGTTAGTATAGCATTACTGAAACAAATACCATTTTTGGAACTTACTATGGAGAGAAATGGAAATTGTTAAATAATTTAGAGTCAGATTTATCTTAGACCATAGTTTTCTCAATAGTTTGGTGTATATTAACATTGTCACAGAATAAAGTTCATAATTGGTCATTAATTACTGCTGTTTTTTCCTTATAATGATTCAAACCTTACTTTTATGTTTTTAAGTAGCCCTATTGTTATAGTGTGTTGTAGTTATTAATTTATGTATTTTATAATACAGGACTGCCTGGATGCCTGCCTCAGTCAGGATTGGGCCCACATTGTGATGAGTGTTGTACAAACCCATACAAAGATACAGACCTTGCAATGACGAGCTTACAAATAACAGTATTACAGTACTGCAGCGTTACCTATATTTAGAATGTTTACCACAGAAAGGTATTTATACATAAGGCAGTAAGGCCATTTCCTGAGCCTTTTTCCCTATGAACACAGCGCCTGGCTGTAACTCCATGGCTCAGCTGGTCTCTGAGCTCAGAGAGCACTAATCAACTCGTGAAGCAGGAACAAGACTCAGATGTCTGAATCCAAACTAATCAAAACATTTATTTTCTGAGAAAATGATTGGCTGTCTCTGAGGCAAAATATATCTCTGTCTGTCTGGACGTCTCTTTGCCATCAATCTCTTTTTCATTATCTTTGACCTCATACTGTGCTCCTGCTACATCTCAGAAGCTAAAAAGGGTTAGACTAGGTCAGTACTTAGATGAGAGACCTTCAAAGAACACCTAAATGTGGAAGAAACCTATTCATTAAGCTGGAGAGACAAGGTGGGTGAGGGTAATATCTTTTGTTGGCCCAACTTCTGATAGAAGATATTACCTCACCAACCTTTGTCTCTCTCATATCCTGGGACTAACATGGCTACAACACTGCAAACACTCATTGAGTGGCTCTTTTTCTGAATTAGTTTAATATGGTGCTGTCTTTGGATGAGTTAAGAAAACCTGTTCTTTTCATAAACAAAGAAATTCATTCTCCAGTGGGGTCAGGCTGGCATCGTTCTACCAGCACCAAATTCACTTTGGTTTAAAAGAAAAGCAAACATATTTCTTACGACTTGTGCAAAAATAGGTCTGTGCAATCAAGCACTTACTTTGTAATTCAAATCTTACGCCGGTGCTAGATCCCATAGCCTAAACTTCCATTTGGAAAAGAATTGGCACCACTAATTCTAACCCAAAAGAAGGGGCTTCTTGCAAGACAATGAAATAGTAAATGTTCAGAAGGCAAAAGAGCTTCAATTCACTGTAAGGCACAGGAGCTTACTTTTGGGTGAATATAACACTAAAATATTTAAACTAGTATTTTTTCTTTTTATATTGGAGTTTATGCAATATATTCAAGTTAAATTATTGACTAAACGAGATCAAACACTTTGCTTTCACCTAGAGTGCCAACACACTAATACTCCAAAATGGCAAGGAAGCAATTTCTAAAATGTTATGAATGATGTTTGAATCAAGTAATCACTTCCTTACAGGATGTGTAGAGGAAGATTCTCTCCTTGGATGTGCATATGGCTGTCATTAGTGTAACAGGAAACCACTGGCGCACATCTGAGAATCAGATTTGACCCAGAGATCTATAATTTTAATACCACTGCATAATAAAAAATTAATATCTTATATTTCCATAATGCCTTCCACACCAAAGGATCCTAAAGTATTTTCAGAAGCTACAAGATATGCAAATAAATGTATCTAGTTTCCTATTATACTAATCTGAAGGGTGTCTCAATAATAATAATAATTAATTAATAATGGGCCAAAAATTGAAGTCCTTCCTCGGTTAAAACTCTCATTGAAATCAATGGAAGTTTTGTCTGAATAAGGGCTGGATAATGACTTGATGGTTTGGTATATTACTTATTAGTTAATAAAATAATTAGCAGTTAGGTACATACACATCTTTTAAAAAACCAAGTTAGACCAGTAATATTTTAAAAAAAAATTAAACTGTCCTGATGTGTAAAGATTGTCAGTGAAAAACTAACCTAGAAATGGGCCAAGTTGCAAAGGTCAGCTCTTTCCCATCTGAACTTTGCAGAAGTCTAGCTCTGAAGTTTTGTTTCAGCCCATCAGAGACACTGGCTAGCTGCAAACTTTGGATCAGAACCAGATCTGAACTTCATAGGCTTGTTGGTGGGAGTAGCTGTCACATCCAGTGGGAGTGTTTGTGGGCCCATTTCTACACCGAAACAAACCAAAACCCTTTTGTACAGTGATAGTTAATGCTCCGTGCTCCTTTTTGATCTACGCATGCAACTCCAATTAGCCTCAGTGGTGGTTACAGCTGACCAATGAAAGAAGAAAAGACCCTGATTTCTAATGCAGAATCTCCTATAAAATTCCACCAACTGGTTGCAGAAATGCAAGTGATTGTTTCAATGGCAAGTTATTTCACAACTCTGAATCACGTTGAATGTCAAGCTCTGATGAAATCTGCTAATTGGACTGTGAAATTTAAAATGCATCCGCTTGCTTTAAAATAAAATGTTTAAAAAGAGAATTTTTAAAAAGCTACCTGATAAAAATGTTAAATTAATAAAAAAATTACCTGATAAGTGATGTGGACAAAAGGTGGCTCCTGAAAAGGTGGGTATGCTAGAGATAACCTCTTTCCATTTTTAGTGGCGTCCGTTAGTTCAGAAAGGTGCAGCTGTAAGTCAGTGAAGCTGCCACACAGTCTTTCCAGATTCCTGGATATGTGACTTGTTCCTTTTTCACTTGGCCAGTTGTTATTTTTAGGAGAAACAGAAATTTCTTGAAACACATCCAGCTGCACTTTAGGAGAAGCTGGTCTGTTGGAAAACCTGGTTGGTGTACCAAGTCCAAAGAGGGCCACTGACCGATTAATTGGCTCAGCATCCAACGTTTCCAAAGCAATGGATGGGTCACCTGAGACCCTTTTTTCATCAAGGTCACTCACACTTGATGATGAGCTTCGTTCATAACTGGGACTCTTCACTTCTTCTATAAGTCTTCTCCTGCCACTAGGGGATTGAATTATAGTGCTACCTGGTATTAACAGCTCCCTGCTCAAGGGTTGATCTTCCATAGCAAGATTTTCAAAGAACTTCCGTTTTCCAAGAGTATTTATGGAGGATTCAAAATTAGAAAGCAGATTCTGGGTGGCATCTGACGGTGCTGAAAAATCTTCTTCAAATATTAATTCTTTGATCATTAAACGAATAATGTACCTTTCTGAACTTGAAGATGGAATGAGAGCAGGGTCAGTGAATTTCTGCTTTCCAATCAAAATCAACAAGAGTTTATCTGTCAAGAAGCACAAACCCTTCGGTCTTTCACTTTTCTCCAATTGGATTTGTTGAATATTGGGCATGCAGGAAGAGGTTACCGAATAAACCAACACAATGTTACAAGTATTGGAAGCTACTGCCACAATCTGAGCTCTAGGGTCAAAAGCTATTATATCAGGGACCAGAATGCCTGGAATGCTGACTTTTCGGGTGGTCGTTACCTTTCTCTCAAAAGTCACCAAGATCAGGTATGAAGAGTCTTGATTGCTTCCTGGGACATAGTCCTTGCGTCTCAGAGGAATGAGAGGACTGGGATCAGATCTCCGATGGTTTGCAAGGATATGGGTCAAATCCACCGGACCTGATGAAGAAGAAGCTACTGAATCAACAGCCACTGATTTTTCTGAATCTATTGATTTTCTTCTTAGGTCCATGGAGTATTCCTCATCCCCAAGTGCCAGAGTAGACTGTGAAGTTAAAGAACCTGTTTCAGTACCAGATGGCACATCAAAAGTAATGCCTGCATTTAAGCCGCAGATCTTATCTAATGGAAGCTCTGTGGCTACAGCAATTTGGAAATCTAAAGTAGCTTCTATAGCACAGATATAACCACCCACATCAAATATTGGGCAAAAGAAGCAAGCATTTAAAGCTTTCTGAGCGTCATCCCATATGTAGGAATGAAGGGCACTGCCTATAGCAACCACTAAGCGATTACCATCTTTAGTCCAGCAAGCACAGTGGATGAGACCACTGCTTTTGATATCCGCCTTAACCCTGGAGTTATCAGAACGAACAGCGTGTAAAACTGAGGCGTCCCGTTTAGTAAGCACAGCCAAAATATCCTTCTTGGGATGCCACACACAGCCCTGGGGAAGCATTGGGAATGGCTCACCCATTTCACAAGTCTGAGAAACCAGGAGCTTTTTCTTTTCCAAAATGTTATAGCTCAGCTGCCAAACAGTGACATGTTTTTTATGCTGAACAGCAAGCAGAGCTGGTGTGTCTGCAGCACTACATGAGCCCCAGTAAAGTCCATGGACATGTTCAAACTGACCAATTACACTTGAGTCACCAAACCTGAGTTCTCCATGATGAAAATGTAAAGCAGTCAGTGCCACTTGCTTCCCATCCGTCCAGGCCATTCCATGCACAGGATGTATGGCCTGATACAAGGCATTAAGGCCAGTTCTTAGAAGTTTTGCCTTTCCCAACTCCATCCTTTTAAACGTCCTCCCTAGAGGTGATTGTTCCAAGGTAAAAAATCCACAGGATTCATTTGAGCATCTTGATAAGGAAAATGAGTCCCTCGGCTGTTGAGTTGTTTCCCGGTAGGTGAATCAAGCTCATTTTTTTTTCTAATAAGCAAGGAGCCTGAAATGCAAACTCCTTCACACTGTGACTCTACAGCTGCTCTGCTAAGTATAAATCCAGGTGAAAGCTGCTTTTACTATGCTTTTTCCTGGGAGGAGTTATAATCTTCATGTGATGTCTAACAAGGTTTAGCTAATTACTGTATGCCTCACAGACATTTTCTCCGTAGCCTATTTTTAACTCTTAAATGCTGGGAGCATATTTAAAAATAACACTCTAATACCTTGACCTTCAGTGAATGAAGGGCTTCTTCAATGAATGGAGGAGAGAGAGCCTATGCTGCTAAGCCTTGGCATTAAGCTACAGCACGAAATAATGACCTGACACTTCTTTACGGACAGGCTTTGAAGGAAAAAGTAAGATTTAAACATATCCATTAAGAGTAAGGGCCAGATTCCAATCTCTGATATGCAGCACGTTTCAAAGATTCCTAAGGGGGTGGAGAAGGGGAAATAGGAGAGAACAATCATACTCACTGGTTATATGAAATGTGCGAGAGTGGGAGACAAAAAGATAAGCAACATAAACTAGAAGCCAGAGCACCTGATCTAATTAGTGCTTGTTTCTCTGGATCAGATTCCCCGGCTTCTCATTTATGTCACTTCCCTTTTGGTCTCCCACGTGTTCATTTCTGCATATCTGTGCCCTCCTCTTGTGAGCCTACAGTACAAGCCGAAAAGGACAGGTTGTGGCTTCTCCATCCTGGGCAATTTTTAAATCAAGATGGATATTTTTCTAAAAGATATTCTCTAGTTTGAACAGGAATTAATTCAGTGATGTCCTATGGCATGTGTTAAACAGGAGTTCAGACCCAGTGGTGACTTCTGACTTTATAATCTGGGTCTTTTTCTCTTTTGCAACCTGTTCCACTGAGTGTCTTTTGGCTGGGATCTCCTCGTTGCGATTGCTCTGACTGATGCACTTGTTGTATCTTTTGCTCTTTACACAACAATAGTGATATGAAGAAAGCCCAGTTGGGTTCCAAATAACTGTGATCATCGAAAGGCCTAGCTATATACAACCTGCAGCTCTGGCTGGTTTCTGGCAACTTCTAAAAATATCAAACATGGCGAGCACCACCAAAGGGCTCACAGACTGTAAGCTGGTGAGCCCTTTGGTGGTGTTCAGCATGTTTTATATTTTATATTTCAAGGAACACTACCCTATTCCTATACATTGCACTACTATTGGCTTCTTCTGGTTTATTATGTGCAGATTGCATTTAAAATCAAAAGCCTGTCAGCATTATTGAGGAGAAGTCTGAAGTGATGAACGGCATAGATGCCCTCAATGAAAATTAAAAAAACTTTCAGCTGAAATACACAAGTTGGAGGAGCACACTTCATCTCTGGTTTCTGAATCCTCGCTGATCAAGCTTTGTTTTTACAGTGTTGGTCAGCATGACAGGCAGTGATCTCAGCATTCCGGGAGCAGCCTAACCATTGTCAAGTTTTTTGTAGATGTCATGGCAAAGAGGAGTTTTAGGAAGGGACTTGAAGGAGAATAATGAGCTAGTTTTGAGATGTTTATGGGAGGAGCAGCATCGGTGAATGTACGAAGGTTTGAAAATTTAACAAGAGGGTGATGGAGTCTGGCATCTTACGCTATTTGGAGATAGGAGTCAACCTCTCTATAATGAATGAGAGATGACAGGTACAGCTCCAAAGGAAGGGTGGTGTATGTAGAGGGCCAGTCCTCATGGGAAGGCACAGGACTTGCCCTCCTGTGAATCCCTTGAATTCTACACTAAAAATTCCTTTTGTCCATTTTCTGTGTCAGAATTGGGGTATAAATCCAGATCTTCTGAGTTCCAGTGCCTTAACTCTAACGCCATTCTTCCATCTCCACCCCCTTTTCACTGCCCAGCTTGTAGGAGAAGTGCTATGATTAACATGTTTACACAGATTCCTGGGAGTCCGCCAGGTTTTGTGGAGGCCCTGAGACCTCTCCTGTAGGGAATGGGGGAACCCCACCACCAAAGGCATAATGTATGAGAATCTTTGCAAAGGGATCCTAATTCAGGCTTCCTTCTTCTCAGACCGCTCCCACAGGCTTTTCTGTGGGAGGGAGTAATGTGGGCAAAAGGTGTCCATGCCAATGTATTTACTCTGCAGCATCTTTGACAGCATGAGGTTTGCATGAGTTTTCAGGGGTTAAATTGGACATTAGGGGGTGCCTGAACAGCTGTATGTATATAGTAGAAGACTACTGAAAATAATAAAGGAAAAAAATAATTGAAAAGGCTACAGAATTTAAAACAAGTGCATTCCCAAGTTCTACATACATGCAGTATATGAATGAAAGTCTGATAGACTGTACTACGACTCATCATATTTTGCTTCTTCAGCCAGGAGAATAAAAAGTAGAAGTAAATAGACAATTTCCCCTCATTCAGACTGCGTATATTTCTATAACAAGAACAAGTATTTAATATTTTTTTCATGTGAATTTGGTGTGCACCGATCTCTACGACACACACACACACAAAACATAGACCTGTCATTTGGAATTGTCATGGCAGCACCATAGATTTCCTTTAAAATCTCCTCTCTTACAGCAGCAACGTTAACAATCTGTCACTAACTGAAGACCACCATAGTGTGATACAAAACGTGAGGATGGCTGTCAAGCACCTGAATAGATAGTGAGCCAGATTCGGATCTCATTAGTAGCATTGTAACTTCTGATTCACATTGGTGGAACTGAGATGAGAACATAACCCCTTGTTTAGAACGTTTTATATTCCACCAAGCTGGCAGTTTTCTCTCTTACATAACTGTTCTTATTATAAACAACACCTTGTGGAATACAGAGCACCTTATCCATTCAATGTGAATTGAAGGTGCTCAGGCCTAGATCCTCAAAGGGATTTAGATGCCTCCCCATGAGATTTAGATGCCTTTGGGGATCTGGGCCTCAGAGCCATGTGGGAAGTTCTCAGCATCTCATAGGATCAGACTTTATTTTTGTCTTTACTCATGGTAAAACAGAGAATAAAACAATAAATATTTCTTGGCCAAATCCTGCTCCAAATTAATTAAATCAATGACAAAACTTCTGCTGACTTCAACAGAAGCAGGAACCAGCCCCATATTGAATAAAATCTTAACAGTAACAGATTCTCCAATATTAATCCAAAGGCATAAATTGTCTAATACAATGTGATATTTTTAACTTCCAAAAATGCTACTCTTGAAAGCAACCCACTCCATTTTTAGTTATTTTAGTTGAGGTATCATTTAATGTAATAAAGTCAAGAATCTTGAGCAACTTTCTTTAATGCTTGCATTTCTATGCCATTCAGAAGGCATCTATTTTTAAAAATAGCCTAGCTGTCACAAGCTAACTGAAACAGTGTGAGAAAATGTGCACAATTAATAAAGATACATAATAAGTAACCTGTCAGAGCAGATCTACTTGTGACAATATGTAAATCATATCCTCTTGAGGGGGATATTTCTCTCTGCCATTATTGCTCTCTGAAGTAGACTTCACCCACTCTGCTGCCAGGAAGATTTTGTGTGTGGATAGCAAATTAGAGTGAGACCTATTGTCATTTTTTAAATACAAGTGTTTCTTTTCTTTTAGCAAGGTAGCTTACTTTCCCTTAAAAAATGTTTATATAAATGTAGGACCCCGGGTTTCCCTCTGCAGATTATACCAGAGCAGGGGCGGTTCTAGTAATTTCACTGCCCCAAGCACAGCAGCACGCCGCGGGGGGCGCTCTGGTGTTCACCGGTCCCGCGACTCCAGTGGACCTCCTGCAGACGTGCCTGTGGAAGGTCCGCTGGTCCCGCGACTCCAGTGGAGCATCCACAGGCGTGCCTGTGGGAGGTCCACCGGAGCCGCGGGGCCAGCGGACCCTCCGCAGGCACGCCTGCGGGAGGTCCACCAGAGCCGCCTGCCGCCCTCCCGGCGACCGGCAGAGCGCCCCCCGCGGCATGCCGCTCCAAGAGTGTGATTGGCGCACTGGGGTCTGGAGCCGGCCCTGTACCAGAGTCAAGGAGTAGATACTCCAAGTTGAAACTCAGTTTCCTTCTAGTTCTTCTCTCAGGTAGGAGGAGATGGAGGGTTCTTCTTCCTGGAAGTTGCTTTGTGAAATGGTATTGAAAATGATTTTGTCCTGTCTAAAGTATTTCTCAAATTGTTGCTTAAAACCATTGCCTGTAATGATTCTGTCCCTGCAGTAGTTTCCAGAGGGGGGAAACAAGTGGGGCAATTTGCCCCGGGCCCCGCAGGGGCGCCCACGAGAGTTTTTCGGGGGCCCTGGAGAGGGGTCCTTCACTCACTGTGGGAGCCCCGGAAAACTCTCGCAGGGCCTGGGACCCCGGAGCTTCTTCCGCTCCAGGTCTTTAGCGGCAATTCGGCGGCGGGGGGGTCCTTCCACCCTGGGACCCACCGCCGAAGTACCAGGTGTTCGATGGCAGTTCGGTGGTGGGGCCCCCCCGCCTCCGAAGACCCCAGGCCTCCTGAATCCTCTGGGCGGCCCTGGACTGTGCTGTAGTTTAGAGGGAACGTTAGAACTGTAGAAAATATAGAGTTTGTATTTGTCATACTGCACAATTCAAAAACTTTGTACCAGAGATGAATTGCTTAATGGTCTAAACACAGCTTTGCAGTACTTCGACTCTTTGAAACCATAGGGTCAAATACTAGTAAGGCTGATTCAGTCTTTTAGCCTTCTAAGGTAGTTAAAAGCTGAAGGGCTGAGTCAACCTTGATAAAGAACTGAGTGCCATGAAGATAAGTGTGGGTACGTGTTTTCCAGATGAGACTTGTAAACCTGAGTTTCTTGGTGGACATTAAAGATCGCTGAAGAACATAAGAACGGCCATACTGGATCAGACCAAAGGTCCATCTAGCCCAGTATCCTATCTTCTGACAGTGACCAATGCCAGGTGCCCCAGAGGGAATGAACAAAAGAGGTAATCATCAAGTGATGCATCCCCTGTCGCCCAATCCCAACTTCTGGCAAACAGAGGCCAGGAACACCATCCCTCCCCATCCTGGCTAATAGTCATTGATGGACCTATCCTCCATGAATTTATCTAGTTCTTTTTTTGAACCCTGTTATAATCTTGGCCTTCACAACATCCTCTGGCAAGGAGTTCCACAGGTTGACTGTGCATTGTGGGAAAAAATACTTCCTTTTGTTTGTTTTAAACCTGTTGCCTATTAATTTCATTTTCTGACCTCTAGTTCTTGTGTTATGAGAAGGAGTAAATAATACTTCTTTATTTACTTTCTCCATGGCAGTCATGATTTTATAGACCTCTATCATATCCCCCCTTTAGTCATCTGTTTTCCAAGCTGAAGAGCCCCAGTCTTATTAATCTCTCCTAATAGGGAAGCCGTCCCATGCCCCAATCATTTTTGTTGCCCGTTTCTGAACCTTTTCCAATTCCAATACATCTTTTTTGAGATGGGGCGACCACATCTGCACACAGTATTCAAGATGTGAGCGTACCATGGATTTATAGAGAGGCAACATGATATTTTCTGTCTTACTATCTATCCTTTTCTTAATGATTCCCAGCATTCTGTTCACTCTTTTGACTCGATATTTTTCACAAGAGTAAAGGTTTGCCCTGGTGTGTGGGACAAAATTTTCCCTCCTTTACCACTTCTATGCACCAGTTTGCTTGTTTCTCTCCATGCTGCAGGCAGTTGCATTTCATTGATGTTGTATGTATTATGGCTTCAGGACATTTGGGTTAAAAGGTGAACATGTAAAATATATTTAGAAAGAACAAAAATAAATGCCACGTTGTACATCTGAATCCATGATCTAGTGCCAGTTATTCATTTATTTGGGGGATTTAGAATGTCAGTTGGTTGCTCTTCCATAGTTAGATTTTTCCAGAATAATAAAAAGACTACTACAGAAGCTTATAGTTAATATTGGTGGTTTCTTGGGTTTTTTGTTTTTGTTTTTCTATTATAGTCTGAACTGCTTCCAGTGTGTCTAGCCTGTGACATTTCCCCACCAATAAAAATAGCAAAAGTATAAAGAAAATAATTTTGATGGCGAGAGTGTCTAATGTATTGCATTGTCAATTGTAACCTTTTACAGAATGACCCCATTTTAACCCCCAGTTCTGTATCAAGAAAATAACAACGCTGGACTAAATATTTTGCTTGTTTATAAGTGTGAGTGATTTCTCTTCATTTTTGCTCTCTTTGCAAAATGGATTTGTTTAAAAATTCCTTTTGTCCATTTTCTGCCTTGAAAGACCACATGGCAGAATAATCCTAAATCTTTCTGTGTTAACCCCATAGGTTGTTGTTATTATTTATATGACAGTAGCACTTAAGAGGCTGTAATTTAGATCAGGGCCTTGTTGTGTTAGGTGCTATATAAGAGACAGTTCCTGCCCCCAAACTCTTTACTAACTAGACAAAGACAGAATTATTATCTCCGCACAGAGAGATTAAGTGACTTGCCCCAGGTCATAAGGAATCTGTGTCAGAATTGGGGTATAAATCCAGATCTTCTGAGTTCCAGTGCCTTAACTCTAACGCCATTCTTCCACCTCCACCCCCTTTTCACAGCCCAGCTTGTAGGAGAAGTGCTATGATTAACATGTTTTGGCTATGTGAGTGTGTGAATATGAGTTAAGAAATTACTGTGTTAATGCTAAATAAGATAAAGGTTCATTTAGTTCTGAAAGTGGTTAGTCATGTTTCTCTCTCATCGAAGTAAGTTCCATAACCTAAGTCCAACACTTGTGAAAGTTCTGTCTCTTTTACTCATGAGCTTTCACATATTGGTCCACAATTTCATGGCTCCAGTAGTTGTTGCTGGAGGTACTGGTTAAATGGAGGTCCTGGCTGTGGATCCCTCAGGTAACCAACCCCAGTCCCACGAAAGGCTTTGAATATCAGGACAAAGACTGTGAACTGGACTCTTTATTCAATGACATCCAGATATTATTGTGATGGAGACCACATGAGCACCTTGGTAGATAAGGACCCAGTGCAAAGGACAGAGTCCCAAGATGATGTGTTCTTGTCAATCTGCACTGCTAAGCAAATAGGCCACTGTGTTTTGTAGTAGCTGAGACATTTTCAGGGTGTACTCTGTATTTTAATGCAACTCCCAGTCAGGTTAGGCAGTGGGAGCCAGTTCCAGAGGTGGTGTGAGTGACAGAGTGTCCCCTTCCTCTCTCATGTGAGTAGCTGTCTTTTGAAGCAAGAGCCACTTGGAGAAGGCGATGCCCCCACGTGCAGATCCATCTTAGGGGCTGTCGGATTCAAATGGGAGCTGATTCCCCTGAGCAGCTGCCACTGACATTCTGGCAAGTTCTAAGGCAGGTGCAGTAGAGTCCATGACACTAATACTTATAAGAAATATCAGAATCCCTATGGAAATAATAACTACAGCCATATGACTCATATAGACACTCAGGGGACTGGTTTTAAGTTACATAAAAATATAGTGATTAAGAAAAAAGTGCAAATACAGGTGTAAAATGTCAGACCAGTACAGGCTTGATGCAGATAATTCTTCCAGTTAAAAAACAAAAATGATCAGACCATTTTACAGAACCAAAGATAAAGAATTGTCAGCAAATTATTATTCCCTAAGAGCTGATGGGAATAGTGAGATTCATGTACAGATTCTTGTAGGGGGTAACAGTTTTTCAGACACAGGTATCTGAAATATGTGTATCTCTTTTTACAACTTTTAATCCAATATTATGGGAACAATTAACCATTAAATATAGGTTTTAAAAAAATTATCTGAAATATTTTTAGTGCATATTTCAACCACCCCCGCCCCCCCCTGCCTCACGGACAAGGAAACATGCACACACATACATCATGCCAAACTGGGCCATGAGTGGTAAACATCACTGTCATTTCAATCTATCCTTGGTGCAGTAAGGATTTCATGCCCTGCCCTCCCCTCCCCTCCCCTGCCCCTGCCCCTGCCCCGCCCCCACCCCCATTCCCCTCCACACAGGGGTGAAAGTAACTTACAGGACTTACCTGTACTGCTGGACTCCTGAGGGGGGCGTGGCCTCATCCAGAAGAGGCGTGGCCTCTCAAGATTTAAAGGCCCTGGTGCACCAGCTGTGGCTGGGAGCCCCAGGGCCTTTAAATCAAACTGGGACTCCCAGCTGCAGAGGTGGCTGGGAGCCCCCAGGGCTCAGGGGCAAATTAAAGGGCCCAGGGCTCCGGCCACTGCGGAGTTCCAGGCCCTTTAAATCCCCACTACAGCTCCGGAGCTGCAGGTGGGATTTAAAGGGCCCAGAGCTCCCGCGGCTGCAGGGAACCCTGAGCCTTGCCGGGCTGGGGCCGGGATTTAAAGGGCCTGGAGCTCCTGCTGCTGCAGGGAGCTCTGAGCCCTTTAAATCCATCCCCAGCCCAGCTGCCGGACTCCCCGCAGCCGCGGGAGCTCTGAGCCCTTTAAATCTGATCCCAGCTCGGCCGCCAGAGCCAAGGGTGGGATTCAAAGGGCTCTGGGCTGCCCAATACGGCGGGGAGCCCAGAGACCTTTAAATCCCCGCCACAGAAGCCGGTGCGGTCCTGAATGGTGTACTGACTCTTGCCGGTACGCCATACCGGGCCATACTGGCTTACTTTCACCTCTGCCTCCACATCTGCATGTTTGGCATTTTCATCCCCTGTGACTATCCCCTCCTGATTTGATCCCTCCTGATGTAACCAGTAATGAAACTTGGACTGCTCCAAAAGCCACTGGGAACATCTTGCACATTCCACAAGCAAGCGCCACTGCCGGTTAGAGGGCATAGAAATGAATTAGAAGCAGTGGGCGCTGGTGACACACTATGACAAACCACAGAAGCTCCTCATTAGGAAGAGAATGGGAGCCTGGTGCACCAGACACCAAAACATGTACTGGGGCCATGTATCACTGGATTGGGGACTACTGAACTGACTACATCTGACTTGAAGGATGCATTTGGCAGAGATCTGCCTTGAAGGATGCATTTGGCAGAGGCAGTGCATTCTTCTAGGCAGACAGCACTAGCTTATTCCCCAGCACGGGTGGGGGGGGGCATCTTCTGCAGGGCTATTTAAGGAGTATATGCTGTGTGAGGAAGGAGCAAGTACTTGCAGGAAGGGAATAGTATTAAAGTGTTAAGTCCTTAAATGCTTCATGCAGCAGCAAATCCCAGCCAGCTACAGCCTGTGAGGCCAGCCTCCACTCCCATCTCCCAGCCCCTCTGAGGGACCTGCCTTTCCTGTGCAGCTGGGAAGGGGGATTGGGTGACAGAGTAGGCAGCCCCCACCCATCCCAGCTTTTGCATTGGCTGGAAGCGCGTGATGGGCAGCTGTGATGCTCCTTGTCAGTCAGCTAGGAAGGGGGATGCGTTCAGCAGAGGGGCCAGCTGAGCCGTGGCGTGGGGAAGGCAGGGTAGTGCCCAGCTGAACGCAGAGGGTGACCCAGGCAGCAGCAGCAAGAATTGCTCAGTGTTGCCGCAGACCAGCAGTGCGATAATGGGAGTGGAAATTGAGACCATCTCCCCCGGAGACGGTAGGGTCTGTCTCTCTCCTGATTTGCTTTTAAGCGGTACTGGGGTGACTGTGATCACAAGAGAGGGAGCCCCCGGCATCGGGCGTGGGGGCGGGATCCGGGATCAAGGGGCCGTGCAGAGGAAGGGTTTCTGGAGGGGGAGTGGGACTCTCGGTTCGGACGAAGAGGGAGCCCAGGGGGTCTCTTGCATCAGGAGAGTGAGAGAAATCTGAGATCAGAGGCAGCTCCTTGCCGGGATACTCTGGAATCAGAAGAGGAAGGAGTCCAGGGGTCTCTGGCTTCAGGAGTGGGGGTGGGAGGTGGATCAGAGAAAGGATGGATGTGTGGTCAGAGCAGAGGGGGCAGAAGTACAAGGGTGCTTTGCATTGGGGGTGGGGATATGGAATCAGAGGAAGCTCGGGAGTCTCTGGGTTTAGGAGCGGGATCTAGCATTAGAGAAGACAGTGAGCCCAGGGTCTCCGGAATCAGGAAGGGTTATCTGGAATCACTGCAGCCTCAGGGGCTCTGGCATCAAAAGGTGACATGAGACCAGATGAAGGGGAGCCTAGGGGTGTCCAACAACTGAAGAAGAAATAAAAGACTGCAGGGTAGAAAGGGGTGTGGGTGACATCCCTAGTATCAGGGAGGGTTAAAGCCTGAGGGTTCTGGGATTAGATGTTTGGGGGGGAAGGTCCCTGGGATCAGAGGAACAGAAGGAAAGCCGACTAGGTACTCTGGGATGAGTAGGCTGCAGTGTCTGCTGCTCCTTTGGTGGCAACAGCAGAGGCAGTGAGTGGTTTGGGATATTTAAATGGCATTTGCTGACAGCTGCATAAATCGAAGTGCAGTGAAGTAATTTAGTAACGAGAGCAAATTATACTCCAGTGCACACCCATTTTAAAATGTGAGCCTTAGCAGTCAGCAGCGAAAGCAGGTTCACTTCCGAATCGCACACTGGATCAGGCATTATTGGGGTAGCAGCAGCAAGACAGTTAATTTCTGTAGAGGATGGAAATCAACAAAATAAATGATTACTGATTAGTGTGGGTGGCTGTGGCAAAAGTTGGCACTTAAGGTGCACAGTAACAAAGCTTCCCAAATTTATTTCCAAACCTTTTCATGAACCATAGGCCATTTATGTCAGAATCACTTCGGATAGCACCAGCATTTTGACTGGACTAGCTGTTTTCTCCGCTTTTAAAATACTATTATTGCACCTATAACACTTTATAATGGCTCCAGATTAAAGAGTGTATTAATCTTTGATTTTTATGGGATCATTTTTTCAGAGTGGCTGCTCCAATCTGGTGTTAGAACATCATACCATAACTCTTGAAGACAAATGTCATTACCAGGAACTCTACTTTTCTGTGATAATAACTCCAAAATTCTCTAATAAAAAGATAAAAATCCATGTTTTTCCATCATTAAAATTAAATGCTGAACTTTAGTTTCCCGAGCCACAATATATATAGCTATCAGTTGAACACAATGTTTTATAAATATATTTACAGCTTTTAAACTGTCAGACAGAGCCCTGCCACCCAGGGCAGAGAGCCGGAGCCGCGCCCATTCTCCTGATTAGCTGATCTGACCCCAGTCTCAATTAGATTGGATAATCAGGGTTCTGCTATACCTGTTTTTATCTTTTCACAAAATGTAAAAACTAACGATTCTCTGTAAAAATGTAAATCTCTAATTTTTCCATGGCAAACGGATTTCTAGAATCTCTTGCCATTACTAATATAGAGCCATACGTATCTATAGAATAGGCCAAATTCATCCTCGGCTTAACTCTGTTGGCCCATCATTTCCTGCCTTGCTTAGGCCTTTTAACTGTCTTCTCCATCTACCTTGTTTAACTCTGTGGGCCAAATTCTGCTCCAATTTATAATGCTGTAAATTCAGAGTAACTCCACTGATGTACGTACTGTTATTCTATTGTAAGTGTAAGTAAGGGCAGAATTTAGCCTTGTCATTTTATTATTAATCTCTAGAGTGTATTGGGATATGGTTTGTCTGAAAGATGCTCTTCAAAATCAAGTTATAAATGTGATTTCTTCTGGTTGCAAATCTTAATCCAATCCAGTTGATTTAAACAGTGTCATTAAAACCAAAACCAGTAAGCACTATTGCCTTCAGATCCACTCAGAAGTCAATTTGCTGTAGTGACTCGTTGATGGTCTTAACATCTTTGGGCCTAATTCAGCCTTGGTATAAGATGATGCATCTCCATTGGTACAGTATTACACCAATTTATGCCAGGGTGGAATATGGGCCACTGATCACTTGTATCACACTCTTTCTGATCTACTTCCACGTTGAATGGTGTATCGTACCTGGTGCTGTTATTAGTTGTGATTTTACAGTAGTGCCTATTGTGATCGGGGCTGCATTGTGCTAGGCTTTGTACAGACAGGTAGAGTACATTTACACTGCAATGTAAGCCCAGGGTTAGTGGGACTCGAATTCATGGACCCTGGCTTTAAAAGCTCAGGGTTTGAGCATCCACACTCATTGGTGACTTTAGGGAAGAATTTTTGACCCTGGGCCCCACACCAGGGCTCCAATCATATCCCAGATTACCTATATCCCCGAGTCCAACCAATCATATCCCAGACTACCTAGCACACTCCTGAAATATGATCACTCTCTAGCCCTTGGTGCTGCAGCATGGGACAACTTGACTGTCCACCCCGCACATCACAAGAAGTTGCTGCAGCTCACCAACACATTCTGCTGAGCTGTCCTTTTGGTCTGCACACTCCCAGCAGTCAGAACACGAACATGGAGTCATCGTTTGAAGAACCTTTCTTGCTTGGGCTTTTGCTCCTGTTTCAGGAAATGGGCAGAGCTTTCATGAGATGCTGGTGGACATTTTGGTGGCATTTTCTGACCCATTGAAGGCACCTGCCAGAGCTAATGATGGAGAAGGAGGAGGAGGATACAGACAGGGAAAACTCGAACCGGCTGATGCTCCTCATGACTTTTGGTATAGCTGCTGATGCCCTCTATGTACACCAGTGCTTCTGGAGCTGGGCCACAAGCCCAGATTGGTAGGATCACATCATCATGCAGACCTGGGATGATCAGCAGTGGGTCCAGAACTTTTTCATGAAGAAAGCTACATTTCTGGTGCTTTGTGAGCAGCTTGTCCTGACCCTCCAGCATCTCAACATGCTCATGAAGGTGGCCATATTGGACCTGACGCAGGTTGTTATAGCTATCTGGAAGCTGGCTGCCCCAGACTGCTATAGGTCTGTTGCGAACTGTTTGGTGTTGGAAAGTCAACTCTGGGTAAAGTGGAGGCAGAAGTTTTTGAGGCAGTCAGGCATGTGGTTTACCCAAAGGTGATGGGCATAAACAATGGGCAGCAGCTGTGGCGGAGATCCCTCGATTTGAAGATGATTGCTACCACGGATGTACATATGGGTCCTGAGATGACTCAGGAGTCCGATCTTGGAACCACAGATCCGCCCACAGTAGGTGCAGACATTTCCTGTCGGGCCAGCTGCCTTCTGGGAGAAAGTTCTTTCTTTTTGCTTCCTTCTCTCCCTCTTTCCAGCTTTGAGGGTAAAGTGCTTCTTCTTGAAGCGGGCCACTGCCTGATGGAGGATGTGGCACCATTGGGGTTGGTTGGTGGCTTGCTCCTCCCAGCTTGTGATGTCCACATCAGTTTTCTTGAGATACGGTTTTAATGTGTTTTTGTAATGATCTCTGACTGTAGGTCAGCTGAGAGTAGAGGGCTTGTTTTGGCAGGTGAGAATCTGGCATCCACACACAATGTCCAACCCAACGGAGTTGGTGCATAAGGATCATTCCTTCAGTGATAGTGACATTGGCTTCAGTGAGGATGCTGGCGTTAGTGCAGCGAGCTTCCCACTTGATGTGAAGGGTTTTCCACTGGTCGATAGTCTACCTTCATGGACAGACTGGGACACTATTCCCACCAAATGGCATTGTCATAAATGGAGTTACTGTCCCTCACTACTATTCTGGGGAAACCCTGCATACCCCCTTTTTGCCCTGGCCTAGGAAACCATATACTGATTTCAGAGGTCCTGGCAAAAGAAAGTTTAATTACACTCTCCGAAGGTGCAGAATGGTGGTTGAATGTGCGTTTGGCAGCTTGAAATCCTGGTGGCATGGTCTATAGACCCATTTGGATTCCAGTGTCATCAGTGATGTCTGATTTATTGTGCCTTGCTGGGCTCTTCACAGTCTTTGTGAGGTCAAAGGGGAGCCATTTGCCCCTGAATGGACCTATGACGGTAATGGACTGCTGAGCCAGTACACTCAACCAGAAAGTGCACTGGTCTCACAGCTGGAACAGGCAACGGAAATCAGGGATGCCCTGTGATCCCACATTATGGACTTGCATGGACCAGTGGAAGAAGGAGAATAGTACATTTATGAATGTTTTTTAATGTTTACAGTAAATGAGGCACTATCACACCATTCAATGAAAGGGGGTGCACTGTCACTGTACACAGTGAATGGGGGAGGTATTGATTGTCATGAATTTTTATTTCGGATGACATGACTGTTAATGTAATGTGTGTGGGGGAGCAGTGCATTTACTGCTGATTGCTGTACATAGCTGTATGGAGAAATTGTTTGGATACAACTTTTGCCTTACCTTTGGTTATCTTTATGATTCAAAATACACATTATAAGATGTGATGTATTGAGCGCAATAAACTTTCCTAATAAAATACAAGCCTATATTTGTATTATAAAAATAACAATATTAGAGCATTGCCAGGCAGGCCTGCATACCAAAACAACAGTAAGAAACCAACACCACCCAACCATGGAATTGTCCAAAGTGCTCCTGGTATGCAGCTCATGGTACTGTAGACTGGACTCACGCCACGGTGTGGGCACAGCAGGAGCCTGCAGTCTTGTGACCATTAGCGAAAACAGCCACTCAAACAGGTTTTTCTGCTGCGCTCTCACATCCTCCTTCAGCCGATGTTCTTGTTCCTGGGACTGAAATGCAGGAACCGTGCTGCAATTCTGTCGTGGGCATGTGTGCTGCTGAAGTATGCAAACTTATGGTAACTGAACAGCACATCTATGAGGGGAGTGGCTGGTCAGCTACCGAGCTGACCCTGGAAAATACATCCTTCCTCAAAATCTGACTACCTATCTGGAGTTCCTGCTATTGGAAAAATTTGCAGCTATCATCACCCAGATTGCCCCATGCAGGACCCTTTCACCCCACACCTGGATCCCCCCACACTAAGCCCCTCCACACTTTGATCCTGCCAGGCTGAGCCTGCCTGCCCACACCTGGATCAGGAAAGAGGGCTGGGCGTGCGTGTGAGACTCTGTCCTTCTCGCTCGCTGTGCCCAGTAAGGAATCTGTTTGTCACAAAAACATTTCCTGAATCTTTTTTGTTGTCTGTATTGTTACAGACATACTTGCTGACAGGTATTTTGAAAGAAATTATCAAAATAATTGCAAATGGTGTGATTATACTTTGTTATTTTGACAAATAAAATATTCAGAATTTTGCAGAATTTTAAAATATTGTGCACATAATTATTTTTTTGGTTTAGAATTTGTAATTTTTTTGGTGTAGGATTCCCCCAGGAGTAATCTGCCAATCTAAATAGGCCAGACAATAGGTTGTCAGGAGCACCACCACTACCATTTTGTATTGTGATTCTCTGGTGAACCTACCTGTCTCAATGCTTTGCCTATCATAGGCTTTGTCCTCCTGCCATTTGCTGTTCATGGTGTTTGGCTTTGGCACACTACCTTGTTATGCATTATTGGGTATCTCAGCTCATAGCCTATATAATGCACAACACATTAGCACACTACATTCAGTCAGAAGAGGCAACAGAAGACAGGCGGGATCAGCTCATGCTCCTACCTGAATCCCCAGTTCATGGTTTCCTGACCTTGCTATTCTGTAGTGGTGGGGCCTTCTGATGGATTATGGATCAAAGTTCTTTTGAATCTGGGGCCTCTGTCTGCCAGTTCAGATACACAAATCAATGGTGCCATTACTAGGAGGGATTTGGGTGCATCCTGAAAAATTGCCCTGTAGCTGTATTTTAGCAGTATATAGAGTGGGAGGATGGAGCGGGTAACTCTTATCAGTGGCAGGGAAATCATTCAGACCTCTTTCCCACGGTGTCAAAATATTAACAAGGGGCTACCAAGATCTCTCTTCACCCATCACTGCTTTACTATCTCATGTGACTGCAGATCTGAAAATGCATTTGCAGTGTATGAGATAGGATTTTTTTTTAAACCATTGCCGCTTGCTAATTATATGTGTTCTTATTAAAGTAGACTTAAGTAAAAGGTATTGGAATTATGAATACAAACACATTACCACATCTTCATAGTGTAATCTTATTCATTTGTGAACAATAGCAAAATATAAATTCAGTGAAGTTAAAGATTATTATAATTAAGGCTAAGATTTATTCACGGGTATTTTTGGTAAAAGTCATGGACAGGTCACGGGCAATAAATAAAAATTCACAGGCCGGCCTGTTCATGACTTTTACCAAAAATACCCCAGACTAAATCTCTACTTCTGGGGCCCCATTGCTGTGGGAGGCCCCTGCTGGGGAAGGGCCCTACTCCAGTGCTGGGCGTTGACTGCTCGGGTGGTCCGCGGGGCCAGCTGCAACGGCCGCTGCTTGGGCAGTCCCCAGAGCCAGATGCCCAGGGTTTCCTGAGCAGTGGCCAGTGCGACTGGCTCCAGAGACCACCAGAGCAGCTGGTCCTGGGGCACTCCAGCAGCGGCCAGTGTGGCTGGCTGTGGGGCACCTGAGAAGCTGTCCCAGGAGCCAGCTGCTTGGGCAGCCCTGAAGTCAGCTGCACCAACCGCTGCAGAAGTCATAGAGGTCGTGGAAAGTCATGGAATCCGTGACTTCCCCAACCTCTGTGAAAGAATCGCAGCCTTAATTATAATTCATTATGTCTTTCCAAAGGCCATTCCCCTGCAGTTGTAGGATGTAATCTGCTGTCAGAGGACAAATCAGATGTTAAAGCTAATAAGAAAAGATATTAGACTTGACAGAAAGGAGAAACCACATTAATATAAGAAAACACGTCTTCCTAATCTAAATAGGGGACCTTTTATCTTAAACCATTTCACTCCCATCCTGAATATTGGTGACTAAGATTAAATGACACCCAGACTCAAAGCAGCCCTAGAGTCAAACCTCAGTTAACCTCCTGAGCCCACCTCTCCTAAAAGCTAAACTTTCCCACACAGGATGGTTAATCAAAGACATATTAAAAATATACTTTTCTATTTTTAACAGGACGGACATTTCCAAAGAAGGGTCAGACGTGCGTGGTACACTACACAGGTGAGGCGTGTTCTGAATGTTCTGTCCAGACGGCTTTGCACTTTGGGAGCCGTTTGTCATTTCAGATTTCATGATCATATTTTTTCCCCTTCCTTTGCCCCTTCTTGGCCTTTTAATATTTTTCTGTTGAGTTTCCTGAAGGCATCACTCTTGACTGGGCAGCTCCAACTACAATACCTATGTGTACAAGCTGTTCTTTGCTAAGTGGAATGTTTAATAGCGTATGGTTAATAAATGACACCGTGGGCCTGATTCTCTGCTCCATTACACTAGCCATTGAAGGCAAGTGGAAAACACGTTACACAGCGGAGGATCAGGCCCTCTATCTCCATCATCTTGGACCCTGAGGTCATTAATTGAGATGCAATGATATTCCTTCTTTCTTTTGGCTGTGTATAAGATAAAAGTATGTATCCCAGACATTAGGGCTAAATTCACCCCTGTGCGGGGGAGTTGTGGGGGCAGTACAAAGTCCTACTTTGAGGACTTAAATGGGTTTTAATGTTGCCTGTTGATGCTCTTCCATTGTGTATAAATACTTAAAGAGTCATTGGGCTAAAGAGAGTGAGTATGATTCTGTAGCCTAGTGGTTAGAGAACCCATCTGCGATATGGGAGACCTGGTGTTTAGTACCCTACTCCAATGACTGTTGTGTCTTGTGTATTTAGAGTATATGCAGTTTGGGCCAGGGACTGTCTCTTACAATGTGTATGTGAGCACCTAGCACATTGCCCTGGTCGCCGTTGAGTTTGCTAGGTCATACTGTAATATTGATAATAATAACAATAAGGGAATAACAGTGGCCTTAGTACTGGTGTATTTCAACATTAGGGAGGTATTTTTCTACAGTTCAGGATAGTTTCTTAAGATTAAATTCAGTGAGTTCTTGGTGTGGGGAATCTGTAGTGTCAACTCTTCAAAGCAGGCTGGCTGGAGGTAGGGTTGCCAACCCTCCCGGATTGGCCGGGAGTCTCCCAGAATCAGAATCCATCTCCCAGTGGCTATTGAAACCAATCCAGGAGATTTTAATAGGCTGCAAAAAGTCCAGTCGGCAGCACAACGGGACAAAGGCAGGCTCCCTACCTGCCCTGGCTCCACGTGGCTCCCGGAAGTGACTGGCACATCCCTCTGGCTCCTAGGCACAGGGTGGCCAGGGGGGTCTCTGTGTGCTTCCCCTGCTGTGTGTGGCGACTCTGCAGCTCCCATTGGACGGGAACCATGGCCAATGGGAGCTGCAGGGACGGTGCCTGCAGGCAGGAGTAGCGCACAGAGCCTCCTGGCTGCCCCTGAGCCTAGGAGCCAGACAAGCCAGTTGCTTCCAGGAGCCGCCTGAAGTAAGCGGCGCCTGGCTGGAGCCCGCATCCCTCACCCCCTCCCACACCTCAACCCCCTGCCCCTGCCCTGGTCCCCCTCCCACACCCAAACTCCCTCCCCTCCTGCACCCCACATCTTCTCCTGTACCCCAGCCCCCTGAGCCAGGCTCAGCCCAGAGCCCTCTCCCATGTTCTGAAACCCTCAGGTCCACCCTCCAGCCCAGAGCCCGCACCTCCCTCCCCTCACCCCAACCCCCTGCCCCAGCCCAGTGAAAGTGAGTGAGGGTGGGGGAAAGCAAGCGAGAGAGGGGAGGACGGAGTGAGCGGCGGGTGGGACCTCAGAGATGGGGCAGGGCAGGGGCAGGGCCTCGGGAAAGGTGTGGGGCAGGAGGCGGGGCAAAGGTCTTTGGGATTAGACAGTTGTCAACCCTAGCTGGAGGTGATGGAAGGTGTGGCTTTCCATTAAACAAGATCTCTAGAAGTTCTAGTTTTTGTCACATTTGTTATGACTTTGAACACTTTGTCTAGTGACTACAGCACAGGATTGGGAGTCAGGAATTCTGGATCCTGTTCCTGCCACTGCTGCTGAATTGCTGTGTGACTTCAAACCTACATGGGCCCAAATTCAGCCTTTAATTATAGTGGGGCAACTCCTATTCACAATCATTGTAACTGAGGGTAGAACTGAGCCCTTAATCTCATCGTACCTCTGTTTACGCATCTGTAAAATTGGGATAATGCTGCAATTACCCACTTTGGAGGAATATTACAAGCCTCAATTCATTAATGTTTGTGAAGTGCTGTGAGGTTTTTGTTTGAAAGGTGCTATAGCAGTGCACATTATATTATTATTTATTTATGTAATTAAACATCTTTCAGAGCAGCATTTTGCTGATGGTCACAGACCTAATTAATGTCCAGTGGGAAATCAATCTGTTTCTTTTTAAAACACTTAAGATCAGATAGATCTTCAACTGGAGTAAATCAGTGCAGCTCCATTGACTATTGACTTCAATGGAGCTACCCAAATTGGCCCTGTATTTAAATCAGAATTCAGAAATGATGCTCTTGTCTTTTTTGTTGTGGCTTGCACTAGTGATCTGGGGGCACATTGCTGTCGTTCCTTTTGCCATATGTTACCAAACATTTTGTATTTATGTATACATTATCAAACGCTTTGTAATTTTTGTTTCTGATGTTGGGAGAAAGCCATGGTTGCAATTGTGAAATTGCACAAGTCTGCTGCATAATGTGCAGATTATTGGTAGTTTACGAAATGTACTTGATTTATCATGATGAAAAAAGAAAAAAAATCCATTTAACATAACACAGATTTCTGTGGAATTTGATTATATGGCTCTGCCAAAAAGAGAAGAATTTTCTATGTATTTCACGGGCCAAAATCAATACAGCCTTAAAAAAAAGTATTCTCATTATAATGGTTGGAAATCTGTGGGCCTAAGGCCAGATTCCCATCTCAGCAAGACTGATGTAAATCAAGAGTAATGCCACTAAATGGAATGGAGTTACACCAGTCTTTCTAGATGAGAATCTGGCCAATATAGCTTAATGTTTGCATGGTTTGATACACGTTCATCCAATCTGGAAGTGCTGTGTGTCAGCATAAATGCAAAAAACTGATATTAGCCCAGTCCTGCTCTCAAATAAACACATCAACACCCATTGACTTCAGTGGGTATTGTGCTTGTGTATCTGAGGAAAGAATTAGGCTCTAAGCAAGGAATTTAATCAAAATTCTTTGTCTTTAATTAGCTGTCTGGGTGATTTTGGAATAGATAGGGAAAACAGAAATTAGAGCTAGCATGAATAAAAACTGTGGTGTAGAAGACAATGTAACTGAGCCTTGAATTATAGGCAACCAAAACTTGCCTAGCTATAAGGAACTTAATTGATTATAAAGCCTTTCCAAGATATCTTGTACCATAGGATATGATGTCTGTTCATATGGTGTGATGCATGCCAATTCTTTGTATTTTCTAGTAAAAGTCATATGCGTCTTTAAATTGCCATGGCTTGAAAAGATGGATGCTTGTTACATTGGTGAAGATCTTAGGCCTGGTCTACACTGGGGGGGGCGGTGTCGAACTAAGGTACGCAAGTTCAGCTACGCGAATAGCGTAGCTGAACTTGAACTACCTTAGTTCGAACTACTCACCCGTCCAGACGCCGCGGGATCGAAGTCCGCGGCTCCCCCGTCGACTCCGCCACCGCCGTTCGCGGTGGTGGAGTTCCGGAGTCGACGGGAGCGCGTTCGGAGTTCGATATATCGCGTCTAGATGAGACGCGATATATCGAACTCCAAGAAGTCGAACGCTACCCGCCGACCCGGGCGGGTAGTATAGACGTAGCCTTAGGGCTGGTCCACACTAAGAAGCGGGGTCGAACTAGGGTACGCAAATTCAGCTATGTGAATAGCGTAGCTGAATTCGAAGTACCCTAGTTCGAACTACTCACCTGTCCAGACGCCGCGGAATCGAAGTCCGCGGCTCCAAGGTCGACTCTGCCACCGCCATTTGCAGTGGTGGAGTACCGGAGTCGACCGCGGCGCTTCCGGAGTTCGAACTATTAAGTCCACATTAGACGTGATAGTTTGAACTCCGAGAAGTCGAACTCACTGCGTCGACCCGGCTGGTAAGTGTAGACTAGCCCTTAGTGGCAGCTGAGACCCAGTGAAAGTGTATCTCAAGTCTTCTCTGCTTTTTTTCTGTGAATCATAATTGCAAAAGGTAGTTTGGCTATTCAGTGTGAAACATGCTCCTCTGAGACCGCACAGACACAGCTTGCAAATGTTAACATCCTCTGATGAAGTCAGTCAAGTTTTCACTTTAGCTCATTTACCATAGATCAGTTAAAATATGTGGGAATATTTTAATGGAGAGGTTGTTGTATAGTGACTGGAGCCTGAGACTAGGAATTAGTGGGGAAGAGGGTTTTGTTCCTTGCTATGCCACCTATTTACTGTCTGACCTAGGGTAAGTGACTTATTTCCTCTGTGTCTCAGTTTTGAAATGTGTAAGTAATGGAAATAGTGCCTCACAGGATTGTCATGAAACCTAAATAATGTTCACAAAATGTTTTGAGTTTCTCGTGTTAAAAGAGACTATAGAAGTGAAAAAAGATTGAGCTGGTAGAGAGCATACACAGATCTTGTAAGCAAAATATAGTAGCTTCAACAATTAAATGCATGAGTTTGAGTTGAAAATCTCAGTTCATTTCCTTGTGGAAAAGGGTCCACATCATAAAATTGACTCTCAGGTTGCCCAGTTCTTCCACACTTACTATGCAATACCTTACTATGCAATAGTCCTATTGGTTGAAGTGAAATCACTTGCAGAGTTAGGTACTACAGGAACTCCTCACTTAAAATCGTCCCGGTTAATGTTGTTTCGTTGTTATGTTGCTGATCAATTAGGGAACATGCTCATTTAAAGTTGTTCAATGCTCCCTTCTAACGTCGTTTGGCAGCCGCCTGCTTTGTCCACTGCTTGCAGGAAGAGCAGCCCGGTGGAGCTGGTGGGGGCTTGGAACCAGGGTGGACCGACAGCCCCCCATCAGCTCCCCACTCCCCTAAGTTCCCTGTGCAGCAGCTGCCCAGCAGGCTAGCAATTGCAGCTGTCCCTCCCCCCACTGCCATGAACTGCTCCTGCCCTCTGCCTTGGAGCTGCTCCCTGAGACTTCTGCTTGCTGTGGTGGGGCGGGAGGAAGAAGGGGGGCTAATGTCAGGGTGTCCCCCTCCCCTCTGCTTCTGCACCCCGCTTACCTCATCTTCCATAGAGCAGGGGGGACACACGACAGAGGGAGCTTCCGGGCAGCAGCAACTGCAGCTGCGGTGGGTCTCAGCTTGCTGATCTAATTAACAAGGCAGTGTACTTCTGACCCCACTCTTCATACTTAAAGGGGAAATGCGCATCTCTCTCTCTCTCATACACACACAGGGTGTATGTCTCTGTCTGCCCTCCCTCCTTTCCTGCTGCCTTGTACAGTAGACTGTGAGAGTTAACCCTTGATGGCTTAGCCAATTGCTAGTTCATCATTTAGCAGTAAGGCATTCCCTGGGAATATCCCACCCTCTGACTCCTCCACCTCATCACAGTCATCATCACTATACCAGTATTAAATTGTTTGTTTAAAACTTATACTCTGTGTGTGTGTGTGTGTGTGTGTGTGTGTATATATATATATATATTATAGTCTTTTGTCTGGTGAAAAAAATTTCCCTGGAACCTAACCCCCTCATTTACATTAATTCTTATGGGGAAATTGGATTAGTTTAATATCGTTTTGCTTAAAGTCACATTTTTCAGGAACATAACTACAATGTTAAGTGAGGAGTTACTGTACTTAACATAAATAGGGTAATAGAATTAGACTCAGAATTGGTACTGGACAGCAACCTTGTTGGCATCCCCTTAAAGATGATCTCTGCAGGTCAGAGTTTTGATACCTGGTCTGCATGGTGAGAAGAAGCTAGCACTGCTGGTAGAGCTGGTTGGGATTTTTTTGACAAAACAGTATTTTGTCAGAAAATGCCAATTTGTCAAAACCAACATTTTTCACAGGAAAAGGTCGACTTCTACAATTTTTTGACAGGAAAGGTTTCTCAGGTCCACAGTGGAAGTTAGAGAGCAAGAAAGAATCTGAGTCAGAGCAAGCAGGGACTTGAAAATAGGCCTCCTGCTTTCCTGATTAGTACCCTAACCACTGAGCTATTTGCTTTTTTGGGGGTGTGTTTCTTGGTTTTCTAGGAGAATTTTGAATGGTCTCACTATCATCCCAACATGGAACAGCAAAACTGGTGAAATCTCAAAAAAAAAATAATTGCAGGATGGGAAGACTGTTTCTCATCCAGCTCTACTGCTGCCTGTTCTATGGATAAATAGAAGACTTCAGTCTCCACGACTGCTCTGTAAGCCCAACAACCTTAAAACTAATTTGAGAAAAACAAAGAACCTAGTTTCTTTTATGCAGATTTAAGAAGACAAAAGAGATATTTCTTCAAGACAACAAAAAAAGGGGCTTTCTGCTCTGTGAGTGACTTTGCTGTCATTGGAAGACAGCTTCCACGGTTTGGAGACTACCAGTCTTCTGTGCTGATGGAGCACCCATTGAACTCAATAGGAGTTCCTTTCCCAGAGGATTTGCTGCATCAAGCTGCCTCCCTGTGTGCATTGAAATTAAATTGCTAGAAAATAATTAAGCCCCCTGCCGTCTAGTCCATGAAAAGCTATAATAAGTTGATATTAAGTCAAGAAAAGTTGCAAAGGAGCTTATGTAATGTAACAAAGAAGTAATGGTCTCTGTTCGTCAGGCTTTTTGAGCTCAGTACTAATCTGGGGCAACACACACTTGCAGAATAATTGACTGCTCTTTCAGACTGAGGGTTGCTGGCTCCCATTTGCACATGTTTACAGTGACCACAATTATGTTCACTCTGCACATTTCTAGCTCATGTAAATTTAATGGCCAGGATCTGAAAGCTTTGTAATAATTGATGCCGATTAGAATTCCAGATTCAGAGCTTCGCCAAAATGAAATAGATTTCTAATGGGTTTATATACAAAGAGTTCCACAATTATTCATACTTCTGAGTCAGTACTGAACTAGTGCCAGCATGACATTAAGGGGCTTTATATTGAAAGTACCGTCTTTCAAAGAAAATTTAAAATGTAGTCCTAGCTAGTTGAGGGTATTATAAATCCTACATTACTATTTCCTAAGAATGTTGGACTGAAAGTCTGTGTTCCCTGCACATCACATGGCACAGAGAATCCTTATGACACCACATGTATGGGATTGCTAGGCAGTGCCAGGGGACCAATATAATCAGAGGGCCAGTGGATCCAGATAGCAGCCAACACCTGTATCCATCACCCAAGCAGGGACGCAGTAACTGTTGGGACTACAGAAGCCTGGAGACCACAGCAGCTGTGAACTATCTCTGATTCCACACTGTGATCTAGGTGGGAATATTCTATCTCCCCCAATCTGTGCCTCGCTTTTTAGTCCAGCTCTTGCTCCCCCTTTCTGACTTGGCTTGTTAGTCCTATAATATATAGGTTCTTATACTGTCCTCATCGCCATGGTATCTGAGCCCCTTCCAGAAGTGCATATAATGATCTGTCCCATGTGGGTTGTTCTTTCTCTCATCCTCTCTCCAGGGAGAGAGTTGTGTGTGTAATGTAATGTATTAGTTTGGTAGGTTTGTTTTGTTTTATTTTTAATATACAATGGAGAATGCATGCTAGTTTATCTAGTCCATCTGCTAGTCCAGCATTGTTCTCTGCAGTATATTTGCTAGTGCTTTGTACAGTCTAGTTTTAAATCTCGCAAGTGATAGCTACTTATGCTACTTCCAAACCCTTTAAAGTTGGTGCTGATGCAGCATTCTTTGGAAATGAGACAAGGACACACTGGATTTTCTGATAAAATCATGGGGAAAATCTACTTGCACCCACAGGACTTATGACTGAAAGCAGTGGACACTGACCATGGACTCTAGGAAAAATTCAGTCTGACTC
This sequence comes from Mauremys reevesii, assembly GCF_016161935.1. Classification (NCBI taxonomy): domain Eukaryota; kingdom Metazoa; phylum Chordata; order Testudines; family Geoemydidae; genus Mauremys; species Mauremys reevesii. The sequence continues at coordinate 191,425,242 of NC_052625.1, forward strand.
CTCCACTGGCAAGAAAACTTGACAATGTATCTTGCAGCGAGGGAACAGCCAGACTCAAAGTCCTCGATATGAACTCCCCTGAACTTCAGGAAGAAGGGCTGGTTGAAAATTTTCTGTCAAAACTGTTTTTCGGTGGAACATTCGGTTTTTGACTAAACAAAACTTTTCATGAAAAATACCTGCTTTCTGTGGAAAACTTTTTCTTTTGATTGAACAACTGAAAATGTTTTAGTTTTTGGCCAAAACCCAAATAATTTTATTTGGCAATGTTATGGCTGTGTCTCACAGGAGTTTTAGGTTGAGTGCCTCATGCCTCCATTCTCGGGACTGGGCTGGATTTCCTAGCCAGACTACATCTCCCATGATGCACCATGGCCAAGGACTCACATAATGTGCCACAGTAACTCAGAAAGATGAGAGATTGGAACATCATGGTAGATGTAGTCTGTCCAAGCAACTTGGGCCAACGAGGAGAATGGAGTGTGAGATACTCAAACGTCAGTTCCCATGAGACACCACAGTAGCATTTCCAATTGAAATAGGTTTTCAGATGAAAGTTTTTGACCACTGTTTTGTTTGTTTTTTCACTGAAAATTCAACATTTTCTGCAGAAAAATTTGCACTTCCTGACAAACTCTAGGAGGAGGTCCAGAATCCAGGTCTAAAATTCATTAGTTGGTTGCTCTCTCTATAATGGTCTGAGTTAAAACCCTGTATCTGAACCTCATACCCCAACTATCAGTTTTTATTTAGAGATTTGGATCTGCATTTTGCAATTTAGTGTCATCTCAAATTGCAACCCCTGATTAATCTTGCATTGTTCCTGTCCGTTCGTCATAGGGAGAAATGAATTTTTCTTGTTCAGTAATGATCCCATCTGTCCCATCAGTTTAATCCTTTCATGTTTGTTTTGCTAAAAGTTATATGAAATTGTGGCAGCCCACTAGACATTCATTATTTTACTCCCCATTCACTCTTCCTCTCTCTCATCCCCACAATCACTACATAAATGTATTTTATATATTATTCATTGTGTCCATTTTATAGGTGAATATAGTCATATGTCCTCTTCAAATTCTAAAAGAAAGTGTATTCTTCAGTCTCCTGGTCTTGTAGCTGCAATAGGGAAATCAAGCTATAATGTGTGCAGTACTTCAATACCCTGAGCATTAGTCACTCATGTTATATATATAATTCTACTTTTATGCTCTGATTAATCTTTTCTCATTCTAAAAGGGTTCTCCTTTTTCTTTGGAAGGGATGTAGTGAGTAGCTGGCAACAGCTCTGGAAAGGCTACAGCTGCTTCCTCCCTTATTCTGCCAGGGGAATTTTTGGAGCGGGTGGACAGTGGCATTGATAGCTTGCACCTTCAGGTTTATGCCCTTCCCTGATTTTTCAGTGGTGTCACTTGCACCTTGTCGCCAATCAAGTGAGCAGCGAGGCAGGTGCACAATTCCTGCCCTACTCCCCGAGCCAGTCAGCAATGCTTCTGCAGCGCACAGCTGAGTGCTATCGTCTGCGTTATCTAAGTGATTCCCTTTTTCAGAGTGTCCTATTCACTTCCTGGCCTGAACCCAGAGACATGATCCTGTTTCTGAACCTTGATTTCCTAAGTCAGTGCTTCTAGTACCTAGCAGGAGAGGCGGTTAAAGGGCCACCATGTCAAAATGAAGAGCACATGTTAAAAATGATCCTTAGCTTGGTTACTAATAATACCTTAGATTGTTTGACGTGAAAGCCTTTAAATATCTAATTTCCTTTTCCACATTTGTGCTTATGATTCAAATTCCTGGATTCAAACAGAAGTTTTAAACATCAGCAGGTCAAATCCAAGTACTGGACCAAATTCTGCACTGATGTAAGTGGGCACATTTCCATCGTGGGCAATACAGTTGCGCTCTCTTATGCCAGCAGTGAATTTGACCATTGCAATAGTAACGTAAAATTTAGACTTGGATTTCAACCCCCCCCAAATTCAAGCGTGTGCAGATCTGGCATTTTGGTTAGTCCCATTACAATACAGATACCATTTCATCTATGTAGCTAGGTTCCTTTACCATGCCCAGCACTGTAGTATCTGAGAACCTGAGGTACAAAGCTCTCATCCATATCTAGAGTCTGGATCACTGATTATGGTTTTTGTTTACATTTCACATTTCTTTCAGTTTAGACAGTGGAAATTAAACTGTTCAGATTCATTTCCTGGGTCTTCTCTAATCACAATAACACTTAGCTCTTACACAGAGCTTTTTATCGGTAGATCTCAAAGCACTTTACAAAGGAGTTCCGTATTATGGCCCTCACTTTACAAATGGAGAAACTGAGGCACAGAGAGAGGTAAAGCAACTTGCCCAAACTACCCTATAGGTTAGTGTCAAAGCTCGGAATAGAACCCATGTGTCCCAATGCCATGTTCTACTCACTAGGCTACATTGCCTCTTTCAAGCAGTTCCTTTCCAGTCCTGCAGTGAATGTGTAATGCTTCGGAACAAATTATTTAAATTGAAATGGGCTGGCAGGAAAATTACATTTTTATTCTTATTAGATTTTGTGGGTTTTTTTAAACCAAACCTAATTTGGGGGCCAAATTGAAATGGAAATTATTGTTTTTATGGGTTGTAAACAGATGAAGGGCCCGATTCTTTCTTGTTAAAAAGAATAATGAGGCCATGTACAATAATGATTCAAAACACTACAAACCATAGCTAAAGCCATTACTTTACTTCACATTACATTACCGGGACGTTACTGAAGAATACTGTACTGTTTTCAGTAAGGTCACCATCAATGCACACTCAAAGCTCCTGTTGATTTCGTGGAAGTTTAGGATGGGTAAAAATAAATAACAGAATTGGAACCTTAGTGAGCTAGAAAATATAGATGCAGAGCCAGGGGTGATGGAGAGATGGAAAATAGTCGGAGACGTTGGCTCTTACAGAGAGCAGAGAAATTATAGTTTCTAAGGGACTTCACACAATAGGGGTGTGAGGAGAAATTTTAGATAACTGTAAAACTCCACAGTTCAGTGAGGGAGATCTTATTGGCTCCTCCTGACTGGGAAACCTCCCTCTGATTCATTCTGCCACTGTTGGGCCAGCCCATTTGTAGACCACAAAGCATTTAAACGTTGCCTGTTGTGTTAGTGAGTAATGGACATTGCCAACCCATTGTGTTTACAGTGGACAGCCAGATAAGAATAGCAACAGCTCTTCAACACTTGCCACATTTATTTTAAATTTCAGGCACCTCTGTACATTTTACGGACAAGTAGCTGTGTTGAAAGAACAAGGGTACTGGGGCAACAGCTATCTGAGCCTTTCCTTTTCCCCTGAGAAACCAATGTACAATGCAGCCTACCAGGGTGTCAGCTGATAAAAGCCAAACAGATGTTTCTTGTGAAGTGATCTCTGGATTTGGTGTCATGGAGCTGGCTGTGCAAGTGAAGCCAGACATTATCCTGAAGCACAGTGAATGAATGAATAACTCTGACCTGGATGCTTCCATTGCACCATCCAGTCTGTCTCTCTAGGTTCTCATACTGTGCCCAAGAGCACCCTCCCTTGTCCATCCCCATTCCAGGGCCTTTAGGTTACTATAAGCTATTTTGGAGAAGTCGGTTGATTATTGAAGTAGATCTGAACACTTCCAAATTTTGGGGTAGTGTGGTTCTGAATTTGACCTCTGGGCATTATAGGCACCAATCCCTATAATGGACTGAAACTCACCCTCAAACCTGAATCCCCCCTACATTTTGGAAAAGTTCTCATCTAGTTATGAATTTTGTGGGTTGGGTCCATCTATAACTGACTAGAATAGAACAAACGGAGAGGAAAAATGGAGCGGAAAATGGGAGGCAACATGGTCTAGTCAGGGTACAATAGTCTTCTGTGAATAAGGACATTTGAGTTCTATACTGCTCTGCTACTGATTCACCATGTGCCCCAACCCAGTCACTATCTATTTAAGTCTTCCCATTTGTAAAATGGGTATAATAATGTTCTGAAGCTTCACAGAAAGTGTTTGTAAAGCTTCATTAATATTTGTAATGCCTTTTGAGTGCTTCTAATGGAAGGCATTAAGTACAAAGAATTGCTAAATTGTGATATGGGAAAGTATGTGTACTCCTTTAGGATGGGGAAAGAAAAAGCAAAGAGAAATAACATTCTTTGTAAACTTATTTATTTCAGTGAAAAAACATGGGCATAAGAGATGTGACTGTATATGCAAATATTTATAGACATTTTGAGGTGACTGGAGTCACTCAAAATTTAGCTAAGCCAGAAAAGAATGACTATTAAATTATCAGATTGTAAATTGTATAGAAAGGGTAGATTCAACCAGACAGGAGGGAACATTACATTAGAAACCAAAGAGAATATATTTATATCTGAAGAAAGAAATGATGTGCAGGCTTACAACTGTAGGAAGGTCTGAGATTTTCTTCTTTAAATTGAGTCTGAAGAAGAAAATGACTTATAACCCTTCACTAATATCTTCCAGCAGACCTGGGAATTGCTGCTGGATGAGAATGCAGTTTGAGGAGTGTTTATTAGAATTGTCCAAAACTCATCCATTTTAGTTCCCAGTTTGCCAGACTTTTGACTCATGATTTGGTACGGAAAGAGAGTGAAGTTTCATCTATCCTCCCCCTCTGAGTTTCATTTTGTTTGGATTCAAAACCTCTGTAAGCAACACTTGAGCAAAAATGATGTGATTTGCCTGGTTTCAAGTAGATTGATCACTAGCAACTGCATGGAAGGAGAGTGATGGCTTCAAACTTGCCACAGATTTGTTCTCAACGATGGGCAAACATTTTAACAAACAGGGGCTGAATTTTGGCTTGTTAACTCAGGGTTATAATCAGGGGCGGCTCTAGCAGTTTTGCCGCCCCAAGCATGGCAGGCAGGCTGATTTCAGCGGCTTGCCTGCAGGAGGTAGGGTGACCAGATGTCCCGATTTTATAGGGACAATCCCGATTTTTGGGTCTTTTTCTTATATGGGCTCCTATTACCCCCCACCCCCGTCCCGATTTTTCACACTTGCTGTCTGGTCACCCTAGTGGGAGGTCCCCAGTCCTGTGGATTCGGCGGCATGCCTGCGGGAGGTCTGCTGGTCCCATGGCTTTGGCGTACCCGCCGCCAAATTGCCGCCGAATCCACAGGACCGGCAGACCTCCCACAGGCGCGCCGCCAAAGGCTGCCTGACTGCCGCCCTCGCAGGGACTGGCAGGGCGCCCCCTGCGGCTTGTCGCCCCAGGCACGCGCTTGGAGGCTGGTGCCTGGAGCTGCCGCTGGTTATAATGAAGAACTTATACACAGAGCCGGCTCCAGGGGTTTTGCTGCCCCAAGCAGCCCAAAAAAAAAAAAAAAAAAAGCCGCAATCGCGATCTGCGGCAATTCAGCGGGAGGTCCTTCGCTCTGAGCGGGAGTGAGGGACCCTCCGCCGAATTGCCGCCGAATAGCTGGACGTGCCACCCCGCTCCGGAGTGGCCGCCCCAAGCACCTGCTTGCTAAGCTCTAATATTTATGTTAATGTTTTGGTAAGAGAAAGCCTCCAGGAAAAAGTACCAGGACACTAACTAGACCAGGACACAATCTGTGTAGCTCCTACTGCCATTCGTAGTCCTTGCATGAGTTACAAGCCTTGAGAATCTTTTGACTTCGGTGCCAATTGGCCTACTTGACTTCATAGAAACATAAAAGGAAGAGCAACTCTGCAGGTGGTATCATGGCTCTGGATTCTTATTTTACTCAGTGATGTTTAGTTAATCCAGCAAGGTCCAAGTTCTATTTTAGACTTGCCGTATTCCTAGAAAATGTATTGGACATAGTACATAGGAGATAAGTTGTTGAGTAATTGGTCCTAATGTTGCCATCAGGTTTGGGATATTTGTGAGGGTGTTCTGTGAAGCTGATACATATTTCCACCAACTGCTCTCCCTCCCCATTCCGTTTCCACAGGGATAGCCCATACATGAAAATACTTCACAGTGTGAAATGAATCTGTGCCATGCCGAAATTAGGTTCCAAAGTTGCTGACATGTAAATAATTACTCATGAGATTAAGTGCAGCAACTTGTCTTTTTCCCCACATTATTAGAGTCATACAGTATTTAACAGGTGCAGCTGTCACATATGCAATCATTGGGGCAGTAGAACAATGGAAAGAGATAAACTTGCCAAGAGGAATGAGGTGGAATACTTCTGATTTGAGATAAATCTCTCCTTCTTGCCTTCCTGGCCTCTGAAATCTCGTGGGAATGAGCCACCCTGGGGCTCCTGCCATTACAGGCTCTAATCCATTTGTTGGGGTAAATACTGTGAGAAAAGTGTTTCCTTTGTTAGCTCCTTTTCAATATTTTACATTGTTGTGGCAGGTGTCACCAGCTGGCGCTATTACATATAGGCTCTCACAAGTTCTTTTTCTACGTGTTACTCCTGAAGGAATTCTGCAGCAAAAAATAAAAATTCTGTGCACAATATTTTAAAATTCTGCAAAATTTAATTGTCAATAAATAAACGAGGAGGCTCTAGCATGGCAGTGGGTCCAGGCCACTGGCTGCACGGAGGTGGGAGATCATCCTGCAGCCCCGTGCTCCCCCGGCCCCGGACAAGGACTTGGCAGTGAGACTGCACCTGACCCAACACAAGGGCTGGACCTGCCCCAGAAACACCCTGGAGTCATGCCCCTCCATGCCAGGCACATGAGGTGTGGGCAGGCAGGCTCAGCCCAGCAGGATCCAAGTGTGGAGGGGCTTAGTGTGGGGTGAGAGGGTTCTGTGCGGGACAGTCTGGGTGCAGGTGGCTCAGTGGTGGATCTGGATGCACAGGAGCAATGGGACTCTGCAGGGGGTCCAAGTGAAGGTAGTTGGGGTTCAGCAGAGGTGGGCTGGGTGTGGGGTGATGTGGCTCGCTGTGGGAGTCTGGGTGCTGGGGGAATGGGGTTTGGTGGGGGTCTGGGTGCAGCTGTCTGGGGATCAGTGGGGTGGGGGTCCAAGTTGCTCGTTGGGGTGGTCCAGGTGCTGGGTGGTAGAGCTCGTTGGGTTGGGGGTTCAATGGGCCTGCTTAAGGGGGGAGCCCCAGCTGCTGCAGCTGCCACTGAGGGGACGCTGCGTATGAGGCTCCTGCTTCCCCCCAATTTCCCTATCCCCTTCTCTTCTGCATCCCTTCCCCAATGCCCTCTACCCCATCTCTTCCCCTCACTCCCACATCCCCCTGCCCTACCTGATGCCCCTTCCTTCTCCACTGCCTCTTCCCTGCTTCCACCCTTCCCCCCCACACTTCCCCTGCCCCACCGCAGGCACTCACTGTTGTACAGAAAACCATACAGCACACATAGAAGGGGAAGTCAACTGGCACTAGGTCCCAGGAGGCAGCATCCAGCTGCAGAGTCAGGAACCAGAACAGCCACCTTCCCTCACCTGGGCAGCTCTATGCCTGCAGAATTGGGGGTGGGAGGCAGTGGTGCATGCCCTCCCATGCCTCACCTCTGTTTGGGGGGGCATTACCCCTCTCCAGTGCTCCAGTCACTGGAAACCAGACACCCGAACTGCTGGGGAGGGGCGCCTGACTACTTTTGCAGGTTCTCTTTGCTTCCCTGTCATTTTCTGCAGGGAAGGAAAAAATCCGCACAGTGAAATGATTTCTGCGCCCGCGCAGTGGCGCATAATTCCCCCAAGAGTATCAGTGTGCAAGTAGCATTTGAAGAAATGCTGTGCAATTAGGCAACATCTTCACTATGAACTAGGGGTGTGATTTCCAGCTTATCTAGATGTGCTGGTGCTAGTGCTCATCTGACCTAGCATGCTAAAAATAGTAGTGTAGCCGTAGTAGCATGGGCAATGGCAGCACAGGCTAGCCACTTTGAGTACAAACCTGCCTGATCCCTGTGGGTACGAACTCAGGCCTGCTAGCGTGTGCTGCTGCCTATGCCTATTTTTAGCTTGCTAGCTCAGATGAGAGCAAGCACCAGTACATCTACACAAGCTGGCAATCTCACCCCTACTTCATAGTGTAGACATAGCCTTAGTTTTGTGATGCACTGTTCTTTTTGTGATGCAGTTTCTTTGGAAGGTGTTGTTGCAAACAGAAAGACAGTTTGCGCTTTTCCTCAGTCTCTCTAACTAGAGTCAACTTTTGGTGCGAAGTTGTTTCCTGGGAACTGGGTATTGGTTCTTGGGCTGTGACTTCTGAAAAAAGGGAGTGCCTGCATGCCATTTGTGGCCCCCTATGTTCAAGGATTGGCTTATAAACAAACAAATTACACTGAGAAAATACCTTGACTTTGTGCCACTGATTTCTTCTCCAGTAAGAAACTAACTACAAAGCCCTGAAATCTGCTACCACTCAGCAGGATGGACACAATATTTTTCCAAAACAAAACTGTACATTTCCAATCGTATTACATTAGCATATTAATATCTTTTGCAATCTATGAACAATTGGTATGACTATTTAAGATGTTTACAGGTAAGATTCTCTAATTATGAAGAATAAACTGTACATTAAAAATGGGCTCTAGTGAATGAGTTTATTAACTTCCCAACTTCTCATTTCGCTTAACAGCTCTTTGACTGACCTTTGTCATAATAGAAAAGAGGAAGGATTTTTTTTTTTTGCAGTTAACATACTGTACACCTATGTATTGTTGACTTTGGGTGAGATCTTCAAAAGCATGTACACCCAGATCTTCAGGTCTAAAATAGAACTTGGATGAATTAATTGCCAGTGAGTAAAATAAGTGTCTGAATACTGGTGTTTACTATTTTATCATAACTAGCTCGATTTATCTTAGTCTATGCCCCGGTCCACTGTAAAAGTTTTGCCACTGTCTTCTGTGGAAGCAGGATTTGGGTTTATGGAAAATAGGTCTTGTCAAATTAACTTGATATCACATCCTCTTTGAATGGCCTTTTCTTCAAGAAAAGCAATCGTAGGTTTTCCAGCTCTTTCATAGATTGAGAGATCTTAAAGCTAGAAGGACCATTAGGTCATCTAGTCTGACTTCCTGTAAATCACAGGCCATAGAATGTGGCCCAGTTAACCCTGGTGCTTCATTCATATAAATTCATTCCTGTGGGTTACCTTTCCTGTTGTGTTTCTGTAGATCTTTTCTTCGTCCTTCCTACATAAGGATGGATGAGAACCAAAACCTTAATTCCAAACAACCAGGAGAACTCTCTCTGCTCTTTAGAACTACTTTCTGTCCCTATAATGGGTCAGATCAAAACTCTGGATCTGCACACCCATGCAAAGCTCTGGTGCAAATTTTGCAGGTTAGCTCCATCTCTGTACCTGCATTATGGTACCAGAAATTGGGAACAGAAACCTGTATGGGGCCAGCGATCACCCAGTCCTGTGTTGTGCTAAGTGTCCTCGACCCCAGAGGGAGCTGACTTCAATGGAATCTAAGGGCCCTCAGCATTTTGCAGGAAGTGTGCCATACGAGGAAGGATTGGGCCCATACTGAGCACTAGACTCATTTATGTTCACTTGCAATCTGTTGCCCAGCTTGTATCTGAATTGGTCGCCTCTTCTGGTAAGAAGTAATTAGAGCATAATGCAACCAAAAAAGTACGTCTGAGAACTGCCAACTCCGCAAAGCAATATCACATTTTTCATTGAAGTCATTTTCCATGCTAAGCCAAGGGGTCATAATTGTGTTTCTTACATTGCTTTGGCTGATGTAATTTTAATGAACTATGCTTATTTTGCATTTTTAAATAAAAATAGCTGCTGTTTTTCTTATTACTTTTACATTTGCTTTGGTTTCCTGGGATTTCCTTCCCTTCTCCCCTGCCTCACCATTGCTTTAGGGATTTATATACAGGGGTGTCAGAATTATTATTATTTATGCAGGGTATTACCACAATACTAATGTAACCATAAACTCCTTTATTAAATCCAAAGGCCAAATGGTATTTATGCAATTGCTCTAAAGGTGCCTAAAAAGCCTAAATAATAAGCAATTTACTACATCCAAACAGTAAAAAAACTTTGATAGGCATTTGATCAAGATATTTACAAATGGCCTAACCCTACGGGTGCTCAGCCCCATATTGGTTGGCTCCAGTGTGGTCACTAGCAATGAATCCTTTAAGAGTTTACTTTTTAATATCCTTTAACAAACAAGTGATGTCATTGCCAATTATCAACTTCAGCTAAACACCAACTTGAGACAGTTCACCCCTTACTTCCAGTCTTAATCCAGCTAAGATTTACAACCTCCTTTCCCCCCAAGGCCTTTCCTCCCTATCTCTTCCCCTCCTTTCTGACCATCAGTTTTTCTCTTGCACCTGCATTCACGAAGGCCCTGATTTTTGAGATAACACTGGTATAGGGGGTGGAAAGGTCCATGCTGGTTCCTTCTAAGACAAATTGTCTTTGTCTTATTTAAAACCATCTGCAGTCATCCCATCAGAGGCGTTCTTTTTAAAAAACTTCCCCTTATTTCCCAGAACCCCCCCCCAATGAGCCCCACTACCGCTGCACCTGGACCATCTCAATGAGCCAAGCCACACCCTGATCCCAACCCTACCGTGCCCCAACCAGCTGCACCTGGAACCCACCCCACTGAGCCTCACTCCCCCAGCATCTGGACACCCCCCTACTGAGCTCCCCACTCCCAGACCCCCCCTGCCGAGCTGTATCCCTTCCACACCCTGACCGCCCGCTGAGCCCCAAACACCTTCACCTGGACCCTCCTGCAGAGTCCCATTACTGTTACACCCAGAACCCCCCAACAAGCCCCTGTGCATCAAGATTCACCCTGCACCTGGATCCCCCACTGAGCTGCCTGCACCCAGATTGCCCCATACAGAACCCTCTCAACTCACACCTGGATCCCCCCACACTAGACCCCTCCACACTTGGATCCTGCCTTGCTGAGCCTGCCTGTCCACCTCTGATGCACCTGGCATGGAGGGGAAGGGACCTGGGGTGTTTCTGGGACAGGCCCGGTCTTTGCGCTGTGTCAGGGTTGGGTGGAACCTCACCACTGAGTCTGTGTCCCAAGGGTGGGGAGGTGGGGGAGCAGCAGAGTGATCTCCCACCTCTGTGCAGCCAGTGGCCTGTGCTCCCCACTGCCAGGCTGGAGCCTCCACATTTATTTGACAAATAAAATTTGCAGAATTTTAAAATAGTCTGTGCAGAATTTTGAACCTTTTGGCGCAGAATTTTTAATTTTTTGGTGCAGAGTGCCCTCAGGAGTAAATCATTGTGGAACAGTCACTAAGGGCCTGATTCTGCCATCTTTACTCACATTCATGAATACTTTATTACCTAAGCAGTCGTGTTGGAATGAATGGGATTACTACCACAATAGGGCACTACTAAATGTGAACCAGTGTGTTGGAACCAGGCCCTTAGACCCACTCAGTCTGAGTTTCCCTCTCTCTGTAATGGTATTATATTCCTTCCTTGCGTCCCAGAAGCGTTGTGAAGATAAATCAATGGATGTTTGTCAAGTTCACTGAGAAGTGCAAATTATTATAAGTATAATAACTAATAATAAAGTAAGTATAATAATAGCAAACAATATGCTCTAGTTCAACTACAAGATATGGACTTCATGCAGGAATTACTGGGTGCATTATTTGGCCTGTGCTAGTCAAGAGGTCAGACTACATGGTCAAACTGAACATTTCTACCCTTAAAATCGATGAGTATATGAAACTATTAGAGATCCTGAGTATGAGATGGCAGTGCTGTTTGGAGAGATTATCTCCAATCTTTAGTTTATAGCTAACAAAGAATGAGGGTTCAGATGCACTTGCCATTCACAGAGAGGAAAGCAATTTGTGTAATCCCCCTCACAACCTGCTGGACAAAAGTCCCCTCTCCCATGCACGATCGCTGACTTGACATTTCACTGGCCTGTTTTTCTGGAAGACTTTTTAAAAAGAAGTTTAAGGAATTTTCTGAACTGTTCTGCATCATCAGTTTAGTGCAGGCACAGTGAGTTCTAATGTTTCTGTAGCAGTTGCTATTTTCAGTAGCTAATTTTAGCTGATTGAAGCAGTGTTGTACCTTCAGCTCCGCTTTGCAGCAGTATTGGTTAATGTGCAGTACGGCGGGGTGCTTCCAGACGGAGCGTGCTTGTTTAGATGGGTTGCATCTTGCACACACGTTAGTGCCGTATCCTGTTATGGGAAAAATCATTCGTTTTAATAGTTTATTCTGGTTCAAGGATGGTTGTGTACAATAAACATGCCTACTATGGATAGACCACTCAGCAATTCACCAGAGAGTTATGAAATTGAATGGTCACAATTGAAAAATGTTATAGCCGCTAAAATCGATGGTCATTCAGGATTTAAATAACTGGTAATGTGGGAAACTAGTTGGGGGCCAGATCCTCAGGGCAGCTGAGCAGCTGTGTATTGACTTCAGTGGGAGATATAGGTACTGAGCACCTTAGCACCTCTGCAGTTTTAGTCCCGTATATGTAAGAACACGTGGAGGTGCAGCCTTATAGCCAGCGCCTGGATATTTATGTCAGAAGTTTCCCACACTCTCATTAATGTGTAAATTGTAAACCACAGCATTGAAGATCATCTGATTTGTACAGTATAAGCTTATCAGCAGAACCCATGCATAAAAACACAGCTTTGTTGTATTGAGTGTATAGAAGATTTTTGTTTTTGTTTTTTGTATGTTTTTATATGTGTATATATTATATAGAAGGAGCAGCCTCTGTGTAAGTCAAGTTGTATGTTATACACAGGCTTATATGAGACACAAGCACATTCTAGTGCCTGGAGCAGCACTGTAGTTTCAAAGACAGAGTCAGCCCTCTAAACTGTAAGGTTAGTTGTCAAGATCCAGCCATGTCATGTGACCAGGGAAATTCAGTGAGTAAATGATGAACAAGTCAAGGGAGTGAGAAAAGCCCCATGACCTCTGCTTGCACCAGCTATAATTTTGAAGTTCTTCGTTGGTGATAATCCCCACTGGCTCTTGTGCTGTCTGGGCTCAGGCTGGTCAACTAAAAACTGGAAATATTTCACTGGGGAACAAAAACATTGACTATAATGAAAGGAATGAAACGCTTACCTTAGAATTAAAATCTGAGACGGATTCAGTTTGGCTCATCGAATGTAATGCTCCCACAGCTTGGAGTGCAGTTCACAGACTTATCATTTAATGGGAAACAGATCGACATATTAGAACATACATTAGACCAGTGAAAATCAACACGTACATCTAGAACCCACCACACAGCTTTCATGGAGTCCACTGATCAGATCTTAGTTCCTCTTGTTTAGCTTGAACGTGGGCAGAACAGAGCCCTGATCACAAGAGTGCCCCTCATCTACTGACCAGGACATGTGAATTAGTGTTTAGCAACTAGACAGCCAGGATCCCTCTTCTCCCCCTCAGGCAGCCAGAACCGGGTGTGGAGGGAGAGGAGGGAGAGAAGACATGGAGTTATACAGTACCATAAAATAGTCACAGTAAGACCTTGAGGGCACTTTGCAATGCGATGTGTTAGTCACACAAGGCCAACATTGCAGTGGGTGGTCAGCACATTGGCCTGTGTTTGTTTTGTGTCCCTCAGCAGGGCCATGCAGTGATAGGGTGACCAGATGTCCCGATTTTATAGGGACAGCCCCGATATTGGGGTCTTTGTCTTATATAGGTACATATTACCCCCCACCCTCTGTCCCGATTTTTCACACTTGCTGTCTGGTCACCCTATGCAGTGACAAAGCGTCTCTTCAGCTCTCCAAGGCTGAATGATACCACTGTACACAGTAACTTTTTGCTAAAGCATTTTATGATTTTTTTAAAAAGAAAAGATGAATATAAAATTACTCACTTGTACATAATGAGCTGGATCAGAGTTCAGGGTAACTTAATCAGAGCTCAAGACAAATTTATAAACTTTATATGAGACACTTTCACAATAACGGACTTTTTATTTTGTCATGATCTCTTATATAAGTGTTTTGCTGAGTATTCCTGTAATGTTTTAGTTATCTGACCTTATGTCAAACTGTTTTTAATAGGTGCACTGTTTTGTTTTAAGTGATTCTAAAGCTTCCAAGGGCAGCAATTCATTTCAGGGTCCTTATTACTAAAGACATGCTGCTGCAGTGATCAGACAATGGTAGTCCATGGACTTCAGTTATAAAGTATCTTTAAAAGCTACTGGCTGTGAAGATCCTCCCCAACACCTCCCCTTCAATTGCCTTTACTAGAACTGGCCCTATCTGGTTTTGTGTATGTGGTAACAGAGTAATCCCTGGTAAGAGTTTAAGAATTAGCACCTTTTAATCACAATAAAACAAAAATTATAAATGGTCATTTGCTTGTTTCCATTTTGTATAGATTTAAGGCAAAATTCTGCTCTCAGACTCATAGGACAGATAATCCCTAAGTGCTATTTCCACACATTATTCTCCTTTCCATCTATTCATAGCACCCTCATTGTCCCCTCTGCAGGGAGAGGAGAATATTATTATTATTATATTTGTATCACAATAGTATCCCAGGGCCTCCTTGTGTGAAATTCTGAACAAATAGGTAATAGGTGAAAGTCCTGGTCCCAGAGAGTGGAGAAGAATGGAGGAGAGAAGGTTGCAGTTGAATATATGCAAATATTAATATACATTTGCTTTTTATTTTTCAAATTATATTATCATAACTAAATAACGTGAGAGCCAACTAGCCCCATCTGCCTCTTAGCCTAGTTATCTATTTCTTGTAGGTGTCATGGCTGATTTCTTGTAGGTGTTATGGCTGAGGTGGGCCTTGGAGAGGGAATTGGCCTCACAGACCAGTTCTGAGAGAAAGAGAGAGAGAGAGAGAGAGTAGTCAGTGCACAGCACTTTGGAGTGAAGGACTGCTGTGTGCCTCAGAGAAAATAGTTTTGTCCTGTGTTTGCTTTGAAAACCTTGCTTTCCGCTGGCAGCCCTGCACATTCCCTTGATGTGGAAATGCTGGTACTACAGTATGTACAGTATGAGCACGCAGCTATTAATACCCCCCTTGGGAAGGGGAGGACTGGGCAGTACAGTATGTGTGAAAAGACATCTTGTACTGGTGGTATCGTGACTTTGTGACTGAGTCATTCCATCCTGGCTGATGCCACTGCAGACCCCAGTCACTTCAGTGATGTAAGCCAACACGAGCCAGCGTTATATTAAGCACCTAGGGCAGTCGCCCAGCTTTCCCCCTTTTGTCTCTCCCCACTTTAGGTCTGTAAATATTTGTACTGTCCGCATCTATTGTTGGCACAGAGGCACCAGAAGAAAGTTCTTTTAAGCCTGTCTTTAAATACTTGGCTGTGTGCCAGTGAAAGTTAAACCCAAACATGTCAGCCTCTCACTGCCCCTGGCTGGTTCTTTTTTCAGTAATAAATGATGTCTGTCTTCAAGACAGGAATTTCCTGAGGGCAGGTTGGCACTTCCTGAGGGCAACTTTCTGTCATACTAGTTTAATAACATGTGCCAGCACAGTAAGCACCAGAACAGATTTTTTTTTTCTCCCATTTGCACACACCATTCTCTTTGCGTCTTGGTACTTTTCCTCTGGCAAGTAAGGGCTGAGGGGCATATGTTTCTACAGTGAATCCATTTGCTCTGTGAGTCAGAGGCTCCTCATGTGCTGTTTGCTGTTGGTAGCAGACCTGCCAAGTTTCCCAATATGAAGGAGTTAATGAGAATGTCACCTACTGGCCAATTAGCACGCAGTGTCATGAAGCTTCCCTGTTGCTGCCCCCCTCAAAATTCACATCTGTGCAAGTATTTACAAGCAACCAAAAATGAAGCTGAATGACACAGATGTGTCAAGGAGGCAGCTCTGCCTCAGACAGTTTATTGTGGAAGTGTCTCAGGAACATGTATGAGCATTTCTATCAATACAGACTCAAACTCGATTGGTTACTCAGACTTGAGTCAAATGGTTTTGGTGAACTAACACAAACACAACAAACCCACCAGAACTAAATCTCCCTGGGGGTTGCTTTGAATTTGGGGTCTGTATGAACCCATAAAATAATTCATTATCATAATGAAACTAGCGAGGTTCATTGCCCTAACTGCCCTCAAAAGACCTCAGCCTCCCTTCCCACCAAATTAATCTTTATGTGCCTACAATGGCATGTCTAGTGTAGTACAAGCCCCCTTCCTCCTGAAGTCTATCAGAAGGGGCCATCTTGCATCTGGGGTATGACTTTGTCAATGCCAACTGATGAAACATCACTATTTTAATGCTTCATGTACAGATCTTGTCTCCTTAACAAAAATGTATCTACATAGATGTAGTATACTGAATATTCTGTCTTTAAAGTGTTATATGGAAGAGTCTGGAGTTGTGTCTTGTCATCTCCCTCCCTTTTCAGAAGGCTATTGATGCCAGGACCAATGAAGGCAGAATTTGGATCCAGCTGAACCACAGTGCACTCATGTTGTTTGCTTCTGTTATTAATCCAGAGTTACAGTTTAAAACATACTCTGCTGTGTCTTTCGTTAGTGATCCTTCCAGGGTTCCTGAGCTCTGGGTTCTGCAGAACACTCTCAGACTACAGCCCATAGCTATTCAGCCACCTGAAAGGACATGACCTGGTGTGAGAGGTTGGCTATGTTAATTTGTCTAATGCGAGAAGTGCAGGTCTTCTTTTCATTTGGCAAGTGCAGAAACAAATGGAAATAGCAAGGAACCAGACAGCAGGTGCAGGGAGCCAGGGTCTCATGCTCTGGGTTCTAGGCAATCAGGCCTGGTGGTTGGAGTAGTGGGCAAGAACAGGTACCAAGGATGGAAGCCATACATAGAGTCAGGACTGGGTCAAGGGCATTGCTGAAACTGGGATCTGGGGACAGGCCATAGGTCAGATTCTGTACAAGCCAAATCAGGATCATAGTCAGAGTCCAAAAGCAGGCCAAAGGTCAAAGCCAGGTTGGAGTCAGTCCAAGGGTCTGGAGGTCAGGAGGTGGGTGCAGGGCTGGAGTGGGTAAGGAACAGACCTGTGTCTGGGGATCATCTGACCTGGACTCTGCCCAGGAATAGGTTGCTGTGGAATGCCTGAGAGATGAGTTGCTGCAGGCTAGGCTGGAGATGTGAGTCATTGTAGCTGAGTGACCAGCCCTGGTCTGGCTATGGGTTCATTCACCTCATACAGGGTGTCTGTGAGCATGTAGGAGAAGTGAAAGTAGAATGTCGGAGTTAAAGGGGGAAATTAAGACCACATCCTAAGATTCAAAGCTGAGGTAGTCACAATTATATGGATCAGTGCATGTTTCCCCCAGTATTGGGCCAGATTCTTGGCTAGCTCTATTTACTGGAGTAAAGCTACACTAGTTTACTCCAGCTGAGAATCTGCCCTGTTCTTTTCAGATAGTAATGTGGAAGACAACTGGAAGAGATTGGAGCAAAGCTTCCTAATCTTTATGAAGGCTTCTTGAGTAGATAAAAAAAGGAGAGGATTTAAAAGAAGCAGTCCTGCTTCAAAGTGTTTAACACATTAGCAGAGCAAGCAGAGGACAATGAACCTACTCTGAATGAGATCTGAACAATGTTTAGGAATTCTTGTAACCTTAAAAATGCAAACAGCATAGATTGTGGCATCATTACTACCTGGAAGCACGTGGGACTGATAAGAAAGCAACAGAATTGAGAGGGAGAGCACAAGATTAGGAATTTGGTAGCATTGTAACCGAAAGACACAAATGAAGATGATAATGGCAAAACATTGATATGCTTGTATAGGGCTATTAAACAAATTAGGGCTCAGGATAACATGCCCTGATGAGAATCTGTACGAGCAAACTGAATATGCCTCAGACTCAAAGCCTATGCCGTGGTTAAAAACAGGGGTTGTGAAGTTGTCGCACTTGGAAACGCACCTGACTCTCCTCAGATGTCACAGCAACAGATCTACCTCAGAGAAGGGATGCAAATCTGTGGCTGGAATAGACTGCCAGCCTGCACTCTTTCTAGGGACAGTGTCGATATAACCAAAGTCCCAGAGCTGATCCAGCAGAAGCTTGGTATTTGACTCCATATTAAGGAGGTTTCCTATACAATTCAGACTTGATACTGGGGCTGAGGCTAATATTATCCCAGCACATATTATAACACAGATTCCGGGTCCAGTCTGCATATGACAGCCTAGTTTTATGCCAGTAACATGTGGTGTCTCTAGGACAGAATCTGAAAGAGAAATCACCTTCACAGCAGAAACAGCCAAGGACAGTTTTTTTACTATTAAAATGTCTAACAGCTATTGGGTAAAGAAGCTGACACTGATCTCAACCTAAATTCAAAGAACTGGAACTGTACGCATCTATGCACAAACCATCAAAGAAGAGCTAGTGTTGACAAAGTATAAGAAAAGGCAAGACCCTTTACATATGTCAGAGGAAGGTATGATCCATCCAACATTGGGCTGGCTACACTCACTGTGCTTGGGGTTTGAACCCCCATGATCGTCATTACTGTCTGTTTCTAGCAGGAAGCTCCATAATGCGATGCCCTCGCTCTCCTGTCTCCCAGGGTTTGGCATGATTTTCCCAATTGCTTTTGGGTTATGTAAACCCCCACAAAATAAAATGGCACTTCAGGGGATTTTAGGGATTGCTGGATTTCTAGTATAGTACATCCCAAGTGAAGCAGCTTTGATGGATCCCCTGAGAAAGTTGCTACAGGGTGACATAATCTGGCAGTGGGCACCATAACAAGACAAGACACTGCAGCAACTGAAAATGACAGCCTGCAATGCACCAGTAGTTGGACTCTGTGATTGTAACAAGCAGCTCACTATTCAAACAGATGCATCTAAAGACTGTTTAGGAACCTGCTCATTGCAAGATGCAGGTTTTGTGCCTATATTATGTAACAGAGGCAGAAAACATTACACCCACATTGAAAAAGAACTATTGCATTTCCCACCAAAAAATGCCACCCCGTACCTAACAAGGTGCTTGTAACAAGGTCCTCTTTCCCTGCCTCCAAAGGAACCACTGCCCTACCCACAGTCTCTTTTATGCAGTTTTGTTGTCCAACCTTAGGTCAAATCAATAAAAACACAGTTTCCTGGGCTACAGCTCTCAGGTGTTTCCCCTCTACAGTTCTCAGGTCCTGTCTACTGCTCCTCTCAGGGAACTCAGGCAGACCTTACTCAGCTTGGCTCCCTATTCCCAAGGAGCAGGTAGTGGGAGCCCCATGTCTACTCTCACTGCCTCTTCCTGACTCACCCAGGCTCCCCCTCACCTGGTCTTTCTGTCTCTAAGCCCAGGTGTCCTATTTTAAAGCTCAACTGGGATCAGCTGATCACTCACAGAGGCACTGGCCTTGTTCCTTCTTAAAGGGCCAGTGTCACACTGTGATAGTGCTGAAATCCAAGTTCAATCGGATCATAGAATCGTAGGACTAGAAAGGACATTGAGAGATCATCTAGTCCAATCAACGGCACTCATGGCAGGACTAAGTATTATCTAGACCATCTTTGACAGGTGTTTGTCTAACCTGCTCTTAAAAATCTCCAATGATGGAGGTTCCACAGCCTCCCTAGGCCATTTATTCCAGCGCTTAACCACCCTGACAGTTAAGAACCTAACCTAAACCTCTCTTGCTGCAATTTTAGCCCATTGCTTCTTGTCCTACCCACAGAGGTTAAAAAGAACAATTTTTCTCTCTCCTCCTTGTAACAACTTTGTATGTACTTGAAAACTGTTATTATGTCCCTTCTCAGTCTTCTCTTTTCCAGACTAAAAAAACCCATTTTTTTTCAATCTACCCTCATAGGTCATATTTTCTAGACCAGGGGTAGGCAACCTATGGCACAGGTGCCGAAGGCGGCACACGAGATGATTTTCAGTGGCACTCACACTGCCTGGGTCCTGGCCACCGGTCCGCGCAGCTCTGCATTTTAATTTAATTTTAAATGAAGCTTCTTAAATATTTTAAAAACCTTATTTACTTTACATACAACAATAGTTTAGTTATATATTATAGACTTATAGAAAGAGACCTTCTAAAAACGTTAAAATGTATTACTGGCATGTGAAACCTTAAATTAGAATGAATAAATGAAGACTCGGCACACCACTTCTGAAAGGTTGCCAACCACTGTTCTAGACCTTTAATCATTTTTTTTATTGTTCTCTGGACTTTTTCCAGTTTGTCCATTTCCTGAAATGTGGCACCCAGAACTGGACTCAATACTCCAGTTGAGGCCTAATCGGCGTGGAATAGAGTAGAAGAACTTCTTGTGTTTGCTTAGAACACTCCTGCTAGTACATCCCAGAATGATGTTTGCTTTTTTTGCAACAGTGTTACACTGTTGACTCATATTTAGCTTGTGGTCCATATGACCCCCAGATCTCTTTCCTCAGTACTCCTTCCTAGGCAGTCATTTGCCATTTTGTATGTGTGCAACTGATTGTTCCTTCCTAAGTGGAGTACTTTGCATTTGCCCTTATTGAATTTTATTTACTTCAGACCATCATAAATCACTTGAGACCATATTCTTTAAACCCCTTGGGAAACACCTTGAAACTCCTGCAAGGTAACAGCACATGCTACTTCAACTACAGAGAGATGATCTGAAATTTATACACACGACTGGTAAAGAAATGCTGATTTCAAAACACACAATCTAATGCTGTAGCGCAGCAATCTGCAGAATCAGATTCTGAACTCCTTGAAGAGAAAGCTGTTTATGATACTGATGTCACCTTGATATTAAGTATGGAGATGCTACACAGATCACGAGAGGACACATTAAAAGACACCCATCCGCAAGCTTTGGAAAAACCCGTATGCAATGGTTGGCCATGGAAGGAGGAGACAAGTCAGTCCTAAACTGACGCCATATTGGGCTTTGAAACACATGATTGCCAAACAGATAATATATTGCCCGAGAGTGGCCCAACACATAATGGTACTTATCGAAGTATGCAACGTATGTTAAGAACACAGGGCAGCCGATCTGAATCATTACGGCCTCACTAGATTCCTAATACATCAGCGCACAAAATAGTTGCAGGTATCTTTGTCTTCAGCAAATGTTTGTAATGATATTAATGATGTAGCACATGCAGCGGTTGTCATATTTATAACTCCAGGTATTCCTAGGAGTTAGTGCATGATCACATTCCACGTGTAAGCAAAGAAATGGGTAATGTTGCAAGATCTTGCAGACTTGCACTCACATTCCAATCCAAGATATCTGCATGGCATGGCAGAGAGAACCATTCGAATAAAGAAATCGGTGTTTAACAGAATGACTGCATCATGTAACGTGCGACACTCAGCTCTTTTCAAGTGTGGAATGGAGTGCTCCCGAGCACAGCTCTGATGCTGAGAACAAATCTTCCCTCATTATGTGTTACTAGACCTGAACACCTCAAAGAAAGCTCTTGCCTCACTGAAGCCATTGCAAAACAGGTGGAAAAAACCTAAAGAGCAGATAGCCATACTCCTACCTGTCTTCCAGCTAGATTAAGAGCCCCATTCATGTGGATGCTTGTCTGATAGGAACTGAGATCACTAACTTGCTTCATATAGGACAACCTTCAAATGGCAATCACTTTCAGTCTCTACTAACCTGGGGTGATAAAAACCAGTGACTTATCAGTCCATAACCAGTCCTGTGAGTGGATGCAGAATTTTCCCATCCCTCCATATTTTCATTTAATGTCATCATCCATAAATTGTTTGTTTTGGAGCCTGAAGTCTTTCTATCTCCCATTGCATCAACTGGTGTGTTGGTCCTGCTGTTTGTGCAACACTTTCCCATTGTTCCTGCTGAGCTCACTCGCAACAGGTGTTTGTTTCTGTTTTCCCCTCTGTTATGCCACCAAGATATTTGCTGTGATTTTGTCTTTGTTGTTTGTACCTGCTATTACTTCCATTGAACTGAATTCCCATACAAATGCCCTTTGTTTCAAATGATGCTAAGGATGATGGCACTTAGTTTTGCTTTGAAAGATGGTACAGCTTGTTCACATTTTATTCCTATTGACGCCAACGGAAGTTTTATCTGGCTAAACAATGCAGGGTTGCCCCTATGTTATGTCAGTCACAGCTCAACTTTGGATTTAAAGAGCTACTGAAAATAGGTGCTGGGGTCTCTTGTACACATAACACCTATTACTTCCTGTCCAGTGTGGGTCACAATGTTTGTCCTTAAATGTGATCAGAGGGTTTTTGAAAACTGAGTCTTTACCAATTCACAGTACACCTCTGATAATTAAACATAGCTTGCCTTTGATTTTCAGTAACCTGTAGGAAACACTGAAACACAGTAAAGTTATTTGTATTATATATATTTGATTATTCTTTAATTTTTTAAAAAGATGGTTTTACAGTAAATTTTGTAATTCTCCTTTTTCTTTTGGATACAAACACTTCCACATTGAAGGGACATGGTCAAGATAAAAAAAAATCAGTTTAAAATAAAATGTTCTCCTGCAAACATTTCTCTTCATAGGGAGCCAAAATTTCAAAAATTGCCTCTGTTTGTACCTGTGCAGTTTTGTCCACACAGTCTCTTGCATGCGCTATTTTTGAGCACTCTGACATATCTGCACCAATGATAGCATTACAAATGTGAGCCCCATTTGTGTGCACAACCGGAGGGCAAATTTCCTAACTAAGATGTAGCCGTATGTGGAAAAGTCCTCCTAGGAAGTGGTGAAAGCTCTATTGCTTGGGATCCTTAGGCTAGTCAAAACACTAGCGAATGGACTGTAGGGAACAGCCCTGTAGTATCTGGGACTGGGTGATCCAACAGGTCTTTTTTATCTCTAGATTTTATGAATCTCCAAAGGGAATTACAAACAGAGGCTGGATTGAAGCCCCTTTACAAATTTGCCCCTTCCTAAATTTGGGACCCAAACTACTCAACAGTTTGCCCCTAAAATGTTTATTTTTCATTCTCTTTGCTTGTGATCTCCTGGTTAGTCTAGAAGAATCTGTGTGGCTTGTTAAGAACATGAAAATA
This sequence comes from Mauremys reevesii, assembly GCF_016161935.1. Taxonomy (NCBI): domain Eukaryota; kingdom Metazoa; phylum Chordata; order Testudines; family Geoemydidae; genus Mauremys; species Mauremys reevesii. Next base: position 191,448,190 of record NC_052625.1, read on the forward strand.
GAAACAAGCGCTTAGAAATTCCTATTGTTCTTCAGAGAGCCTACTGTCTAATGTCCTGCAGAGCTGTGCCTGGGTCCCATCTGTCAAGATAACAGCTGCCACTTTTCCCTGAGTTAGTTTGATAAGATCATAGAATCAAAAGTTACAGCTGGAGAAGATCTATTTATAACAACAATCAGTGCTGCCATAGCCCCTTTCAGCTGAAGCTCTGAAGGCACTTGAGAAGTATTCCTCAATTAAACCTCCCTAGACCCCTGAGTTAGGTTAAACCTCATAATTAATACTGTTATTCCTGGTTGTGCCACCGATTCGCTGTCTGACTTGGTCAAATCAGTAATCTCTATTTTATAGAAGGGCAAACTGAGGTTTGGTTACTTGGTCAAGGTCCCACAGGTAGTTGATGGGCAGAACTAAGTCATTAAGACTCTCACTCCCCTGCTTTGATCACAGTCCCACACAATGCCATCTCCTTTCAGGATTGCTCTCTACAGAATACTCTCTAGGGCTTGGTTCACTTTAATATTACATGATTTTAAGCCAGATCCTCAGCTGGTGTGAATCTGCTGACGTCAGTGGAGCTGTGCCAGTTTACACCAGCTGAAGATCTGGCCTTTTACCAGCAGCAACCTGGTCAAAATGGCATAAAGAGATTGTCTCAGCTGACAGTATTTCAGCATGTAGTCTGAGAGTTTACTGGCAGAGGGATATATATAACACTGCTGGTGTCTGCACTGGAGCACATGAAGCACTGTTTACATTGAAAACAAGATTGGGAAACACTAGTCTGTGTGAAAGCAGACTTGTTCCTAGCATCTGGGAAGAATAAATTATACACAGTTTAACAGATTTGCACCTTTGATCAGTATAACCTATATTTTTAAAAAAGATGATAGATTTTGTAACAATCTGGAAAAATAACGGGCTGTGAGTAAGGCGCTCCCTGGAACGTTGGTGCCAATGACAAAGATAAAGGGTGTAGATGTACTAATGTGCAGTCATAAAGCAGGATGACACCTCTGACCATAAAATGCTGATGATATTGTATATACTTTGTTAATAAACCCTTGGCAGGGTTCACACAAAGGCTGGAGTTAACCATTATCACATATTATTTATAGAGTGCTGTCAGTATGCACATTACTGTGCAGTAAGTGACTTCTTAACAGGTCCCCAAACAGACAGTCTGAAGGACCTGAGGCAGAATGATCTAGAGGAATAAGTTTGGGATGCAAATCAGGAAGTCCTGAGTTTTAAATCACACTCTGCCTGTGACCCACTGGATAGCCTTCGGGACGTCACTTAGGTAGGTCTGCACTGCAATAAAAGACTCGCAACATGGCTGCGGCTGGCCCGGGTCAGCTGATTTGGACTCGCAGGTCTTGGGCTCTGGGGCTATAAAATTTCAGTGTAGATTTTGTGCTCAGGCTGGAGCCCAAGCTCTGAAACTCTGCAAGGGGGCTGGGGTGGGAGAAGAGGGGGGTCTCGGAGGCCAGGCTACGGCTTGAGCCAGAATGTCTGCACTGCAGTTTTATGGTACCACAGCCCGAGCCCTGCAAGCCCAAGTCAGCTGACCTGGTCTCTGAGACTCGGTGCTCTGGTTTTTTATTTGAATATAGACAAACCCTCAGGGATGTCTACATTATACACTAAACCCTCTGACTCAGGTCTGATCCCAAGCCTTTCTTCTGTCCATGCACAAATCAGTCTGACTCAGGTCAGCAAGCACTCATGGCCTGGGTCCTAGGAACCTGCTAGGGGAGGGGATCAGAGCCTGAGTCCTGCCGTGACTTGGGTCGAGACCCGTCATTTTACAGTATGGTTGCAGTTACAGTTGGGTCAAGCCGCAGACCCAAGTCAGAAGGTCTGCAGAGTACAGTATGGACGTGTTAGCATGGCTGTGAGAGCTGGGTCCAGCAATTGTAAGCCCAAGTTTACAATGCAATGCAGATGCTCAAGTGTGGGTTTGGAAACACTGAGTCCACAAGCCCAAGTCCCACTGACCTGAGTTTACAATTCAGTGTAGACATACCCTTAATGTCTCTGTCCATCCTTGACCAGGCTATTAGGGCCTTACATAAAAGCAGTGATCTATTTCACCCTTCTGCACTGGAAACTGTAGATATTTGTGCTGAAGTGAGGGTAGGGTTGCCAGTTTTGATTGGATGTATTCCTGGAGATTTCATCACAGGACATAATCTTTAATTAAAGATTAATCTTTAATTCCCGGAGACTCCAGGCCAATCCTGGATGGTTGGAAACCCTAAGTGAGGCACCATGAAGTCCTGTGTGCTCTTATCCCACTGGTGCCAGTGATATCATGTCTTATTTTCCAACATGGAATCTGTGACTGGAGGAGATGGTGTGTTAGTAACTTTCAGGACATTTGCAGGGGAGAGGCTATTGCATAACACCTGCTAATACTATTATCCAGTGACCTCAAAATAAAATACATTTCTGAGATAATTTCCCAATACAGATCAGAGTGCTGGATGCCCAAGATAATTATACTAGTGTTTGACTTCTGCACTGTGCATATTTGATAGATGTATGAGATCATGTTTGAACTGCATTGTCTGCGTCTGACTTATTTAGAGTATTAGTGACCTTGCTGTATTGACTGTGTCTTCTTTCACGGCTGAGGCAGTTGGCTCCCTTTTCTGTAAATCATAACTGTTTCTTTCTAACATTTGCCTCTCTTTTCTTCCCATGTATTTGTCTTGCTGTTTCTAAAGAGTTTCTCTCTGTTGCACCCAAATACTTAATAGCTCAGTGGTTGCTAAATCCTTTGCAAGGTGTTAGATGGTTGCTCTGTTTGACAGCAATAAGGTTTCAGTAAGATGATCTTCCACATTAGAAGCATAACTATGTTGTGCATAAAGTAAATTGAATGTAACAAAGAACTTACCAGCAAGGGGGCTATAGGAAAGAGGGCATTCTTAAGACATTCACTTGGGGTATGGGAGATGGGTATTTTAAAAATAATGAATGCTCCCCAGGGTCAAAATACCATGTTAACAGATTGGCACTAAGGGGTAATTCATTAATAATATTTCTTTTCATGGTCAAGTTTATTGTCCCTGAATACAGACAACCTCTAAATCCAGTACCCTCCCTCCTAGACATACACAACCTTTGGGAAGCTTGTCACTAGCTTTGGCAAGGGAATCCAGTGTGCGAAGTTGCCGCGTGAAGCTTTCAGCACAGCCTGTATTCAGAAGGGAGTGCAACCAGTGTGAGAAGGAGATTTGGTAAACCAAAGTGTTGCCAATCCCGCCCAGAACAATAAGGTCATTGTAGGTTATATGACATTCTGGCGCACTATCATGAAAAGAATATGTAATAGAATCATTGCCAATTTGTATTAGGAAGTATATCCACCAGGATTAGTAACTGGAGATGCTCACCCATGTGTTCACACATACACACACACACGTACCATAGTGGTGAACCTATGACACAGTGTCAAGTCCATTGGCAGGATACCTCAGTTGCAGGCATGTGCATCTACGGACAGGAGGAAGATCAGGGTGATTAATGTGTACATGAGGGTGAGATAGCGAGACTGAGAAGGAAGAGGATGCCTGATTATATTGTTATTTTATCTTGTTTGATTAGATGTTAGAGGTGTTTCCTTTCTTTGGGCCAGGTTCTGCTACTGACATTCACATGGTGCAGTACCTCACTCCTTGGGTAGTCCCACCTTGAATCCCCGCCACACTCCTCGATTGTACTTTGTATTCCTTGGCCACAGCCAAGGATCTGGAACACAGAGCCCTACCCCAATATAATATAGTATATTACTGTGTAATCTGCTACCACTGTATATTTGATATTTATTGGGTAGATGCAAACTATTTCCATGGCTGTACATGCTGTTTAAAATATTGATATAAAAATGTATTGCATGGTTTTGTAGCATGCCCACTAATGGCCCAACTAAAACACCCTTACTCCCATAAAGTAGTACCTTACTCTGCAAGTCATCCCATTGATTGCAATGGGACTACTCATGGAGTAATGCACTACTCAGCGTGAGTAAGGGTAGCAGAATTAGGCCCTAAAACAATGTCTTAATTTTAGGCCGGGGGCAGTAGAGGATCTGTAGCTATCCTTACGGTTGATATGGAAATCCTATGAAACTCATTTTGGCCTTGAAGCCAAATCTACGCTTTCTTCCCTTTTGAAAATATACAAATCTATAAAGCAGTTAAGACAGAATAATGTCTTCCTATGGAATGAACTAGACATTTGCGTGTCATTCCCTTGACTATGAAGCCAACCAACATGCAAGGCTCAGTCATTTTGCCTTGTGGTTGTACATAACACTGATATATGGCGTACTGTAATGCATTATTGAATAGTTGTCTATTGTGTCCCTGTTGGCCAATGTCAGCTGCATATTAAATAATTAATTGTGTTGCTCTCGCTCTATATTCAGTATATATAATATGGAAAGGAAAGGAAAGGACAGGAAAGGAAAACAGCTAAGCTGCCTGCATTTGCCTTTTAAATATCGACCTTGATTTAAATATATAGTGGCAACAGAAGCTCAAAAGTAACCATCAGTCTTTACTTCTCCTGTAATTTGAGTTAGTAATTGTCTGTCATGGCACCAAATGCCAATACACATCTCTCCAATCACCATCTCTCTTGTGCTAAAATTCTCTCAGAAATACTTAGGAACTTTTCTTAGGTGACTATAAACTGGTGGAACGACTCAGTGGTGAAAAATACAGTCACAGTCAGCTAATCTTTTTCAACAAAAGATCATGTTTATTCCTAGGGGGTAAACATGTTAACCTAGGCAGGAAAAGAAATAGAAAGCTGCTCAAGTTGGGGTTCATGTCCGGACTACACCTCTGGGTATGGAGCCTGTCCTTCCCACAAGCATTCTCCCTTCACTGTCTCCCAAGCAGCCATGCTCTCCAACTGCCAAAGCCCAAATATGGGACAGAATCAATGTGTGACAAAGACCCACAGTGAGGGGCACAAGAAATGATTCATGCAGAAAATTTGAAATTCTGTGGGATTCCTCCCATTGGTGTTTGTAAGACTTTTGCTGTAACCTCTGTGTGACGGGATGGATCACAAAAAAACCCTGGGGGCTGCCAGTTGATGTGCCAAGACTACTTCTGCCCCTGCTTTCCCTGCCAGCTTTGGACTCCAGCACCCTGTCTTGTTGAGCCAGATACTCCCGTCTGCTCCAACACAGACCCAGGGTCTGAACCACTTACCCCAAAGCTGCAGACTGAACTAAAAGCAACTTGAGAAGTGTTCCTGTCTTTAACACTCGGATGCCCAACTCCTAATGGGGTCCAAACCCCAAATAAATCCACTTTACCCTGTATAAAGCTTATGCAGGGTAAACTCATAAATTGTTCGCCCTCTATAACACTGATAGAGAGATATGCACAGCTGTTTGCCCCTCCCCCCAGGTATTAATACATACTCTGGGTTAATTAATAAGTAAAAAGTGATTTTATTAAATACAGAAAGTAGGATTTAAGTGGTTCCAAGTAGTAATAGACAGAACAAAGTGAATTACCAAGCAAAATAAAATAGAACACACAAGTCTAAGTATGTCTCATACAGTAAGAAAACTGAATACAGATAAAAACCTCACCCTCAGAGGAATTCCAGTAAGCTTCCTTTTACAGACTAGTCTCCTTCTAGTCTGGGTCCAGCAATCACTCACACCCCCTGTAGTTACTGTCCTTTGTTCCAGTTTCTTTCAGGTGTCCTTGGGGGTGGAGAGGTTATCTCTTTAGCCAGCTGAAGACCAAATGGAGGGGGTCTCCCATGGGTTTAAATAGACTTTCTCTTGTGGGTGGAGACCCCCTCCTCTCTCCTATGCAAAGTCCAGCTCCAAGATGGAGTTTTGAAATCACATGGGCAAGTCACATGTCCATGCATGACTCAGTTTTTACAGGCAGCAGCTGTTGTTTACATGCTACCCTGAACGTCCTCAGGTAGACTTCTTATGTGGATTGGAGCCTTCCAAGGTTCATTGTCCTTTAAGTGTTTCTTGATTGGGCACATAATTTGCACATTCCTTTCTCAAGAAGCTGACCAAATGCTTTACTAAGGCTACTTAGAAATCAAGCAAGTACGCAGCCGATATTCATAACTTCAAATACAACAATGACACATGCATACAAATAGGATGAATAGATTCAGTAGATCATAACCTTTACAGAGATATGTTACATGACATATGTAGCATAAAACATATTCCAGTTATGTCATATATACATTCATATGCATATTTCCATAAAGCCTTAGGGGTGCACCGTCACACTCTATACCAAGAGTGTTTATTTCTAATGCAGATAATTTTCAGCAGTTAAAAAGTGAGGGGTCATGAAGTTTGGGTGGCACTGAGGTAACTTTGGGGCTGAGATTAGGGACACTGAGAGGTATGCATGCACCTAAAGTATAGTCCTTCCCCCTGGGCAAGAGAAGAAGGAAGATGCTGAGCTTAATCTGTTGTTTACTGGGGAGCAGGTAGTGCTCTTGCCTGACACAGTGAAAAATTCCTGGCTGTGAATCTATGTGAACTGTACCTTTGCAGTGATGATGAACTGGCGAATGAAGGTGTAAGATGAGTGGGGGGGAGTGATGACTTCTCTACCTACACACATACACTGTGTGTGCCTTTTTGTTTTTCTCTTTCTCAAGTACAAGAGACTGACTGAAAGAAAAAAAAAAAAAGAAGAGAAAGAAAGAAGAAAAAAAAAAGAAAACTTCAACTCCTGTCCAACCCTCCTGTGATGCACAATGGTGGAATGGAATATGGTTCTCTCTAAATTTCTGCAACCAGCTCTAATAATTTGAATTACTCCTATGTACAACGAGGCAAATTTTTTGTTAGTTACTCTGGTGCAGAATTCATAGAATCATAGACTATGAGGGTTGGAAGGGACCTCAGGAGGTCATCTAGTCCAACCCCTTGCTCAAAGCAGGACCAATCTCCAACTAAATCATCCCAGCCAGGGCTTTGTCAAGCCAGATCTTAAAAAAAAAGATTTTTTCACCACACCTCCTAATAACCCCATTCAGTGCTTCCACCCCCTCTCCTAATGAAAATTTTTTTAATCCAACCTAAATCTCCCACTGCAACTTGAGACCATTACTCCTTGTTCTGTCATCTGCTACCACTGAGAACAGTCTAGATCCATCCTCTTTGGAATCCACTTTTAGGTAGTTGAAAGCAACTATCAAATCCTCCCTCATTCTTCTCTTCTGCAGACTAAATAATTCCAGTTGCAGTAACAAGTCAAGAGAATTGCTCCCTATTTACACAGATTTAACTGTTGGCACATTTGGCTCAAGGTTCCTATGGCAGAAGGTTTGCGGCACTACAATTAAATGTAATATATGCCCTAATTCATTGGTTTTCAACCTTTTTTCATTTATGGACTGCTAAAAAATTTCAACTAGAGATACGGACCCCTTTGGAAATCTTAGACATAGTCGGTGGATCCCCAGGGGTCCACAGACCACTGGTTGAAAACTGTTGTGTGGTAACAACAACCTTTCGTGGACCCCTTGGACATCGTCTGTGGATCCCCAAGGGCCTGCTGACCATGGGTTGAAAATCACTGTCCTAATTCAAAGGCCACTGAAGTCAGTGAAAGGACACCCATTGACTTAAATGGGCTTTAGCTCAGGACCACACATAGCAACATTCACCTGGCTATCTATACTGCATATGATACACATAGTATTTTGTATTAGTAGTTATGCTTTTAATATTGTACCTTAACAGAAACACTATGTACTTGACCTACCATTGCTATAATATTGCCCTTTTCCCCCCTTGCGATTTTTCGGAAGAGGGTGATTTGAGACTGAAGAAACAACAGTTTTGAGAGGGTTAGTGAATTATCTATAGGTGCATGTGATAATAATCTTGGTGGTGTTTATGAATATTTCAATTGCTTTATTTATTTGTTGTTTTATTGCAGGGATTGTGTAGATTTTAAATGTTGTAAGTTTGGCAGATGTGGCAATTTCCTGCAATATCTTTGGGGAGATCTTATTGTATTAAGTTTAATATAATGGGAGGGGAGGGATAGCTCAGTGGTTTAAGCGTTGGCCTGCTAAATCTAGGGTTGTGAGTTCAATCCTTGAGGGGGCCACATAGGGATATGGGGCAAAAATCTGTCTGGGGATTGGTCCTGCTTTGAGCAGGGAGTTGGACTAGATGACCTCCTGAGGTCCCTTCCAACGCTGATATTCTATTCTATGATTCTATGTATCATTGTGGGCCAGGGATTGTATGTAATCCCATGGGAGAGGATGACCTCAGCTCCTCCAGGAACTAAGAACAATGGGGCAGGGTTGGACAGTGATTAGGCAAATTCACTCAGGTTGTAGCACCTCCAGAGAAGTACCATCCAGTGGAGAGATACACATATATTAGTTCAAACTGGATTTTCCAGAGGCCAACAGACAAAGAAAGGGCTTTTGGATAAATAGCCTGAATTTAAACTGACTTAGGGCCTTCTTTCTCATTCAGCAAACAGACAGGACTTTCTGTCGAAGCCCCCCTCCCCCGCCGGTTCCTTCCTGGGAAAGATTAGTTGCCACTTGGAATGTTGTGCTCTAGCCCCCACCCCCACCTCCTGCACTACTGAGCTGCCACTTGTCCCTGGGGAGCAGGGCTGAACCAGAAAGAACCTTTCCACCACTGCTGTTCATTTCCAGTTTGGTGCCTCCATCAGGTGGTGGCCCCTGTGCAAAGTAGGCTCTGAGCTTCCTTCCTGTTCCCTGTTGCCGGAGCTTGGCTGCGCACACCAGAGAGCTGTTGCGGCACAGGCATGCCCTGGCAGGTATATTACAGCTGAGCCCAACCATCTTCTCGCTATTTCGCTGAAGGGGTCTCTTTGTGTGTGGTCTATACCCAAAAGCTAAGAACTAGCAGGGTGGAAACCATTTAACATGAGAATGTTGGTTTCCAAAACTGATGGAGGTGAAACTTGTCACCTGTGGCAGGGTGGGTCTCAGAACTGACTCAATCAACACTGACAACGGTCGACATCCACACTAGGGAGGCGACACTCTGCTAGTGTCTCCTTAAAAGTGTCTCCTTAAAAGTGATCCCAGCTTTCTGGACCGGACCAGTGCTGCAAGGACTGACCATTGGGTGAGAAATACCGTACTTGACAGGAAAGGAACTTGTTAATAAGTATAGGCTCTAGAATGCATTTGATATTTTTCTTTTACCTGTAACTCTTATGTTTCCAATCCTCTTATTTGAATCTTTAATTCAAGCTTTGGTAGCTAAACTTTTATTTGGTTGTACTGTAGACACGTCTAGTGCCTTGTGCTAAGTCGAGTGTTGGACCAAGGTGAAGCCAGTAAACTGGGGTGAATGGCTTCCCTGGAGACAATGGATCGGTGTACATTGTGGCTGTCCAGGAAACAAGGAACTGGGCGTTCTAGTGTACAAGGTGGGGTGTGTAAATCTCTAGCCTGCAGAGGGAAAAGGTGGGGTTTATGGAGCCCACAGTGGAGTGCGTGTGTTGCCTGCAGCTGGAAGCTTTGGGAGAATGCCCCAAGGTGGGCAGACAAGACTCCCTCATGCTGTAAGCAGGTGGTAGTGATTCACCCCAGACACCATGTCACAGCTGCCATTGGTGTGGAGTCTCTGTGGATGGTCAGGTCAGGTCCCAGAGGGAGCTGGGGCCTGTGCATTTCCTGCCAGAGGTGACACACACGAGAGTAACCAGCTGGTCCCAGCTGCTGGTGGTCCCACCTTGGCCCCAGCTTCTCCAGCCCTGGGGACCATGACAGCGGTGGCCAGTCCTGGCTACCAGCTTCACACCCACATCCTACTGCACCGGACCTACATGGAGCTCACAGTGCAGGTGGACCAGCGATTGCCATGCTCTGACTCCCCTGCTTTGCCCCCCTGCCCTGGAACCCCACCTACGGGACACCGGCACTAAAGGAGGGCCCCACTCCCTGCCTGTGAGCCCAACCCCCACGAGCCCGTCTCCTCATCCCAGGGCCTGTGAGATCGGGGGATGGGGACAAGACGTCAAATGCAACCACACCTCTACCCCGATATAACGCTGTCCTTGGGAGCCAAAAAAATCTTACCGCATTATAGGTGAAACTGTGTTATATTGAACTTGCTTTGATCCACCGGAGTGCGCAGCCACACACCCCCCGGAGCACTGCTTTACCGCGTTATATCCAAATGTGTGTTATATCGGGTGGCATTATATCGAGGTGGCGGTGTACTTTGTGGAAACAAGCTCACTCCCCCCACTGATAAGATAGGAGTGGTGGCTACTGACACAACTGATAATTGTTTGGTGGTCTGAGTTCCCTAATGAGTTTACCTAATGTCCAGGTAGTGTTATTTAGCTGCTGCAATGTGTGTGCTTTGAACAGAACTGTGAACTAACGCAGGAGGTGCTTTATGACCTTACTATAGCTCTATTGCTCAAAGCCCTTTTACTTTATTACTTGTACTCTGTGGCATGTAGGACTCTCAGTTCCGTGTGTTGCCTTTGGAAGCTATGAGGAGGCGCAATTGCTTTTGTTTCGTAGCTTAGGGAGGCTCGCGATGACAAACTTTGAGAACCCCCGCTCTAGGGATGAGGTCATTGGACTGGGCGAGAGATCTGGGCTCTTATCTTAGTTCTGCCACAGACCCGCACTCTGACCTTGGGCAAATGGCTTCCCCACTCTGTGCCTGTGTTTTCTGCCCACTCTGTGTCCCCTTGGCATTTAGCTTGTAAAGGCTATTTAGCTTTAGGTGTGTTTGTACAGTGCCTAGCACAACAGAGGCCCCAGACTTGGTTGGGGTTTCTAGCTGCTACTCAATACAAATCATCACAATACAGTTTTACACTCAGTTACTTCCTGTTAGAACCTGTGATGCTTGAGGTTCTCTTGCCTTATAAATCTTGGATTAGCCTTTTTTAAAAAAGGAAATATTTGATTGATCTGACCAGCACATCAGTCTTCACTCCATCCCCTCAGCACTTAACTTCAAGCTTAGTTGGGACTGAAATCGTTTGTGTTGTTTTGGCAGGGATGCTACAGAATGGAAAGAAGTTTGATTCCTCCAGAGACCGAAACAAGCCTTTCAGGTTCAAGATCGGCAGACAAGAAGTCATTAAAGGATTTGAGGAAGGAGCTGCACAGGTACAGAAGGATGATGCTGGCTGAATTTCAAATTAGGTGGAGTGCATGCCAGCATGTTCAGTACAATAATGATGGTTTAACATCCGGGTAAGCAAGTGAAAATCACAATCTATAATCCTGGATGGTTTTTCTGATGGTGAGGTGCATACTAATGTAATATTTCTTAGTCCTCCATTGATTATCCTAATAGCGATGGCCAGAACTCAGGGGTTGATCGTGATGGCTAGGCTTTGCACATGCTTCTCCAGGTGGGCTGTGGAGGATGGAATCCTCTCCTGTCTGTAAATCACTCAGCATCCACAACCTCCTAAGCTCCCCCTCTACAAGGTGAGCGGAGGGTTGGCTTATAGATCCACCTCATCAGTGCAACCCACCCAGCCCCTACAATGATCCAGCATGGTAGTGTGTCATGGAGCAGCATCCGTGCAGTTGCACAGTAGAAGGCCAGTCCTGCTGCATTTGATGCCTTCCACTGAATTTGACCCTCTCTGAATAGGATACTGAACTGTGCTGTTAAGTCTCTATGACTTTCCACTCATCACTGCACCATGTAATGTTCAATGATCAATGTTAAACCAAGGGCAAGGAAAAAGAAACTGCCCTCAAGTCATTAAGGCTTCAGTGTCTGTAGGCTGCATGGCTGTCCCTCTCTGTCAGTCTCTGAGGGAGGCCACACCTCCACGCTGTCGCATACCTGTAAAGGTGCTCAAAGGGGGGAGTTAGCTTCACCTAGTGCTCCGTCTGTGAGCCCCAGGCCCAGTCAGGGTGGGGCAGTAAAGCAAGGAGAGGGCTCTCGCTTGCAATCAGGACAGCATGGCTATGCAGTTTGTGAGCCCCAGTAGGGGTGAGCACCATAAAGTCGAGAGGCTCAGGTAAGGGTGAGCACCCAGGGAGTCTAGGGCAGTGGTGGGCAACCTGCGGCCCATCAGGGTAATCCGCCGGAGGGCCGCCAGACAGTTTGTTTACATTTGAATGGCTGCCTGCAGCTCCCAGTGGCCCACACTGCTTCCCGCAATTCTCATTGGCCGAACCCTTGGGCTTTGGCTTTGCCCCTCCCCCTCACCTGGGGCTCGGGCAGGCTCAGGCTTCGGTCCCCCCTCCTGAGGACATGTAGTAATTTTTATTGTTGAAAGGGTGCCGCGTTGCAATGAAGTTTGAGAACCCCTGAACTAGACAAATCAGGAAGGGAAATAACACACAAACAGAGTGAATAATGTGGTGGTTTGCAAATGTCCTGTAAGTGCCATGCTTTTTGCTTCGTGATGTAGATGTTGGCACAGAGAGACGAGATGTGTATATGCTTAGTCCTGGGACTAGTATGAAAACTCACGATGGGCTCCCAAAAATAGCATGAATCTGAAAGACCATTTAAGGTCAAAAAGGGGAACAGATTTATCCCTGTTAGACGCCGACTCAGCTAAAGCTCTGGCAGTGATTCCACATAAGTCAATTTATAGCCTCTCAGATCACCCCGACTACCTTCCCTACATTAATTATGTAGCCTAAATCCTTTTCAATAATCTGCCTAGAAACAAATTACCCTCTAGCTCCACCTAGTGGATTGTTACACTGGAATTAATAATAATTACTGAACACTTTGACAACACCTTCCAGGTCAGGATCTCAAGGTGCCATGGGAACATGAATGCATTAGCCCTTGGAACACACTTATGAGGGCGGTTGGTGGCATTATCCCCATTGGATAGATGGGGAAACAGGAAGAGAGAGGTTAATGGGTTGAACATTGAAGACAATGATGTCAACAAAAATGGGAGATGCAAAGCACTCTGGAAATCACATGGTGGCTTCAGCAAAGCACTTCTCCACATGCATCCCAGGCAATTTAAGCACATGCTTACGTGTCTTACTGAATTGGGGCCTTTCTGAATCCAGAGCCTTGATCCTGTTAGGTGTTGAGTGCCTCTTGTGACTTCTCAGGTATCTGTAACTCCCGTTGCAGTCAGCAGGTTTTGCAAGAGCTCTGCAGCTCAGAGGAGGCCTTAATAAAGAAATAATGTGGGCCTACGCTGGCACAAAAGGGTATTCTGTCGGGTTACAAAACTGGCACTAGAGGATTATTATATATTGCCAATGAGAGGCTGTTATCCAGTGGTAAAAGAACAGGACTGGGAGCCAGGAAATCTGAGGCTAAATTGTTGGGACCAGATTTACACAGGTATTTGGGGCCTAAAGATGCAAATAGGACTTAGTGAGATTTACAAAAGCATCAAGCAAGTTAGGGACCAAACTCTCACTGACTTTGCAAATCTGCTTCTTAGTGACTTGACTATTGTATTTCTCCTAACACATTCTTTCCCCTTCTCCCTCCCCCCTCTCCAACACCCAAACACTAGATGAGCTTAGGACAAAGAGCAAAGCTGACCTGTACGCCTGACATGGCGTATGGAGCCACAGGCCATCCTGGAGTCATCCCTCCCAATGCTACCCTCATCTTCGACGTGGAGCTGCTCAGGTTAGAGTAAAGCCTTTCATGGGAGCCGGGTGAAGACATCTGCTGATAATCATCCATTCTTTCCCCCTTCCCTATGGTAAGAGGAGGCTGCACTGGAATCGCAATCTTCCCTGCTTGAGCTGTCATGCCAATAGCGCCTGCCCTTAGGTTGTTTATTCCTTTCCTTCTTTTTTAAAGTTGTTGTGTCCGTATTTGTCTTCTATTAGAAGCTTCTTTGCTCTGAGAAAAATTTCCACCGTTGTAACATTTTTGAGTTGTACATTTCATTTAATTTGCATGTGATTAAAATTCACAATGATAATTAAATATATATATATATATTCCTTATGGAAAAACCACTGCCTTACTGTACACAAACCAAGACAAACAAAAGGTGCTCAGAAATCAAATGTACATCTCGTACATGAAGGGGCATTAGCCAAACGGAGTTACCTGCGCTGCCACTTTTTTCTCAACTCGTACGTGCTTGCTCGCTGCTGTTTTAAACAAATGTCTCGTTTGAAAATTTAAAAAAATATGGAAACAATAAAATCTTGATACTTTACCATTTCTGTGCTGTTTCTTGTCCTTCACTTTTAACGTAGATGGGCATTTTTTCTAATACAAAAGTTCTTCTAGAAACTACTGATCTTCCGGTTTGTTAATGATTTCTTTTCTTGTATAAAATATGCTTATGGCATGTTACAATACTGTTAAAAATTACAGACCGGACTGGTGTCACTGTGGAGACCTGTGGGCTCAAGAAGAAACAGGTCCAGGCTATAGTGAATCTAAAGGGGGTTCTTTGAGGCTGCCGGACAGTCTTTCTGCTTGTTCTGGCTCTCCAGCTCCCAGACCAATCAAACAGAATCTGTGCGGTTCAATGCCCCTCAGTCCTGGCCAGAAAAGAGACCACGGACCATGGGTTGCATTTTTCAAGAGCACTCAGCCCCCAATTTCAGTGGGAGCCAGGCAACTAAATACCTTTTGAGAAGCTAATGTGTCAGCCTAATTCTACTCCTGTTGAAGTCCGTGGGAGTTTTACCGCTGATTTCAGTAGGAGCTGAGTTAGGCCAATGCTGAGTGTTTTTTAAAATCTGCATGGAGATGCCTGACCACTAAATCCCCAGGGCCTCAGGATTACTGGAAGAACTTGCTGGGAACCTGCATATCTCCTTATGAAGCACTCTGTGGTTTAGCCTCCTTTTCCACCAGACTTCTCCCCTTGGAGTACCTACAGGAAGCTCTAGAATACCACAAAGTAATCAGACCAGCTGCCCCCTCCAACACATAAGTAGTTAACCTAATCCATGTCCAACCCATTCTTCCTTGAGTCCCCCCCCTTCCCCAGTGACATGTTCACCTCCAAACCATCTAACAGTGACACATACCCCAACCCCATCCCATGGCACAAGTCCCTATCCAACAGCTCCATCTACATGCTACCGTTTGTCCCTCGCCTGCCCATCCCCGAGGTGGCACTCATCAGAAAGATGGCTCACTGTTTGGTTTCATCTTGATAATAATGTAGAACACTACTAAGGCTGAGAAAAGAAATACTACCTTCATCAGAACTAATCCAATGCAACATGACACATTGATTCCAGGCATAGGTGACCAGCTGACAGGTCTGTCTAAGCCTTTCATACACTGACATCACAACAATTTACTAACAATAATTATATATCATAACATCCCTGTGCATTTGGCAAGTCGGTTTGGGTAAATTGAGGCATGGAACACTTGTCAGTTGCCCAAATCAGCAATAGCCTCCCTCACGCCCCAGGAGTTTTAATGCTGGTTAACTGCCTTCCTCATATAATTATTCTGCCTCATCCAGAACTAATTCTTGGTGTGCTGGGCTTGATGGGTAACGTCACTAGCTTCTTCTTGTTATTGGCACAAACAGCCATATTTTTTCCTATGGCACAGCCAAGTGAATGGGCATTGTTAAGGTGTTGCTGTTTAGTCTTATTTTCAAAACATGCTCAAAAAAACTGTACATATTTTCAACTATACTGCTGGATTTTTAACTGAAGAACTTACTACAATTGCTAGTGGTGGGTTTTGGTTTTGTATGCATGCATGTGTGTGTGGTTCTTTATAAGAACATTAAAATTAGAATAGAATTTTGAATGTAAAATAACCCAGACTACAATACTAGAAAGAAAACAACCGTGGGCTGATAACTCCAGGTGAATGAATATAAAACCAGCATGAAAAATCGAACCCTGCAATCTATGCACCAGCCCCTACAAATCTCTCTCTTTTTCTCAGAAGAACCACCATACTGGGTCAGACCAAAAGTCCATCTATCCCAGTATCTTGTCTTCCGACAGAGGCCAAAGCCAGGTGCCCCAGAGGGAATGAACAGAACAGGTAGTCATCAAGTGATCTAGCCCGTCACCGATTCTCAGCTTCTGGCAATCAGAGGCTAGGGACTCCATCCCTGCCCATCCTGGCTAATAACCATTGATGGACCTATCCTCCATGAACTTATGGAGTTCTTTTTTGAACCCTGTTATAGTCTTGGCCTTCACACCATCTTTTGGCAAGGAGTTCCATAGGTTGACTGTGTGTTGTGTGAAAAAATACTTCCTTTTGTTTGTTTTAAACCTGCTGCCTATTAATTTCATTTGGTGACCCCCCGTTAGTTCTTCCTTATTTACTTTCTTCACACCAGTCATGATTTTATAGACCTCTGTCATATCCCCCCTTAGTCATCCATTTTCCAAGCTGAAAAGTCACAGTCATTAATCTCTCCTTATATGGAAGCTGTTCCATGCCCCTAATCATTTTTGTTGCCCTTTTCCAAACCTTTTCCAATTTCAATATAGTGTCCTTGCGACCACATCTGCATGCCATATTCAAGATATGGGCATGCCATGGATTTATATAGAGACAAGATGATCTTTTCTGTCTTATTATATAGCCCTTTCTTAATGAGTCCCAACATTTTGTTAGCTTTTTTGACTGCCACTGCATAGTGAGTGGATGTTTTCAGAGAACTATCCACAATGACTCCACGATCTCTTTCTTGAGTGGTAACAGCTAATTTAGACCCCATCGTTTTGCATGTATAGTTGGGATTATGTTTTTCACTGTGCATTACTTTGCATTTATCAACATTGAATTTCATCTACCATTTTGTTGCCCCGTCACCCAGTTTTGTGAGATCCCTTTGTAACTCTTTACAGTCTGCTTTGGCCTTAATTATCTTGAGTAGTTTTTGTATCATCTGCAAATTTTGCCACCTCACTGTTTAACCCTTTTTCCAGATCATTTATTACTGTAATATGTTGAATAGGACTGGTCCCAATACAGACCCCGGCCTGGGAGGACACCACTATTTACCTCTCTCCATTCTGAAAACTGACCATTTATGCCTATCCTTTGTTTCCTGTCTTTTAACCACTTACCAATCCATGAGAGGACCTTTCCTCTTATCCCATGACAGCTCACTTTGTTTAAGAGCCTTTGCTGAGGGATCTTGTCAAAGGCTTTCTGAAAAAAATCTAAGTCTAACATATCCACTGGATTCCCCCTTTCCACATGCTTGTTGACCCCCTGAAAGTATTGTAGTTGATTGGTGAGGCATAATTTCCCTTTACAAAAACCATGTTGACTCTTCCCCAACAAATCATGTTCATCTATGTGTCTGACAATTCTGACAAATGACGTTCATCTATGTGTCTGACAAGTCTGTTCTTCACTATCGTGTCAACCAATTCTTTACTATAGTTCAACCAGTTCTGGTCTTTACTAATGTTTCAACCAGTTTGCCTGGTACTGAAGTCAGGCTTACTGGCCTGTAATTGCCGGGAATCACCTCTGGAGCCCTTTTAAAAAATTGCCATCTCATTAGCTATCTTCCAGTCATTTGGTACAGAAGCTGATTTAAATGATAGGGTACATACCACAGTTAGGAGTTCGGCATCAGTATTTGTTTTAGCCACCATGCTGTGTTTTTGCTTGTTAAGTTTATTTAAAAAAAACAAAACCCACCTCTCTTCCATCACTTAGCTTCTACTGTTATTCCTTAATGTTTGGTATGAATAAGACATTTCACAGCTGACCACCCTGCCCACAGCCCCAAGCTGTGCCAGTGCTTAAAGAGAGCTGTAGCTAGAGAAATTCTGTTATGATTTGTAATCATGTAATTACAGTAGTGCCTTAGAGCCACCCATAGAAAGTTCTCTGAATGTCCAGAGGTTCCCTGCTTTTGCCACTTCTGCTTCTACAGGCTGGAGTCTCCGGCAGGTCCCTCTCTGCAGTTTTCCACTAAGGCCACATGGGGGGGAGACACCACTGGGCCCTAGTGCTCCCAGGGATGGATGGGTGTGGGGGGCGGGCGTGGGTGGGTGTAAGTTCTAGTATCTTCTAATACAGTTTTCTCTGCTTCTGCAGACAAGTGTCTTTTTGTTTGAGAGCTTGTAACAAAATATTTTGCACTAACAGCACCGTTGCAGCTAGGTGATACATTTATGGCACTGAGAAATATGCAAATTTTTCAGAAGCGTTCATTAACTCAGAGTGCATCCATTTTTGCGTGTCCATCTCAGGCTTTGTCTACACCACAGAGTTTTGTTGATGCAAGTTACGCCAACATTGAGCCACCACTTTAATTAAACCGCCGTTGAATGTCCACACTAGCTCCTTGTGGCGGCAGAGCGCATCCACACGAGCAGCTCTTGCAGTGACACAGAGAGCAGTGCACTGTGGGTAGCTATCCCGCTGTACAACTAGCCACAGGGTGCTTTGGGAAGGGTTTGCAATGCATCATGGGGGAGGTACAGCATCACATGATGCAGGTTTCTCAATCCCATTGTTCCATAGGCATCCTACTAGATTGCCAGCTGCTTTTCAACTGTAGTGTGTAGGGGAGGAGTGGGAGTGTGTCTGACATGGAGTGTGTGGGGGAGCAGGGAGAGACACAGAGTGTGTATGGGGGAGAGTACGTGAGAGACAGTGTATGGGTTGGCTAGGGTTACCAACTTTCTAATCGCACAAAACCAAACACCCCAACCCCGCCCCTACCCCAAGGCCCTGCCCCGTCCCACCCCTTCTCTGAGACCCCACCCGATTGCTCCATCCCTCTTCCCTCTGTCACATGCTGTCCCCACACCCTCACTCACTTTCACTGGCCTGGGGCAGAGGATTGGGTATAGGGCGGGATGAGGCTTCTGGCTGGGGGCGCAGGCGTTGGGATAGGGCCAGGGATGAGGGGTTTGGGTGCCGGATAGGGCTCCGGGCTGGGGCACAGCGGGGGGATATGGGCTTTGGGTGCGGGCTCCGGATGAGGCCAGAAATGAGGGGTTCAGGGTGTGGGAGAGGGTTCTGGGCTGGGGCTGAGGGGTTCAGAGTGTGGGAGGGGATGTGGCCTCCGGCTGGGGTGTGGCCTCTGGGATGGGGCCAGGGATGAGGGTTGTGGCATGAAGGAGGGGGCTCTGGGCTGGGGCAGGGGGTTGGTGTGCCGGGGGGGAGGGTTGTGAGCTCTGGGCTGGAGCTGAGGGGTGCAGCAAGGGGCTCAGGACTCTGGCAGGGTGTTGAGGATGTGCAGGTTCCAGGAGGGAGTTTGGGTGCAGGAGGGACTCCTAGGGTGCTGGGATGTGGAAGGGGATTGAGGGTCCCGGCAGCACTTACCACAGCTCCCAGGAAGCGGCTGCTAGGGCCCTGCAACCCCTGGGCACATGGGCAGGCAGCCAGTGAAGCTCCATGAGGTCCTCACACCTGCAGGCACCACCCCCACAGCTCCCATTGGTTGCGGTTCCCAGCCAATGGGAGCTGTGGAGCCAGCACTGGGAATAGGGGCAGCACACAGAGCCTCCCTGGCCGCCCATGTGCCTAGGGGCCACAAGGACCCGGCAGCCACTTCCGGGAGCCGCACGCAGCTAAGGTAGGCAGGGAGTCTGCCTTAGCCCTGCTGCGCCACTGACTGGACTTTTAACAGCCTGGTCGGGGGTGCCGACGAGAGCTGCCAGGGTCCCTTTTCGACAGGGTGCTCCGGTCGAAAACCAGATGCCTGGCACCTTTGTGTCGGCATGTTGTCTCTAAGTTCAGACAGCAGCAGAAAGCAACCAGTCCTGAGGCAGGGAGAGGGAGACACCACCCCTCACATCAGCCCCTGCTTCCCTTCCTGGCTCTGCACAGCACAGCAGTCCTGCACCTCCCACAGCCACCTGCCTGCTGCTGTGTCCCTAGTGCCAGAGAGAGCAGGATTCCACATTAATGATTTGCTCTTTGCTGTCAGAGCGGAGTGGCATGCTCAGCTGTCAGAATTCCCTGTAAGTTTGAAAGGGGAGGGGCACATGCCTGTATAGCCGTATGCAAGACAGCCGAGGTCAAAACAGTGGTTTTATTTTGTCGGCAAAACAGGAGAGTTTTGCCAACAAAAGCAGCATTGTAATATGTACACCTCCACTATTTTGTCGGCAAAAGCTGCTTTTGCCAGCAAAGCTTGGTAGGGTAGACAAGGGCTAAGACACCTTGTCTCTGATTTTCAGAGGTGAAGAAGACCCGTGTCCATAATTAACAGCCTGCAGGTAGCAATGGGTTACCAGATGCTATACTTCTAAGGATAATGGTATAATAGTTTAGCACCTCTAGGCTTGGCACTTCATAGCCCTGGCACCTCTGCGCTGCTGGCCAGCCGCTGCCACTCTCCAGCCATCCAAGCAGTGCTTCATTTGTGCCAGGGCTTGTGACACCTCTTCCATTTCAAATTAAGCACAAAGTCTAGTGAAAGACAGTTAAGCAGAAAAGTATTCCTGAGACAATGAGAATGAGAAAAATCCTGGGGAGTAAGATCTCTCTGTTCCTGAGACACCAAACAGACACAGCACACTTCAGGCTTGTCCGGGGGTACTACTTGTTGCTGGACACTGATCAGATTAAACCAGCTGGAAAGAAGCAAAACCAACCTAACTTGACCTCAGCAGTCAAGACCAGAGAGGAGGATGAGGGGACAAAGGATCCTATTATTATTATTGTATATATGGAGATATATCTATCTCCTAGAACTGGAAGGGACCTTGAAAGGTCATCGAGTCCAGTCCCCTGCCTTCACTAGCAGGACCGAGTACTGTCCCTGACAGGTTTTTTGGGTTTTTTTTCCCCCAGATCCCTAAATGGCCCCCACAAGGATTGAACTCACAACCCTGGGTTTAGCAGGCCAATGCTCAAACCAAATACAGGCTCCTTGCAGAAGGTGAGACAGCACCCTATATGTTTGTGACATCATTGAGCACACTGAAAGTACCCCAAAATCTTGATCACAGCCACCAATGACTTCCAAGCTGGGAGAGAAAGAAACTGAGTATAAACTTCCTTTGCTGTATGCTGTGTTGTCATAGCGGTGTCATCCCTGCATATTAGAGAGATGGTGGGTGAGGTAATATCTTTTACTGGACCAACTTCCACTGATGAGAGAGACAAGCTTTTGAGCTTACACAGAGCTCTAATTCAAGTTTGGGAAACTTACTCAGCCCTGGTCTACTCTACAGAATTACTTCGGTATAACTAAGTCGCTCAGGAGTGTGAATCCACACCCCTGTGCGATGTTATACTGAGTAGTATACATAGCCAGCACTATGTCAATGGGGAGCTTCTCCCACCAACATAGCTACTGCCTCTCACGGAGGTGAATTAACTAAGCCAATGGGAGAGCTCTTCATTAAAGTGCTACAGCGGCTGATGCCGTGTGTTTAAGTGTAGAGCTGCCCTCACAGCGTCACTGCTAAATACAAGATGAAACAGTAAATACGTATTTCCAGGGACCCCGCAAAGTGAAGTGGCCCATTAACACCCATCCAGTCACAGGGAGGAGAGGATGAGAGTGGTGGGAGGTGGAAAAGGCAGCTGGATAGGGGTGGTATTAGTCTCTCTAAAAATCATGAACTAAATAGCAACACTGGATTTATGGCTTATTACAACCATCTATAACCCACTAACAATCCCCTCTCTGACTGGAAGAGTGTTAATGAGCCACTTTACCTTGAATGGGCCCTTGAAATGTGGTGGTACCTTTTAGCCCTGTTATTAGAGCACTCACTTGGCGTGTTGGAGACCCAGGTTCAAACCGCATCCCCTGCCTGCTGGGGAGAAAGGATTTGAACTGGGGGTCTGCCATGAGAATGCTCTAACCACTGAGCTATGGGGTATTCTGATGTGGGGATTCCCTCAGTCTCTCCTGCAGAAGCTGGTCCACTGTGGATAAATACGTATCTAGTCATGGGGCCAGAGAGCAGGTGCGAGAATGACTATACGGCCTGGTGGTTAGAACACTCATGTGGGAGTGCCAGAGTCTAGTCTAGCTCCAAGCCCATTTTTGTTTGTTAGGATTATTTCACCTGATGCCATACTTCTAAGGAAGTCTAGATACTGGTGTAATAGTTTAGTCAGTGCTTAATTTGTACCAGGGCTGAGCCCTGGAACCTCCGTGACTATTTCATTACTTTGGAACAGCTTTGACAGGAGAAAACGAGGGAGCTCCAGCCCAGATTTAGGCACCAATCTCTTTAAGGGGGCAGGGCTTAGCACACACCCCTCTGGTCAGCATCTCCCATTGGCTAGTTTAGGCAGCTTCCTTTCTAGTAATCTACCTCTTGTGGATCCCATTCTTAGGTGCTTAGCAGTCTCCAGTCATTGAATAGGGAGCTAGGTACCTAACTCAGGCTTTGTGGATCCCGTTGTTGTTCCAGTGATTTTCCACATGTCGCAATGCCTAAGCACTTCTGTGGATCCACGACCTAGCATCTTCCAGCCTTTGCTAGGATTTTTATCAGTTAAAACTGTGCCTGTCAGGCTTTATGACCTGAATATATTCTCTCAACCTCACTGGGCAGCTCCTCAAACCTGCACTTCTTACTGACATCAATAAGAGCAGAGGCTGTTCAGGACCTTCCACTATCAAGTCTTCAAAGAACTTCCTTAGATCTCTTGTTACAGCTGGTTGAGGAAGCTCTCTCATGAGCCACCCTTTCTCCCTTTAGTGGAAACACATTTTTTTCATAACAATTTGATTAAAAAAATATCGGAAGGTAAGACTAGCTGTGCTTTGGATACTTAGGGAAATTAAGTCTTTAACAAAATGTAATCCAGCATTCTAATCTTTGCCTGGTGGCTCTTTATTCAACTGCAAAATGTGTTAATTTATTTAATTGTGTCATTTATCAACACAGCACATAATTACTACTACTATATAATGGATTGGAAAGAAATACCATGGTTGCCTGTGTAATCAGATATGCTCTTATATTACTTATTTCTAAGCACTTTATAGATGAAATTATGCCTGCAAGGTTGTTTTTCTATGTCCTACTTCCTGAAAATTAAGCAGAAAGGAAATGCAGATAACACAAATGTAGACTGCAAGGCTGGTAACATCTGCCTTATGAGTTACCCCCTCTGCTATGCCTATAACTGAACTCATTTCCCTGTCCTTTGATATTACATTTCAAACAAAATCTTGAGCAGACCTCATCAAAATAATCCTCTGGGCATTTGATTTCCATTCCTTCTGTCTTGCAGGTACAAATGATTTCATTTTTACATGTACAGAGACATTGAAAACCCTGAACAGGCACTAAAAGAAAAAGTCGTATGATATGGAATATTTAATGAAAGGAAGCAGCAAAGCTATCATAGAAATCAAAAAAGCTGCTGGTTTTAAGAGTTCACTGAAAGAATTTTCATTAATCTTATTACCCTACAGAATTGCTTTAAAACATTTTCTTAAACACCACCAAGCTTTCATCAGACTCTGCAATGCAAGCAAAAGAATTCTTATTGACAGAGGAAATGTGATATTTGCATACTATTCAAAATAAGCAAAACTGAAAGATGAAGTGGCTCCAAATGCCAATACTTCACTAAATTAGTAAGGGCACAAGCCAGCACGGTGCTGCGTTCCTTCAGCACCTTACAGCCAAAAGGGCTGGGGACACTCGGCACCTTGTCTAGGCCCTCATCCTGCAGTTCTCTCGAAGCTCAAGGATAGCTGAAGGTAATAAATTTGGCTCTACTATCAACCCAATTTCACCCTAAATTACTCTATCTGAAATTTCACCCAGCAACAGCATAGGATTTCCATGGAAAGTTTAAGGTAAATCAGCCAAGATACTGGGGTTGGAGGAGAAGAGGAACTCACTTCTGAAACATCTTCTAAAAATCACAAAAGGAGTTAGCCTAAGAACCCAATTTATTTTAATCTGTTGGGCTTGGTGAAGACTTCTGGCCTTTGAGTGGATTTAGGACAGAATT
Organism: Mauremys reevesii; assembly: GCF_016161935.1. Classification (NCBI taxonomy): domain Eukaryota; kingdom Metazoa; phylum Chordata; order Testudines; family Geoemydidae; genus Mauremys; species Mauremys reevesii. The sequence goes on from NC_052625.1 coordinate 191,472,065, forward strand.
CGTTAACGCTGAACACATTAAGTGTGCACAACTTTGGTGCATATGGCTGTGATGGGGGAAGAATAGGCAGGAAGCCACAGGGTGAGCAAGACAACAGCTGGCCAACGTAAAAATGTACAAGAGCCACAAAGGACATCTAGTCTGAGGCCTCAGAGAGAGGGGCAGAGGAGCTACATCAGACTCTCCTACAGATCAAGGAATTAGAAATAGGAGACAGTCTTTCAACTCTACATTGGCGGCTCATATTCTGGCAAGGTATGACAGAAAATTACTCTCTGATCACTGCTCAAATGGTCTACCTACAATTCATCTGGTAGTTAAGCGATCACATTGAAGTATCATAACTGGCACCCTTTGCGGTAATCAAAGCAGAAGCATCAAAGACTGAACGGGCCTTGCAAAAACCCTACTCTATGGAAGGCTGTTCTGTGACTCAGCAGGTCAACATTGGAGACCAAATCTGTCAATCTAGCCCCTTACCTGGGCACGGAAGTAGGTGTATTTTTGTGTGTGTATATACATAACATGCACAATTACACACAGATGTCAACATTTAAGGTAGTATGGGAGGTAGGCATACAGATACCATCATGATGAGGACTATGTGAGATCTTACCCAAATTTTAATCATTAGTTTGATGTTTATACTCATATTTTAATCCCTGCAACATGTTAAAGAGAAAAGTAAATTATCAGTAAATTAACATGGCATATAGGAAGGTTTGCAAAACTTGTACACAAGCAATTTTTAGGTAAACAAATGTTAGTTTTATTCCCTCAAACAAGAGCAAGTAAGCAAATTTTGAGCATTGGCTAGTAAATGTTACGTTTAAATACTCATTTATGTTGATTCACCACCCTAAAGGATCTTTGTCTATATTACATTAACATTTACATTTGGCAAAACATGTCTTTAAATGTATCAGCATCTATAAGCCAAAACAGTCTCAAGTTATTTATTAACACCCCCCCTACCAAGACCTGCTTCAATACAGTACCTCAGCTTTCCACCCTGCACCCTCCTTTTAGCCAGTCACTGGCAACAAGATGACTTCTTAGAAAACCATCTACTAGACAGTTGGATATATATTTAGGGGCAATTCATGTTTATGACTCGTAATCCAGACCTCTATTTACTGCCACCAGTCTAAGGGAAGAGCTACACAAGACAGAGAAAATTTTGTTTAATATAAGAAGCAACCTTATAACAAACACAAGTTCCCTATAACAAAAAGGATAGGTTGATTCAAACATTCCCATAGGGAGAAAAATAGTAACTTAGATATAATAGCACAAATGTTTGATAAGTGTCAAAATATACTGAACCCTTTTCTACACAAAAATTGTGGGGTTTTTCCCCCCATTTATTTATGGTGCCTGATTTTTATACATATATAGGATGAAATTCACTCTTATGCAGAGAGTCCACACAAGGCAACTTTCCCTAAAAACGGAAGCTAAGTGGTGCACAGAGTCTAGTACAAGCTATCTAGGGTGAGGACTGTCACCAGGACTGAATCAAAAACTTGGTCATATTACTGGAAACAGACACTACAGTTATGCAGCAATGACGAGGTCTCCTTGCTATCTAGGAAAAGTGTATCCACTTAATGGAATTACTAAAATTTAAGTAATTTAGACCAAATCCAAAAGTGCACTACATTTATTTAGTAAAATTCCAAATGTAAAATATCAAAGCTTCAAAATGAATAGTCTATGCAGGAGGCATAGAAGTAAAAGGGTCAAATGAAAATAATCAGACTTGATTAACAGTCCTTATGAGGTTCAGTCCGAAAACACTGTGGCAAGAGTTAAAATAATCTTTCAGAAAGAGCTCATCTTTATTTTGGTGGGTCTGTGTTTATTCCGTATTTCTCCTTGAGAAGTTTCAGCTGCTCTTCTTTCTTCTTTGTGTCCATCTTTTGGAATGCCTGTAATAAAATCAACAAACTACATTAGAGAAGAATATTCTTAATTTATCTCTTACTGAGTTTTTAATAAGGCATATTAGTTACACTTATTAGGAGACAAGACTACAGTTAACACAAGTTACCGTGTCATTACGATAGTCTTCAAATAAGATACTGAAAAATACCATGATTTTAGGGTAAATGAAAATAATTCTTGTCACGACACTGTACAGCACAATTCTTCAATACCGGATAGTGCCCCAAGAAAATGTGGCCTAGAGATCTAGATGCTTGTCATTGGGCAGAGAAACAGTGTCAGAGCTCAGAGATCATTTCTTCTAACCAAGATCTTGTCTCCTTTGGCAGGGACCCCAAAACTAAGCCTACTGGAAGCAATGCTGCAATCTGCTCTTTACAGCCCACCTTGCTTCCCCCAGTCCAGTCCAATAAGTGTGTTCTTTGCACAAAAAAGAATCAAAGACGCTAAAATGAAACCCTGTCAGCTCATATAGACCATCCCCCCATCCAAGTTCAGCATTGTTCTCTAAAATATTTAAATCAATAGCTGCAATAAATCCAAATAATTTTCATTTTAGACTAGGATGAAAAATTGATAATTATTAAATATGTGGTATGCTATTTTAGAAAAAACAAGTGTACTTGCCCTGTTTGCATTGTAGTACAAGACAACAAGGTATCTGTTGCACACATTGAATCCTGACAGATGATCACAAGCATTCTTGGCATCAAAGATGTCTTCATAAACTACATATGCTGTTCCTCTAGTCTCTGGAGTGTTTCCACTGCAACGTAAGGCCAGTTTTAATATTAAAACAATATGAATATAAAATAATTCCAACAACAATTAGCAGTGACAGCACAGATTACGTTAACTAATACAACTTTAATAAAAACCAAGATTTCTAATGACTTTTTCTAGACTTGAGATACATCCTTGCTTTCCATACCAATCTTCGTTTATTATTATTTCTGGCTCTAATTTTGGAAAAAGTGTGACAGCAGCAACTAGTATCATAGTACAGGGGTCGGCAACCTTTCAGAAGTGGTGTGCCGAGTCTTCATTTATTCACTCTAATTTAAGGTTTCGCATGCTAGTAATATATTTTAATGTTTTTAGAAGGTCTCACTCTATAAGTCTATATATTATATAACTAAACTAGTGTTGTACTGTAAAATAAACAAGGTTTTCAAAATGTTTAAGAAGCTTCAATTAAATTAAAATGTGATCTTACACTGCCGGCCCGCTCAGCCCGCTGCTGGTCTGGGCTTCTGTTCACCTAGGCCAGGGCGCGCTGAGCAGGGCTGCGGACAGGACCCCGGCTGGCAAGGTTCCAGCAGCCAGAACCCCAGAGCGGCAGCGGGCTGTGTGGGGCCAGCAGTCGGGACCCCAGACCACTACCCACTGATGCTCAGGGGTTCAATCCTCCAGCTCCTGCCAGCAAGGATCCTGGCTGCCGTACCCGCTCAGCCCGCTGCCGGTCTGGGGTCCCACCCCTGCCCACATACAGTGGGTACCTACCTTCTCCCTGATTCTGGCCCATTCTCTTCCTCTCTCTGCACTGAGCTGAGGGTGGGAGTGCACTGAGCACAGGGCTGGGGGTGAAGGGTCTGGCCAGGAGCTAGAATGAGGGAGGGGGCTCAGGGTTGGGGCAGGAGGTTTGGGTGTGGGGGCACTTACCTGGGCAGCTCCCATTTGGTGCGAGGGGTGCAGGTGGGAATGTGTGTGTGTGTGTGGGGGGGGGAATGCAGGAGCTCCTATTTGGTGCTGAGGGTGCGGATGTGGGGTGTGTGCACATGGGGTGTGGGGGGGGCTGGGCATGTGGGGGGTGCAAGAGTCAGGGCAGAGGGCTGGGGGCATGTGAGGGGGGTGCAGGTGTTAGGGTGGTGGGGCTGAGTATGAGTGGGGGTGCCAGAGTCAGGGCTGGGATCATGGGGGCAGGGATGAAGGAGTCAAGCAGAAGGCTGGATGTGTATGAGGTGGGTACAGGGCTCAGGGCATGGGCCTGGGGTGCGTGCAGGGCTGAGGGCTGGGTGTATGGGGGGGTGTCAGGGCTGGGTGTGTGGGGGGGGCAGGGGTTCCCCTATTCCACCCCCCCTTCCCCAAGGCCCTGCCCCCGTTTCTTCTCTGCAGACCCCGGGACTCCCACGCCTCATACAACCCCCCCTGCTCCCTGACTGCCCCCTCCAGAGACTCCCCCCGCCCGGGATCCAGAGGAGGGGGGAAGGCCGGGGAGGGGTTGGTAGCTTGCTGTGCTTGGTTGGGCACTCCGGCCCGGGAGCAGAGACCCTATGGCTTGCCGCGCTGGAAGAGTTGGGCCATTTGGCAGGGTGTGCCTGGACACATCCCGTGCGCATGCCTATGCTTCTGCTCCCCTGCCCCCACGGGGAGGGGATGGGAGGGGGAGAGAGGAGAGAGAGGAGCAGGCCGGTCAGGATTTTTAATAGCATGCTGCCTGCCGGAGCAGCGTGCCATTAAAAATCGGCTCACATGCCAACTTTGGCACACGTGCCATAGGTTGCCAACCCGTGGCATAGTATTACATTCCAAGGTCAATTCATCTCCTCTCTAAGAATGATTACGAAAGCCTTTGCCATGCATTATGGCTGTGTCATTCTTGGAAAGCCTGAAAACTGTTACATCAGTAAACTGCTTAAGAGCTCAATCTTGTAATGTCAAACAAAATGTTTAAAGCTGGAGTATCATGTGTTATACCACTCCAAGATACCAGGAACCTAGATGGATTGCTATTTCAGCATATCACACACATAGACACAGAGTATGTCTACACTGCAATTTAAAACCCACAGCTGGCCTGTGTTAGCTGACTCGGGCTAGGGGACTGTTTAATTGTGGTGTAGACATTCTAGTCCGATCCCAAACGTCTACACCACAATTAAACGGCCCTTTACCCTGAGCCTGAATTATCTCACATGCAGCCGTGGGTTTTTAATTGCAGCATAAACCCAAAGAAAGCTACATTGGAACAATAGTGCCTCAACCTCAAAAACTGTGCTGATAGTAGATACCAGAGCTTAATGTTGCCTTTCTGTTATCTTATTTGTATTGAATTGAAACAAAACCAGGTCTCAGTACACAAACAATGAATCAATTAGTGTTTTGCACACATTTCTTCCAAGATGAAATCCTTCACTTAAAACCAAGCATAAATAAAGGAAAAACCTTCATGTTTATTCAGTATCCTAATAACTAGCAGCTAGACCAGTTTATGCTGTGATGCGTTGGACCTGATAAATTAAGCAAGGTCTGGGTCACTTAGTATTTACGTGTTCATTGGAGATCTTCCACCCATCAGCACAGGAATTATGCTGGTGACCAGATAAATGATACACTTCCCTGACTGAATGATTACGAAGTTTACTCATAACTATATTCACTCTAGCTTTCCTTTGTTCAATGCAATCTCACTATTCCTACTTATACCCTTTTGGGTCATCCTAAATAATAATTCTCCTTCTTTGTCTACAAGTGCTAGAAGGACAGGAAATTTTACTTGTCTAGCCATGCTACACATTTAATTCTTTTACTCCTTCCTCAACTCAGTCCATACAGTGCTGCCCTAATCATTTTTGGTAATCTTTCCTGAACTTCTTTTAATATGTCAACAGTTTTCTGATATTGAGATAGCTAGAACTGTATGCTGTTGTCTAGTTATATCAACTCTATTTTCAGGATGTAGTAGGAGGCCTGCCATTTATGCAGTCTGATGGTTGAGAACATTATGCCTCGCTAATTTGCTGTCTAGTATCCAACGTATCTAAGTCCTGTTAACATAAGAACAGCCATTCTGGGTCAGACTAATCGTCGATCTAGTCCAGTATCCCATCTTCCAATACTGGCCAGTGCCAGAGGCTTCAGAAGGAGAGAACAGAACAGGACAATGTATCAAGTGATCCATCCCTTGTCATCCAGTCCCAGCTTCTAACAGTCAGAGGTTCAGGCACACCCAGAGTATGGGGTTGTATCCCTGACCACCTTGGCTAACAGCCATTGATGGACCTAATCTCCATGAATTTCTCTCATTCCTTTTTGCACCCACTTATATTTTGGCCTTCATAGCATCCCATGGCAACGAGTTCCACAGGTTGACTGTGTTGTGTGAAGAAGTACTTCCTTATATTTGTTTTAAACCTGCTGCCTATTAATTTCATTGGGTGGCTGTGATTCATTTGTTATGTGAACGGGTAAATAACACTTCCTTATTCACTTTCTCCACACAATTTATGACCTCTAACATATCCCCCCTTAGTCATTTCTTTTCTAACCTGAACATTCCCAATCTTTTTAATCTCCCCTCACACTGAAGCTGTTCCATACCCCTAATCATTTTGGTTGGTGTTCTCTGCACCTTTTCCAATTCTATTGTATCTTTTTTTGAGATGGGCAACCAGAACTGCATGCAGTAGTCAAGGTCTAGGTGTACAATGGATTTATATAGTGGCATTATGATATTCACTGTCTTACTATCTATCCCATTCCTAATGGTTCTCAACATTGTAAGCTTTTTTGACTGTTGCTGCACACTGAGCAGATGTTTTCAGAGAACTATCCATGACGACTCCAAGATCTCTTTCTTGAGTGGTAACTGCTAATTTAGACCTCATTATTTTGTACATATAGTTGGTATTGTTTTCCAATGTGCATTACTTTACATTTATCAACACTGAATTTCATCTGCCATTTTGTTGCCTGGTCACTCAGTTTTATGAGATCCCTTTGTAACTCTTTGCAGTCAGTTTATATTATTTAGTCTCCATTGGAATTATCATTCCAAATTCAGTACAGTTTACACTGCACTGATGCATTTCACATCTATCTATTCTCTTTGTTTAAGTGATTAGACTGTGCTATCTTACGGAGAAAACAGACTACAATATTTATAGCTCAGCCCGTTTGACTTCAAAGGCAGCTCTGTGATTCACTTAAGGAGAACCTTAAAGTTCCACAAAGCCAAGACTGTTAGATCAACAGCATTTACTGTAATATTGTAAACTCCCATTAGGTAGGAGGATCTGTTTTCTCCAAAATAACTCTTTAAAATATTTAAAGTGAAAACTAGCCATGAACTTTGTTCACATTGACCTCTGTCTTTGATACACTTAAACCGTGAACCAAATTTGTTCAAAAGCCACTAGGAAAAATAGCAGCTCATATTCCGTGAATGTTTTTATTACATGTTTTTACTGAGTACTAACAAAAATGAAATGCACTATGTACGAGTTCTTCACTAGACTGTTGGTTTGTCTAGGAGAGAGAAACAGAGTCACATGGTTTATTTCACCTCCCACTGCACAATCCCATATCATTTTCCCCTACTTGTCAACTTTTATCTGCTATGAATATACTTTAAAGAGACTCCAGTATGCTTACAGCTAAAATCAAAACAGAGGAGTTCAGCATCATATTTCTGCAGAAAACAATTTCCTGCTGCTCACACTGATGGATATTTGGAACACTTCCTACAATTGTACCCAATACTTACTGCTACATTTTTGTAATCAAAAGACTTACACTCTGATTTGCCGAATAGGTCCATATTTTCCAAAAATATCATACATTTCCTCAGCTGTGATTTTGTATGGTAGGTTTCTGATATATAAAATCCGATTGACTTCAGGAGGCAGCCGAATCTAAAATAGAGACCACAGTTACATTTAGAATGCTCACTTCCAGAACTAACGCATTGAATGTAAATATCTCCCAGTTACCACACGCCTTCTTTGTCACAGACCCTTTTGTGACCACACAACATCCATTAACAATGACAGCACTTGCTGGCATGGAAAAACATTAGGAAATAATTTGAGGTATCTACAGCTCTATAGTCTATAAGTAGATGAACAGAGTATAAGTTCAGAAGGGACCACCTGGAACATCTAGTCTGATTTCCCGCAAAACACAGGTCATAGAACTTCCCCAAGTTATGCCTGTTTGAACTACACCATCTCTTTTAGGAAAACATCCAATCTTGATTTGAAAACTGCTAGTGATAGAGAAGCCACCACAATCTTTGGTAAATTGTTCCAGCATTGAACCCTCTCTGATAAAAATGTACGCCTTTTTTCAAGCCTGAGGGCAGGTCTACACTACCACCTATGTTTATATAATTAATGTTGCTTAGGGGTGTGAAAAATCCACCCCACCCCGAGTGACACAAGGTATACCAACCTAAACGTCAATGTGGAAAGCACTTGCGGAGGTGGAGTAATTATGCAGATGGAAGAGCTCTCTCCTGTCAACACAGAGCATCTCCACCAGATGCGCTGCATCGGTGCAGCTGTGCTAATGTATCACTTCTAACATAGACTAGCCCTGAATTTGGCTAGCTTAAGAAGCAGTGGTTGGAAAGTTGATTTCCTTTTGCTTGTTACACTGAAGGCCCTATTATCAAATATTTGTTCCCCTTACGGGTGCTTGCACTCTGTAGCTCAAGTCACCCCTTAACTTTGTCTTCGTTATGGTTAATAGAGTGTGCTCCTTGAGTTGATCACTATACAGAACATTTTTCAACCCTTTAATCATTTGCATTGATCTTCCCAAACGTAAAAAATTTCCAGTTATGACGATCTGCCCTGGGGATTTTGAGGAGTCATTTAAAGTCTCTGTGGACGTATCGGAGCAATAATACCTCTCAGCTAGGTAGTTATTAGGCTGTCTCAGCGGAGCGTCACAGGACGCAATACCGGGGTAACCGGTAACAATCTGTGACAAGCAGGTCGGACTAGACCATCTAACGGTCCCCCCAAGCCCCCGGACACGGCTGTGACGTGCTTTGGCGGCACAGGGTTACACGGTGCGAAGCGTTACACGGTCGCCACAGACCTGGTGCAGCCAGATGCCCCACAACGCGCCTCCGGGATCGGGGCCGGGGCCGGATCCTGGGGGCCTGCTCGGAGCGCGGAACAAGCCCCCGGCTCAGCCGAGGCGCCCCGAACCCGACACCCCCCCCCCCGCAGCCGCCGCGTGAGCCTGTCGTCCCTGGGGCTGGGGCGGCCGCAGGCCCGTTAGCGGCCCCATCTCCTGCCCGGGGCCGCGCTGCGGTGGGAGGCGGCGGCGGCTGAGGAGGAGGAGGGAGGCGCGGCCGGAACAGCCCGGGGGGGGAGGGGGCAGCCGCGTTTCCCCCGCGGCGGCGGCGGCGCTACTCACGTTGGCTCGCTTGGCCGCTTGCATCGCCATGGCGCCGGGCGGGTTCGGGGTCTTCTCCTAGCAGGGAAACAACGGGAGCGGCTCCGGCTCCCTCCGCAACAGGCAGGCCCGGATGCTATCCCAGCCTGCACCGCGGGCGCGCAGGAAGTGACGCACAGCAACCGGGTGGGGAGGAAAGACGCCGGGGTGACGACACGTTTAGCGGCGGCGGGGCGGGGCTTTGTCCTGGCTGGTGGCGTTGGGATCAGGGCTGGGAAGCTCCTGGTTTGCGCAGCGCTTCCTGCCCTTCCAGGGCTTTCCGCGCATGCGTGCTGCCGCCGTTACTCCGCGCAGCTTCAGCGCCGGGCAGAACGGTCCCAAGGGCGTTTTCCCCGCAGTGAAAGAAAAACCACCGTCCCCTGCCTCCCCCGTGTCTGCCGCCATGGCCCTGACACCCTCCCCCTCCTCCTCTGCCCGCTGGCGCCTCACCAGGGTGCAGTCTGGCTGCAGTATAGCAGGGCTGCTGCCTATACAGCTAGTGGTGGGAACATAATCTGCTACGCTTCATGGATTGGTACAGCAACGCCTCCCTTAACGTTGTAGTTATGTTCCTGAAAAATGTGACTTTAAGCGAAATGATGTTAAGCGAATCCAATTTCCCCATAAGAATTAATATAAATGGGGGGCGGGGTTAGGTTCCAGGGAAATTTTTTTCACCAGACAAAAGACTATATTGTTGCCGGCACAGAGGCCCGAGGACAGCAACAGTGGTTCGTTGCCCAGTGTGCTTTGCTCCAATAAACACACCAAGGTGGAGAAGCAGACAAAGTTTATTTGAGCCCAAATAAGGTGCAAGGGAGACATAGCAATCTCAAATCCTGCGCACAGATACAAGCCATTTTCCCCTTCTTATACATGATTTCAGCTAAGCATTCCCATCATCCCCACACTCCTCCCCCTTACCCCCTCCTTCCCCCCTCCCGTCTATTTTTCTATAGCAAATACATCATACTTGGCAACAATCACTTTAGCTCGTTAGTAACTCTTCTGTGAACAGTTATCTTGTTTTATTTCTTTGATCTGTTATTTTGCCACAGGTGTTGTAACTGATAACCATTCTCTGTTGCCGGCCTGTTAGGTCGATTAAAGTTCAAACATAAACATGGAAGCGCTTTGGTCAGACATGGAGTGACTTTAGTTCATTTAGGCCTACTACAGGAAGGCTTTATTGACACTTATGGTTTTCCACCCTCCTGAGTTACCTAGAGTCATGCCTAGTGACACCAACAATATTATATATATATATATATATATATATATATATATATATATATATATATATATATATATATATATAAACACACAGTATAAGTTTTAAACAAGTTAATACTGGTACACAGCCAATGATGATTGCGGAGCTTGGTTGAGGTGGTGAAGTCTGAGGGTGGGATACTTCCAGGGAATGCTTTAGTGCTAAATGAGGAACTAGCACTCAGCTGAGCCCTCAAGGGTTAACACATTGTTAATGTAGCCTCACACTCTACAAGGCAGCACAAATGGAGGGAGGGGAGACAGCGTGGTAGACAGAGACATGCACCATGTGTGAAAGAGAGAGATGGGCATTGCCCCTTTCAGTATGCTGACCGTACTCTCAGTACACTGCCTTTTTAAGTAGATCAGCACATTGAGACAGCAGCTCCTACCAGCAAGCTCCCTCCATCCTGAGCAGGGGCGGCTCCAGACCCCAGCACGCCAAGCGCGTGCTTGGGGCAGCAAGCCACCGGGGGCGCTCTGCTGGTCGCCGGGAGGGCGGCAAGCGGCTCCGCTGGACCTTCCGCAGGCGTCCCTGCGGAGGGTCCGCTGGTCCCGCGGCTCCAGTGGACCTCCCGCAGACGTGCCTGCAGAGGGTCCGGTGGAGCCACGGGACCAGCGGACCCTCCGCAGGCACGCCTGCGGGAGGTCCACCGGAGCTGCGGGACCAGCGACTGGCAGAGCGCCTCCCGCGGCATGCCGCCCTGCTTGGGGCGATGAAATGTCTAGAGCCGCCCCTGATCCTGAGCCCTGTTGTGTGTCCCCCCTGCTCTTTGGAAATGGGGTGGGGGGGGTGCAGGAGCAGGGGGACATGCTGACATTAGCCATCCTCATCCACCCATTGCACAGCAAGCAGGAGGCTCCCAGGAGCAGCTCCAGGGCAGAGGGCAGGAGCAGCACACAGCAGTGGGGGGAGGGACAGCTGAACTGCCTGGCAATTGATAGCCTGCTAGGTGGCTGCTGCACAGGGAACAGGGAGCTGATAGCATAGATGCTGACTCCGTGGGTGCTCCGGGGCTGGAGCACCCATGGGGAAAAATTGGTGGGTGCTCTGCACCCACTGACAGCCAAGCTCCCCCACCCCAGCTCACCTCTTCTCACCATGCCTCTGCCTCCTCTGAGCGCGCTGCATCCCCGCTTCGCCTCCTAGCTCCTGCCACCGCAAAACAGCTGTTTCGCAGCATAACAAGCTGTGGGAGGGACGGGGAAGGAGCAGGAATGCAGCGCACTCAGAGGAGGAGGCAGAGAAGAGGCATTGGGGCAGGGACTTTGGGGAAGAGGTTGGAATGGGGGTGGGAGGGGGTGGGCAGGGATGGAGGTGTGGGGGTCAAGCACCCACCGGCACCAGGAGAAGTTGGTGCCTATGGCTGATGGGGCTGCCAGTCCACCCTGGTTCCAAGCCCCCACCAGCTCCAACGGGCTGCTCTTCCTGCAAGCAGTGGACAAAGCAGGCAGCTGCCAAACGATGTTATAAGGGAGCATTGCACAACTTTAAACGAGCATGTTCTCTAAGTGATCAGCAACGTAACAATGAAACAACGTTAACCGGGATGACTTTAAGTGAGGCGTTACTGTATGACCATTTCCACACTCATAAAGGGAGACTCGACATACATCAAAGGGAAGGGTTTCTTTCTCCACCTTTTCATCTCTCTAATATTAATGTCAAGCTGTAAATATTGTTGCATAATGTTGAGGATTTGCTGTTTCATATCAAATTTATTCTGTGGCTTAGTGAACTTTAGTGTTTGTAGACAACAGGTTATTTTTTGTTCTTAGAGTACTTCCCACTGGTAACCTTCACTGGGTGGCTTCTGCTGAGGAAGCTATTTATCTGGCCGAAAGAGAAGTGTTGAAGCAGGGGAGGCCACCCGGATTTATTAGGCTGAGCAAGAACTCCTAAATTCCAAATCCGTCTCTGCACTGTCTCACTGTCTGTCCTTGAGCAAATCACTTCATCTCTCTTAGTTTCCCCCCTTCTTTTAAAGAGGATTGTGATGGGTTCGGTCACAGAGATCCCCTTGGGACTGTCACCTGATGTGCTGAAATTACCTCTGAGCCCATTTTCCCTGCCAATTTGGGACTTCCAGAACCCTGTCTTGTTGAGCCAGACACGCTAGCCTGCTGCAACACAGACTGAGGGTCCATGCCCCCAAAGCTGCAGACTTAACTGAAAACAGCTTAGGTTACCTGTTTCCAGCACCCAGTTCTCAATGGGATCCAAACCCCAAATAAATTTGTTTTACTCTATATAAAGCTTATACAGGGTAAATTCATAAATTGTCCACCTTCTATAACACTGATAGAGGGAGATGCACAGCTGTTTGCTCCCCCAGGTATTAATCACTCTGGGTTTATTAATAATCAAAAGTGATTTTATTAAGTATACAAAGTAGGATTTAAGTGGTTTCAAGTAATAACAGACCAAACAAAGTAAGTCAGCAAGCAAAATAAAGCAAAAACATGCAAGTCTAAGCCTATAGAATCAGGATTGGAAGGGAGCTCAAGAGGTCATCTAGTCCAACCCCCTGCTCAAAGCAGGATCCATCACCAGACAGATTTTTACCCCAGTTTCCTAAATAGCCCCCTCCAAGATTGAACTCACAACCTTGGATTTAGCAGGCCAGTGCTCAAACAACTGAGCTATTCCTCCCTATTGAGAAACAGATTATAGGTAATATCTCATCCTCAGAGATGTTCCAATAAGCTTCTTTCACAGACTAGACCAGGGGTCTCAAACACGTGGCCCGAGGGGTTATTTTCTATGGCCTGCGAGCGCCTCGCGGGCCCCCCCCCCAGCATTTACCTAGAGCGGCTCCAACCCGACGCGCACCAGGGGAAGGGAAGGCTCCCTGCCTGCCTGCCCTGCCCCTGCGCCGCTCTGGGAAGTGGACAGAACCTGGGGAAGGTGGGACACAGAGGTCTGTGCATTGCTCTTGCTTCAGACAGCGCCCCCAGCAGCTCCCATTGGCCATGGTTCCCCATTCCCGGCCAATGGGAGCTGCTGGGGACAATGTCTGAAGCAACAGCAACACGCAGACCCCTGTGCCCCTCCTCCCCTAGGTTCCAGCCGCTTCCTGGAGCGGTGCCGGGGGGGGCAGGGCAGGGCAGGGCAGGCAGCCTGCCCTTCCCTTGGTGTGTGCCGGGCCAGAGCCCAACCCCTGAATCCCTCCTGTAGCCGAACCCCCTGCCCTGAGCCCCCTGCCGCACCCCGCACCCCTACTGCACCCTGACCCCCTGCCACACCCCTCCTGCACCCCACACCCTGCCCTGAGCCCCCTGCCTCACCCCGCACCTGACCCCCCTGCCGAGCCCCCTGCTGCACCCTGCACCCCGACCCCCTGCCCTGAGCCGCCTCCTGTACCCCACACTCCTCCTGCACCCCAACCCCCTGCCCTGACCCCCCGCCACACCCCACACCCCTCCTGCACCCCCTGGGGGCAGGGAGGGGTCAGAGATGGGGTGGGGATTTCAGGGAAGGGGTTGGAATGGGGGAAGGGAAGGGGTGGGAAGAGGTGGGGCAGGGGCGGGGCCTCATGGAAGGGGTGGAGTGGTGGCAGTGGGGGAGGTGTCAGTAATGCGACTCTCTGGCGAATGTACTAGTCTTCATGTGGCCCTCGTGGTCATTTGAGTTTGAGACCCTGGACTAGATGCCTTCCTCGTATGGGCCCAATCATTTCCCCGGTACAGTCCTTGTTAGTTCCAGCAGACATCTCCGGTCGTAAGCAGGGGTTTTCTCATGACTGGCAGCACCCTTTGTTCTGCTCCACCCCTTTTTATAGCTTTGGCACAAGGCGGGAATCTGTTGTCTGTGCTTGTCCCCACCCTTGCTTCATCAATGGAAAAGTAAAAGGATTAAGATGGATTCCAGTATCATGTAAAACCCTTAGTCTCAATTCTTCCTGGGTTGGCCCACACTTACACAGGAAGGTTTGCAGTTAAATAAACCATTTACAACCAATTGTCCTAGTCAATGGGAGCCATTGAGATTCTAAACCACCATTAATGGCCCACACTTTGCATAATTACAATAGGACCTCAGAGTTATACTAAAGTGATTGTGGGGATTTGTTTCAGACAGATTACTAGCCCCCTATGCTGAACAGTTGTTTTCAAAGAATGGGAAACAACAAGCAGCGAAATAGAAAGGAAAATGGCCAATGACAATCTTGCCCAATGAAGGAACTGTAGGAGTGGAATAGACTACATTAAATTGCTCCCCTAGGACACCTTACCAATGATAGATTTGGATTTGTTATTATTCCCTTATAAGGGAATTACTTTCTCAAAAACAGTCTTGTACAAAGACTTAGTTTTACTCCTCACTCTCACAATCCTTCCTCACTGTCATTCATTTCAAATTTGTGGCCTGAAATTGCAGGTGCTCCAGATGCCAAACTCCCATACACATCGATAGTAATTTAGTCTCTGTGGAACACCTGCAGCATCACACCCTTCTTTAAGATGAAGGAGGCATTTCAATTATAATTTTGCCAAGGTTCTTGTTTTCTTCCATGGTCCTGTGAGCCTCTACAATCTTGTGCAAAGGATAAACACTGTCAATGATTGGTTGGACATGAGGAGATCTGTCTTGAGAGAAATATGGCAACACTCTCTCTGTGAAGGCTTTCACCAGCTTTTCTTTATACTGAAGAGAAAAAATGAAAGGAGGTTATATTTTAAGAATTATTCCTACTTTCCTAATTCATGCACATATCTCTAAGTATTACCTATAAAAATGAGCATGTTTCTAAAAGATACACTACATTTCATAACATTATTGTACTGGGAGTCTACAATAGTTAAAGGATGTAAACCCTAAAGGAGAGGAATTGTTTAGGCTCCCCCAAGGAATTTAAATTATAGTAATGAGGTGACATATTTTCCCAAGGTAAGTGACAGAAGCTCCATCACAGAGGCATTTAAAATAAGATTGGACAAAGGACTTGAGAATATAGTGTAGGAACAATACTGTATTGGTCCTGGGTAGAATATATCTTAGGGTTTCATATTGCTGCCATCACTGTAGTATCTTCTTGGTATTATTAGTTATTTGTATTACCATAGTGCATAGGAGCCTTAGTCATGGCTTTTTTGTATACATCATAGCAAAGGAGAGTTTTGAGGAGGGACATGAAGGAAGATGATGAGTTGGTTTTGCAGATGTTTACAGGGAGCTTCTCCCAAGTATGAGGGGCAGCATAGAGAAAGTACTGATGGTGGGATCTATGAAGGGACTTAGGCATTGAAAGCTGAGTATCACAGTGTGTAACTTTTAGGTGTTTAGATAAACAAACAGCACTGCAACCCATAAAGCCTGCGTTAGGTGCCTACACTCCCTATACAATGAGTGGGAAGAGAGAGGTGTCTTTTTTAGACTGTGATCCACAAAAGCTAGCATGCAAGGTGGGAAGTAATCTAAAGTAGCACGCAAGGTGGAAAGCAACCTAAGCTAGCCTGAGGGATGTGACCTAAGATCTGCACCTCTGTGAGAGATAGCACGTCAGTCTGGGGTGCACAGTGATGCCTAACTGGTAGTGATACATTAATTGGGGGAAGATAGACTTTGGCTGGCTAAGTTGCATGCAGGGCCTGAAACGAAATGGTGGGAGTGGGGGGGATAACCATTTTTATAACTAGGGGTCTACTTAACTCATGGAGAAATCACATATTTTTTACGGGTTGGTCATGGCATAAATAGCAAATTTTGCAAAAAATGTGTGATTTCTCCACAGTGTTTCTCAAACTGAGGGCCCCAATCCAAAAGAAGCGGTTGCAAACCTATTAGGGGGTCATGGTATTGCCCCCCTTACTTTTCCACTGCTGCTGGCTGAAGCTGGGAGATGGCAGAATGGTGGCTGCTGGCTGGGTGCCCAGCTCTGAAGGCAGCGCCACCACCAGCAGCAGCTGAGAAGTAAAGGTGGCATGGCATTGCCACCCTTATTTCTGTGCTTATTGCTGGCCATAGCACTGCCTTCAGAACTGGGTGCCCGACCAGCAACCGCTTCTTCAGAACTGGGTGGCTGGAGACCAGATTTCATGGTCTGTGATGCGATTTTCATGGCCACAGATTTAGCAGCAACCCACTGTCTCTAGGTCTCCCCTCCCAGGGGAACCGCCAACCCCCTATTTCCACCTTGCCTCAGTGGCTACTGCCAGTCATCATCTAGCCCCCGCTCCCTGGGACAGACTGCAGTTTGTAAACCACTCATCATTGGCAAGGGGGGTTGGACCATCTGCCTCTGCCTATATCTGGGCTACCCCTCTGCAGCCTTAGTACCCTTTTGTGGGCCCTTAGCTTGGCCTGCAGCCTGGGGCTTTGCTAGGCTGGAGCTCCCCAGCTCCCTCTGCCCTTCCCCAGCATTGTTCTCCCCTAGGTACCCTTCTCAGCTTCCCAGGCAGCCAGGTCCTTCTCCCTCAGAGGCTAGAGAGAGAGAGAATCTGTGAGTGTCTTTGGCCTTCAGCCCTCTTATAGGGCCAGCTCTGGGCTGATTGTGGCATGGCCCCACCTGTGGCTGCTTTAGGGTGATCAGATGTCCCAATATTATCGGGACAGTCCCGATTTTAGGGGACTTGTCCTGCGTCCCGAACTTACATCGGTCAGGACGCCCTTTGTCCTGATATCAGGGACCGTCTGGACTGCAGCCGCCAGCAGGAGCGCCACGTGCTGCAGGGGCGGGGCTTGCAGGTGCCGGGAGCAGGCAGAGAGCCCTCTGCCCCCCCTCACCCGACCCGACCCACAACCCTGAGAACCAGAGGGACCAGCCTGCCGGATGCTTCCCGGGACGGGAGCCGCCCCATTTGAGCACTGCCGAGACTCCCGACCTGGCCCCCTGGCAGGTCCCTCTGGCTCTTAGGGTGCGGGGGCTCTGCGTGCTGCCGGCGCCTGCAAGCCCCGCTCTGCGGCTCCAGCACCGCCCACTGGCACTTTTCCCGGCCAACGGGAGCCATGGAGGTCGCGCTTGTGGCGGGCGCAGCACGTGGAGAGTCTGGAGACTCCCCTCGCCGCTCTCAATCTAGAAGCCAGAGACCTCCCAGCAGGGCTGGTGAGTGCAGCCAGGGAAGGGGGCAGGGTGTGGTGGAGTGAGTGTCTGGGAGGTGTGTGTGGGGTGCTGGGCTGTGAGGGTGTGGAGGATGCTGGGCTGTGAGGGAGGTTTGTGTGTTTTGGGCTGCTAGACAGTGGGGGCCTATTAGGGGTGCTGGTCAGTGGGGGAGATCTGTGTGTGTCAGGGCACTGGGCAGTGCGGGTCCATGTGGGGCATTGTGTAGTTGTGGTGGTGGGGCTGTGGGGAAGGGCACTGGGAGGGAGAAAGGAAGGGAGGGAGGGGAAATCTGTGTGTATTGGGAAACTAGTGAGTGGGGGGTTCTGTGTGGGGTGCTGAGCAGCTGTGCTGGGGCTGTGGGCCGGGGGCGCAGGGTGGGGTGTGTATGCACAGAACTGTGCATTTGCAGTGGAAGGGTTGTAGGGGGGCTGTGGGTATAGTGGATCCAGGGGGCGCTGGGCAGGGGAGCTGTGTGGTGCAGCATGGGCCCACCCCCACCAGGAAGGGGCACGCTGGTAGCACAGGGCCAGGTGGACCAGTGTGCCTCTGGCTCTGGTCAGGGCTGTGCACCTGTGTCTGTCTCCCCCCGCCCCCACTCGACCATTGTGTCCTGATATTTCACTCCTGCGATCTGGTCACCCTAGGCTGCTTCCCCCAATCAGCCTTGCTTCTCCCCCACGGCAGCCCTTTCCCAAGGCTGTTTAAAGCCCTTCAGGGCAGGAGCAGGGTGACCACCCCGCTACATACATACAAGAAGCTAATCAAAAACCCAGTTAACCCAAATCATTCCTGGTGTTATTCCACTGGTTTCAGCTGTGTTACAATAGAGATGGATGTGGCACAAGTAGTACAAGGACAATATAGTTTGATTCTGGATTGCTTTCCGGGATACATAATAAAAATGTGAGTGTTATTTGTATGGTAATACATGAATACTATACTGCATTAATACAATAATGCAATGGTAATAATACCAAGCTGGAAGGAGTTGCAAGTGCTTTGGAGGATAGGATTACAATTCAAAATGATCTGGACAAACTGGAGAAATGGTCTGACGTAAATAGAATGAAATTCAATAGGGACAAATACAAAATACTCTGCTTAGGAAGGAACAATCAGTTGCACACATACAAAATGGAAAATGACTGCCTAGGAAGGAGTACTGCAGAAAAGGATCTGGGGGTCGTAGTAGACCACAAGCTAAATATGAGTCAACAGTGTAACACTGTTGCAAAAAAAGCAAACATCATTCTGGGATGTATTAGCAGGAATGTTGTAAGTAAGACACAAGAAGTAATTCTTCCACTCTACTCTGTCCTGATTAGGCCTCAACTGGAGTATTGTGTCCAGTTCTGGGCGCCACATTTCAGGAAAGATGTAGACAAATGGGAGAAAGTCCAGAGAAGAGCAACAAAAATGAAAGTCCAGAGAAGAGCAACAAAAATGATTAAACATGACCTATGAGGGAAGATTGAAAAAATTGGGTTTGTTTAATCTGGAAAAGAGAAGACTGAGGCCTTGTCTACACTACAAGACTATTTTGAATCTACTTAAGTCGAATTTGTGGATTCGACCTTATGAAGTCGAATTTGTGTATCCACACTAAGGACACTAATTCGAATTTCTGAATCCACATTAACAGGGCCGGCATCGCCTTGGAAGCGGTGCACTGTGGGAAGCTATCCCACAGTTCCCGCAGTCCCCGCTGCCCATTGGAATGCTGGGTAGAGCTCCCAATGCCTGCTGGGGGAAAAAATGTGTCGAGGGTGGTTTTGGGTAACTGTCGTCATCGAACCGTCAATCATGCCCTCCCTCCCTGAAAGCACCGGCGGGAAATCTGTTCGCACACTTTTCTGGTCAGTGACAGCGCGGATGCCACAGCACTGCGATCATGGAGCCCGCTGCGATCATCACTGCACTTATGGCCGTTGTCAACTCCTCGCACCTTATCGTCCACCTCTTCCACGGTCAGCTGCTGAGAAATCGGGCGAGGAGGCTCCGGCAGCGCGGTGAGGAGAGTGGCGCAGACCTCTCAGAAAGCAGGGTACGCCGGGCAGTGGAGATCATGGTGGCAATGGGTCAAGTTCATGGTGTGGAACGGCGATTCTGGGCCCGGGAAACAAGCACGGACTGGTGGGACTGCATAGTGCTGCAGGTCTGGGATGAAACAGAGTGGCTGCGAAACTTCAGGATGCGTAAGGGCACTTTCCTTGAACTCTGTGACTTGCTGGCCCCTGCCCTGAAGCGGCAGGACACCCGGATGCGAGCAGCCCTGAGTGTGCAGAAGCGAGTGGCCATAGCCCTCTGGAAACTTGCCACGCCAGACAGCTACCGGTCAGTAGCGAACCACTTTGGCGTGGGCAAATCTACCGTGGGGGTTGCTGTGATTCAAGTAGCCCACGCAATCGTTGAGCAACTGCTCTCAAAGGTAGTGACTCTCGGAAACGTCCAGGTCGTCATAGATGGCTTCACCGCGATGGGATTCCCAAACTGTGGTGGGGCTATCAGGGGCGGCTCTAGAGCCCAGCGGGGCAAGCACCCGCCTGGGGCGGCCCTTTCCCAGGGGGGCGGCAGGCTGCGCCGGTGGACCTGCCGCAGTCATGCCTGCGGGAGGTCCACCGGAGCCCGGGGACGACCAGACCTGCCGCAGGCATGACTGCGGACGGTTCGCTGGTCCCGCGGATCGGCTGGACCTCCCGCAGGCATGACTGCGGCAGCTCAAGCGGAGCCGCCGGACCAGCGAACCGTCCGCAGCTGCGGGAGGTCCAGCTGAGCTGCGCGACCAGCGGACCCTCCGCAGTCATGCCCGCGGCAGTTCCGCTGCTCCCGCGGCTCGGGGGCGCCTCCCGGGCATGATTGCTTGGGGCGGCCAAATTTTTAGAGCCGCCCCTGGGGGCTATAGATGGGACTCACATCCCTATCCTGGCACCAGCCCACCAGGCCAGCCAGTATATTAACCGAAAGGGCTACTTTTCAATGGTGCTGCAAGCACTGGTGGACCATAGGGGACGTTTTACCAACATCTTCGTCGGGTGGGCGGGCAAGGTTCATGACGCGCGTGTGTTCAGGAACTCTGGTCTGTTTAGACGCCTCCAGGCAGGAACTTTCTTCCCGGACCACAAAATAACGGTTGGGGATGTGCAGATGCCTACAGTGATCCTCGGGGACCCAGCCTACCCGCTAATGCCCTGGCTCATGAAGCCCTATACAGGCGCCTTGGACAGTGAGAAGGAACTCTTCAACTACCGGCTGAGCAAGTGCAGAATGGTGGTGGAGTGTACTTTCGGACGTCTCAAGGGGAGGTGGCGGAGCTTACTGACTCGCTCGGACATCAGCGAAAAGAATATCCCCGTAGTTATTGCTGCTTGCTGTGTGCTCCACAATGTCTGTGAGAGCAAGGGTGAGACCTTTTTGGCCGGATGGGAGGTTGAGGCAAATCGTCTGGCTGCTGTTTACGCTCAGCCAGACACCCGTGCCGAGAGAATATCCCAGCGGGAAGCGCTGTGTATCCGGGAGGCTTTGAAAGCAAGTTTCCTCGGAGAGCAGGCTAACCTATGACTCTCCACTTGATTTTAAGAGACGCTGATCCTGGGCCTGTGTCTCTATGTGTTGAGTGAGATCTGCAGTTACATACCCCGTTCTCCAAGTTTCCCCCACTTCCCAAACACGTTTTAAAACAAATTAAACAGAACAGTTATTGTTAATAAATCTTTCTTTTACTTTGCATTTCTGTTCTGGGTTTGAAACATGGACCCATACTGTGCTGGGTACGGTGTGCACTGATGTACAGACCGCTTGTACAATACAGGACGGACAGCCTCCTGCTCCTACATAGGTCTCTGGGGTGGGGGACGGTTTCAAGTGGTTGTGCATGTAGGGGTGGGTTTGCTGGAAGGGGCGAGTGGGGCCGTCTTTGGATAGGGATTTGGATGCAGGCTCTGGGCTGTGGGTTTGGGCGTAGGAAGGGGTGATGGGTGTGGGGGAAGGGTGAGTATCTGTCCGTGGATGAGGGCTCTTGTTGGGGCTCAGGGCAGCGGAGAGGATCGCGCCTACGGTGGAAGTGCATGGTAAGGGCAGCATGCCTTAACATTAGGGGGTGGCAGGCGCTAGGACCGTGGACAAGCGTACACATCACAGAATGACCCGGGGCAGCATACACCACACAGAGTGACCCTGGTGACTACTGACTGCAGTCTGTGTGTGCCCTGCAGTTGATCCTGCCCCCGATACTCTGTACCCTGCTAATGTAGGCTATCCCGTGCAATTATAAATCCCCTGCCCCCCCCCTACATACACACAGTCTTGTGACACGAAAGACGTGACGGAAAGAGTGAACAACAGCAAACAGCTTTTATTAATCTACTACATAGTGGGGTGATGAAACTTGGATTTTGGACTGGGTGATCCTGTAAGGGAAGCGCTTCTACACAGTTATAGCGTCAGAGGTGTGTGGTACATTAGCGCTCAGCTGTGGTGCAGTGACAGTTCTCACGGCCCCTACCGCCCCTCCGTCTTGTAATTTTAGGTGAGGGGGGGACAGGACTTCTTGGCGTTGGAGGGTGGTTGCAGATACAGTGCAGGGGGGCTCTCTCCTCCTGCCTGCGGTCCTGCAGAACATCAACAAGGCGCCGGAGCGTGTCCGTTTGCTCCCTCATTAGCCCAAGCAGCGTTTGAGTCACCTGCTGGTCTTCCTGCCGCCACCTGTCCTCCCGTTCACTGTGTGAGCGCTGCTGCTGAGAGAGGGTCTCCCTCCAGTGGCTCTGCTGGGCCGCCTCGGCTCTGGAGCAGGCCATCAGTTCCGCGAACATCTCGTCCCGAGTCTTTTTCTTTCGCCGCCTAATCTGAGCCAGCCTCTGCGAGGGGGATGCCGGGGCAGTCCGGGAAAGAGCAGAAGCTGTGTGATGGGAAACAGTAAGTGATTTCCTTGAACAGATACATGTTTGCGAACAGTGAACACAGTGTAGTCAGTTTCTCTGAACAAGACCATACAGGGCACCAAGTTCCACGAGATCTCAGGACAAGTTCGAGATTTCGGAATACGCTCTCATTGGCGGCGCCATTGCACAGGAGAGCGGACAAGCGGGGAGAGACAGCTGAATCCGTCTTGCAGACAGTCCTGGTAAGCCTTAAAGTAGATAATGCTTATCATTTAGTGGATAGCTGTGCTCTCCTGCTAAAGGCAATCTGTAAAGCAGAAAGGCTGAGCCTTTTCCAGCCCCTCCCGTCAGTGCACGGGAAAGATCAATGTATGCTTGTTCTCTGTGGCCTCCAGCACGAGGCTGTTAAGTGAGGGTCATTGTTATGCAACCTAATTTAAAACCATTAACAGTAGTAACAATACACTAATTGCCCTACTTAGATGCAGCCTGTCCAGAACGACATCACCCTGAGGCGGGTCACTCGGAGTCAGAGAGAGCGGATGCTAAGGGAAGCCCTGCACAGACCAGGACCATATGCAGCAATGCTGGTGGAGGCGATGGTTCCTATGTACATTAGGATGTCCTGGCGCGGAAGAGTGTGCTTCCACGGAGCACCCAACAAGGCACCTCTCCCCAGGAACCTCCTGCGGAGGCTTTTCGAGCTGCTCTCTGAGACCTTTTTTGAACTGTCCCAAGAGGATTATTGCTCTATTCCTATATGTGTGGACCTACTTTTTGTATAGTTTGAGATTTTAAATTTTTTATATAGTATTTCTATTTTTTATATACCTGTTTTTTAAAAAATAAATGTTTCCCTGTTTGTAGCACTTACCGCCTGATCCTTCCCCTGATTCTGAGTCCGGGTTAACGGGCGGGGAGGGTTGGTAGGGGATCTCTGTGAGGGTGATGAAGAGATCCTGGCTGTCAGGGCAAGTGGTATTGTGTTCGCTGTCGCCTGCGCCGTCCTCCACAAACCCTTCCTCATCTTCCCCATCGGCGAACATCGCCGAGGAACTGTCCAGGTACACTATGCCATCGTCAGAGTCCACGGTCACTGGTGGGGCAGTGGTGGCAGACCCACCGAGAATGGCATGCAGTGCCTCGTAGAAGCGGCATGTCTGGGGCTGTGCTCCGGAGCGTCCGTTTGCCGCTCTGACTTTTTGGTAACCTTGTCTCAGGTCCTTGACTTTCACACGGCACTGCATCACATCCCGGCTGTATCCTTTGTCTATCATGGCTTTGGAGACCTTCTCGAAGGTCTTTGCATTCCGCTTGTTGGAGCGCAGCTCCGAGAGCACAGACTCCTCGCCCCACACAGCGATCAGATCCATGACTTCCCGGTCAGTCCATGCTGGGGACCTCTTTCTATTCTTGGATTGCCCGGACTCCTCTGCTGGAGAGCTCTGCATCGTTGCAGGTGCTGCGGAGCTCGCCCCGATGTCCAACCAGGATGTCAGATTCAAAGTGCCCAGACAGGAAAAGGAATTCAAATTTTCCCGGGTCGTTTCCTGTGTGGCTGGTCAGAGCATCGAAGCTCGGACTGCTGTCCAGAGCGTCAACAGACTGGTGCAGTGTGGGATAGCTCCCGGAGCTACTAAGTTCGATTAGCATCCACACCTAGCCTAATTCGAGCTAGCCATGTCGAATTTAGCGTTACTCCACCTGTCGGGGTGGAGTACCAAATTCGAACTAAAGAGCCCTCTAGTTCGAATTAAATGGCTTCCTGGTGTGGACGGTTGAGCGGTTAGTTCGAATTAACGCTGCTAAATTCGAATTAAAGTCCTAGTGTAGACCAGGCCTGAGAGGGGACATGATAACAGTTTTCAAGTACATAAGAGGTTGTTACAATGAGGAGGGAGAAAATTTGTTCTTAATCACTGAGGATAGGACAAGAAGCAATGGGCTTAAATTACAGCAAGGAAGATTTAGGTTGGACATTAGGAAAACTTCCTAAATGTCAGGGTAGTTAAGCACTGGAATAAATTGCCTACGGAGGTTGTGGAATCTCCATCTCTGGAGATTTTTAAGAGTAGGTTAGACAAACACCTGTGAATGATGGTCTAGATAATACTTAGTCCTGTCATGAGTGTAGGGAACTGGACTAGATGACCTCTTGAGTTCCCTTCCAGTTCTATGATTCTATGAATACAATATTTTATCACTGGTATTAAAATGAAACAAAGTAATTAGAATTATAGATTCCTGTGTTAAACTAAATAAAGATGTTGCCAGTCATCACTTGCCTCCTTTTCTCGTGATCTTAACAGGCTAGTAAGCAGGCTCCCTCTTTTGGAACGCAACCTTCCAAGGAGATCTCCATGTACTTCACCTCCACCCAACAGTCCATACACAATCCACTGGCCATCAGTACTCAGACAATTGAGGTTCTTCTCCCAGTAGGAACCACCAATGCAGTCTAAAATAACATCCACTCCAGAGCCTCAAGTGGAACAGAAAGGATTTCAGTAATGTACTTTGGAGAAATCAAAATGTGAGATCATTTGAAACAAAACAAAACAAAACACCAGACTGAGACGAGTAGGTCTGTATACAGAGAGGCACAGTCCTGCAACTCTTACTTATGGGATTAGTCTCCCTGAAGTCAGTGTGACTACTTGTGAGTAATAACTGCAGGGCCAGGCTAAATATAAATATGAATATATACATACACATATGCAAACCCATAAACTATGCCCTAAATATCCATAGAAAGCACAATAGGCACAGTAGGCAGGTAAAAAAATTGTGTAGATTTTTTGTGCCCACAGTCAAACATTTAGCAATGCAGGCACAATATTTGTGCCCGCAAGAACAACAACCACAAAACCAAAACAAAGGGGGCACTGCTGAAAATAGGGCCCAGTTAGACAAGTTCTGTGCTGATGTTGGGGTCTGTCCTGCAGGTGCTGAGCATATTGAAATCTTATTGAAACCAGCCACTTCCAAGGTGAAATGCAATAACTATATAAAGTGCATAGCACTAAATAGCAGCATAAAACAGGAAGTGAAGGTTGCCACATCTGAATAAAACTAGAGTGGGAATGATTGCTAGGTGGAACATAATTATCCAACTTGGAATTTGGCCAGGACATCATTATTCAAAGTAGTCATGGGATTTTTAGCACTGCTAGTGCTCAACACCTGTGTTTTAGGCCTCATCTAGGACTACAGATTCCCCTCCCAGCCAACAACAGGCCATAACAGGTTTGAGATGGGGAGGCCTTCTGGCCTTCTGTGTGAAAATCAACCTCCCTGATGGGATGATCCCATTGAAAATCTAAGGGTACTTCTATGCTGCAACATTAATAACCCACAGCACTGAGTTTCAGAGTCCAGGACAGTTGACTTGGGCTCATGGGGCTTGGGCTGCAGGGCTAAAAATTGCAGCACAGACATTTGGGCTCAGGCCTGGGATCTAAGACCTACCCCCTTGTGAGGTTTCAGACCCATGAGTCCAGCCCAAACCCGAATGTCTACACTGTAATGTTTAGCCCTGCAGGCTGAGCCCCGCGAGCCCAAAACAGCTGACCTGGGCCAGCCATGGCCGTACCATGGGTCTTTTACTGCAATGTAGATGTAGCCTAGTTGAAATGCAACAGCAACTTCATAGGAGAAGAATGCAGACTTTTCCTAAATCATGATTATGAATACCCGTGCAATTGTTGGGTTACCCAAAGATTCTCACCATTGGTGAACTCCAGGACCCTTTCTCTAAAATCCTCCTCCTTGTAGTTGAACCCAGCAGCTGCTCCAAGATTTGCTGCCAGCTGGAGTTTCTCTTGTGTTCCAGCTGTTACAATGGGAATAGCTTTTGCCAGTCTAGTCAGTTGAATGGCTGCTGTGCCAACTCCACTAGCTCCCGCGTGGATCAGCACTGTCTGTCCACTCTGTACTTTACCTGAAGCAAAACATAGGGAAATGAACAACCCATTTGGGACTGCCTTCAGATTAGACATGGTTGTGGTAAAAAGTGCTCAATAACAAGCTGAACAAGTTATCCCTAATCTGTGGATTCTGCAACTAAAATAAGCAGCTGTTGAACAGCTTTAATGAGGGAAAAAATGCAGACCTGGTGTAAGTGCATGCAGTAAAATATTGAATAGCTGCTCTGTAAGTGAGCACCATATATCTTGTTCACTGAATGAGGGCAGAGGGTCCTGTGAAAAAAATAGTATGTGATCATTTCATAGGGACTGTATCATAATGTATACGTGCAAGGTGAGAAAACTGAGATTGCACAGGCAACCTTAATTCTGGCAGTCTTAATTTTTGAGTCCTTGATTTGCAATCTTAATAACGTTCCTTTAACTTCTTTTTTTGTTTGTAATTTCCTATGTTTTAAAGAAAGCAAACAGAAATTCTATTATGTGGAATCATGATGACACATATGGTTTATCAGCAGGGTTGGAACCATTAGATACACCATGCAGACATAGGTGCTGAAACTAGGGGTGCTGGGGTGCTTCCACATCCTCTGGCTTGAAGTGGTTTCCATTATATACAGGGTTTACAGTTTGGTTCAGTGGCTCTCGACACACCTGCTATACAGATTGTTCCAGCGCTCCTGAATACAGATCTCTGATATTTGAGCTAATGTAATAAATAATAGCAGTAGTAGTTGTAATCCCCTGTGTGGACCAGCACTAGACACTTTGCCAGAGGGTTTCACCGATATTTTCTGATAGAAGAGGAATGGTGAGACTCAAGAATCGTTAGTTCCATTCTAGGCTCTGGAGGGGCATGTTCTCTACTGGGCACAGACTCTTCTGCCTGTTTTCTTCACGCTTGACCCCTTGACCTCCAACCTGTCTCTGTCACAATCCTGTCTCGTCCTTACCCGCCTCCTCATTCTATTCTCACCTAGCCAGTCCTAGTCTCCATTCCTCAGGTTTCTTATCCCAGTCCCAGTTTCCTTATCCAGCTAGTCCTTGTGTGCCCCTCTGGATTCTCCGTTCCAATCCCAATCTCTGCCAGCACTCACAGTCCTAGTCTTCCTCCCAGTTCTCCTGCCTAACTATTTCCACTTTCCCCTCCACACAGCCCTGGCACCTTATCCCCTGTCTCCTTGCCATCCAGTCCCAGCTCCCCCTCCTGGCTACTCATCCAATCTGTCTCTGTTCAGTTATCCCCCACATTCCCCACTCCAACTCACCTTGTGGCCTCTCATCCAATCCCAGTGCCCCCACTCAGTTCCTTATCCAAGTCTCTGTGCCCAGCCTGCCACAGTTCTCCCACTGCATCCTAGCTCCTTGTCAGCTCTGTCTCCCGTCCACACACTTCCTTCCCCATGACACACTGAGCTCCTGCCCCTGGCTCCCATTTCCAGGCTCCTTTCCCAGCCAATCCTTGACTTTCCCCCAACTCCTAGTTTATCTGTCCTCGCACTGCCAGTCTCCAATCCCAGTCTCCCCACTCCAGGATCTTTGTCTCCACCCAGATACAATTGCAGGGAAAGTCCTTCGTAGCTCTGGGCTGAAGCAAGCTCACTGCAGATGGAATCTCCAGAGACTTTAGATGCTAAACTTCATCGAGTCTCTGCTGAGCTTCTGATTTTTCAAAGGCTTATAACTTGGCCAGATTTGGGCAGATTTTCACAGTGATGGCAAAAGGCACATCCCAGACACAAAGGCCAAATTCCAAGTTCCTGCTCCAGTGCACGAGGGCACTAGAATGTCTCAAAATAAGGTTACCAGTATTTTTTAACATGACAAAACAATTTTCCTTAGCCTTGTTCTTGGAAATGCCTGAGTTGTTTTGGCTAAAATTTTCTAGAATGGTTAAAGTTTGGCTAAGTTATAACCAGCTGAAAAGAGGGTCTTACAATGGGAAATGTCAGGCAACCTTCATAATAGGTGGTGCTCCCATCCCTCCTATAATTATATTATCTTGTAATTGCTTATAAGCCCCAGAACATATATAATGTTAACAGATTTGAGTACAATTTGGGGGGGGTCATTTAGTGCTATTGAAAGGTATGGGCTCAACAGCCCTGGAGACCAAAGTCCTGTTTGGCCACAGAAGCCTGGGTAGCAGCAGTGCAAGCTTCCCTACACTACCCAATTGATGTTCCTCTACCAAGAAGTAGAGAGACCACCTGTAGTTTAGTGACAAAAGGATAGTTCATTTTACACAGTTCTTAGTCTCTCTGCTGAGCTTTGCAGCAGGGGTGCTAAGCTGATTTGTGGTAATGGACATCTGCCAACTAACACTGACCTGCAAACAGTCAAAAACGAAGCAGTTAGAGAAATTCAGTAGAATGATACTTTAGGGCCCGTCTAATATGTTCCATGTGGGATTTTAAAAATGCTGAGCATCCATCTAACTTCAGTGGCAGTTTGACCTACAAATACAGCTGTCTCTGGGAACCAAGGCACAGCATGGGTGTTCTCCAACATAGATTCCATAATTCCAAACCATGCTCAGACAGTATTAGGCGACAATCATGTTGTGAGTGGACCTCCCAACATGGTTGAGTTTGTAGTGAAGTCAGACTCTTAGAGGTAGGCCTTGCTTTGGGGGAAAATACAGCATTTGGAGTTTAATGGAAAGCCGTAGTTCCCAGCTGGGAAATACAGATGCAAAGTACAGTAGAACCTCAGAGTTACGAACACCTCGGGAATGGAGGTTGTTCATAACTCTGAAATGTTTGTAACTCTGAACAAAATGTTTTGGTTGTTCTTTCAAAAGATTACAGCTGAACATTGACTTAATACTGCTTTGAAACTTCACTATGCAGAAGAAAAATACTGCTCTTAACCATCTTAATTTAAATGAAACAAGCACAGAAACAATTTCCTTACCTTGTCAAAAAATTTAAACTTTCCCTAAATTTTTTTAGTAGTTTATATTTAACACAGCACTGCATTGTATTTGCTTTTTTTTTTTTTTCTGCTGCTGCCTAATTGCGTACTTCTGGTGCCAACATGTGGATGACTGGTCAGTTCGTAACTCTCAGGTTCTACTGTAAAGCCAAGCCCCTTTTTGTATTTTTCCCTTTTAAATATGCAATCAGCAAAGCAAGTTATTATTGAGTAGATGTGGCCAACCTTTAGGAATTTAGGTCTTGTACATCTAAATCATGTGGACAAGAAAGGTCAAAGGGCTAGATGCATGGAGTGACATAGAAAACGCTCTTCAAAGACAAGTGACATTCAGATCTGGGCAATGAACAGAAGAAAATGGCAAACGGGATTTGCAGATACATCACTCACCTACAAAATGCAGCAACTGAAAGGCTGTTAGCCAGGCTTCAGGAATGGCCGCAGCCTGAACAAAAGTCATACCGTTAGGGATCGGCATCAGATGACCTTCTGGTACAGTGACGTATTCTGCCTGGCCACCCCCAGACAGCAGAGCCATCACTGTATCTCCAGTTTTCCACTGACCCTTGCAACCAGGTCCAAACCCAGCCACAAGTCCAGCTGCTTCTAAGCCTAGAATGCCATTTGCTCCTTTTGGGGAAGGATACTTTCCGCTCCTCTGCAAAATCAGAAAGAATAATCAATGCAATGAACTGCAATTTGATACGCCACTTAACCTAATCTCTCTTTATTCAGTTTTACTTCAGAACCCCGCTAGGTTTTAGTTCTGGTCACATCATGCAAATACATTTCAATCCAAGTCTTTTTAGGATCTCCCATCCTTGGTGGTATTTTTAGCAATAATTACACTTCCTTTTTTAGGCTGAGCATGTTTTGTTCTTGAAACCTTATATGTCTGTAACCAACTGGTGAGTGTGTTACAGGTCCCCCTCGGTGCTGATCTGCTGAAGGTATGAGTTATCCCCAGTTGCTGAGCTTTAGCACAAGCTACAGACACTTATGCTTTTAGCTCTGGAGGTCCCTGGTTCAGTCCCCAGTGTGTCAGCCAAGACGTTGGCTGCTAATGTATGTTTTAAGAGGTAGGTAGAATGTGACTACTTAAATTGGAATTTAGCCAAGGTACTAGAGTTAACACCCTTATGTTCATGAGAATGTTATGGGAATCTTTAAGTGGCCACGAGTGACTAGAGCTGTTTTCATCTCACCTGAAAGGAGACACCTCCAGGAGCACAATGCCCCTGATATCATAATGGGTCATAGGTTCAGTGAGGACTCAGGTGATGAAGAAGTGCCACCTACTGAATCACCAACCACCTCTTTTTGAAGCACTCTGAACTTTTCCTTGGAGATCGCTCATCAAAGTGCTAACCAGGTCCAACCCCTCTTAACTTTTCAGATCTGTCAAAATTCAAACCAGACTCTTCTGTTACTCAAAAACTGAGTCTAAGCAATGCAGTGTCCCCCACAGATCTATAAGTCGGCTTACCAGAGACATACCTGGAATAAGTCAACCCTGTTCAGAGCACTGGAAGACACTTTTATAAGGACTTCTCCTCTTCCTGGATGTGGTTTCGGTACCTCTTTCACATACAGATTCTCTGGGTCTCCTGGCTGGTCAAAATAAACTGCCAACATTTTCTCTGAACCAATACAAAAAGGAAAGCACTAAAGCAGGTGTATTTGCTTGTCACTAGGCAACCCATGTTCAGCCTTAAGACGTGAATTGTTGATATCCATTCATAAACCTAGACTGCCCCAAAGACGCCACTATGCACAACTTGGACAATCTAGTCCAGTCTCCAGCATAAACAATGTGGGATGGGGGATCGTGGCAGGTACTACAGGAATAGGAAGGTTTAAAGTTAATGCATTATATTCAAACCAGGACAAAACATTAGTTTCAAAACAGTCATCTAGTGACCCACAAAGTTAGAGTTACTTTGCATGAAATCAGAGGTCCCAATCCTGTAGGGTGTTCTGTATGGATGTGCCCCTCATGCCCTGCATGGAGCCCCATTGACTTCAAAGGACTCCATGTGAGTGAAGAAATCCACCAGCATGGAGCTGATGGCAGAATCATGGGATCAGTGCTCAAGCTGCCAAGGTACATTGGCCTGTAAAATAATTGACACAGACAAAGAGCTAAACATAATTTTAAACACCTCAGTAGAGGGAGCAAGAATAATTTATTTAATATGTATAAAGTTTTATCTAACCTCAGATTTGTGATTCAGCCCTTCAGCTACCAATGTAAAGACACCGTAAAACAGCAGTAGGTTGATTTGAGACAGAAAATGATTATAGGTTTAAAAACCTCCTGATTCATTCTCCTTAGCAGGAGATTCCTCTGTGCCTGACTTGCTCTAGGAATCTCATGATTTCTCCCACTAACTGTTGCAGTCCTGTGGGTGCTAGGTGACTTTCTCTCCTCACATGTGCTGTTTCTTGATTCCTTTGCTTTGGGGGTATCTGTCAAGATGTGAAGCGTGCACAAGCTGGTATAGAGTCAGCCTGCCTGGCAGCTTTAGGTCAGAAAATATTCTCCATTGGTGCAATGGGAAGGGCAACAGGAGATGGGAAATCACAGAGGGGCTCATCTTCTGTATTATCTACTGAGTGCCAACCGTGTACCCAGCACTGTATGGAATATGGAGGAGAATGGATCACTGCCCCAAGGAGCCTGCAGTCTTAGGTCCTAATCCTGCAAACTCTTAAGTATATGTAGGACTTTACTCACATGGAGTTGTCCCATTGATTTAAAATACAAATGTTACCAATTAATGTTCTGTTAATAGAACTACCCACAGGACTAACATTATGAAGATACTTAAGTGCTTGCAGCATTAGGGCCTAGGATGACAAAACAATACACAATTGAGACACACAGAACACTGGGAAATTGATTCACCACGCGTCACTGCAGGGGTTAATTTATGATGATTAAACATTTCTCTAAATGATTAACTCTCAGCTGCACTAATCAGGCACAGAAATTGCAAAGAAGCCAACCCTGAAATAATGGGAGTCTTACAGAGCTCCACCAGACACCTTCCCACAAGACAGTTTGCTCCTGCTTTCCGCATTTTCATCTTTATTGTGCATGTTAAAGTGAATGATGAAAATTAGCAGATCAATGAACATCATCAATATGAAATTTAGTCAATAAATAAAAAATAAAGATGTTATACTCATTCCTTAATCTCTCTACCTTTATTCATAATTTTTCAAAACACATTTTTTACACATGCTTTTTCTTCTTCGTTGCTAGGTGAAAGACTCATACAGACATCACAGTAAAATGACTATAGTGAAACTGACTATTTACAAAGTGCTTTCAAATGCACAGAACTGGAATACATAGAGAATATAACATTTGCTTCTGCTCTAATCCTTTCACTCACAGTAATCTCGGGTTGGTTTACAGCAGAGATAGGTAAAAAATTTGTAGAACGAAATAGCATTTTTTTAAAACTGATGATGACCTCTCTTCAGCCCACTTCAAACTATTAAACATCCAAGCAAGCACATCTTTTACATGTTTGCCTGATTGTCAGTAACTAATTAGGACAATAAAATTGACCAAAATAATTTAAGCAATGTAGATATTTGGTTCCTGGATACAATTTAATACTCACCTTTATCCTGCATACCAAGAAAGGTTTTCCACACACAGGGAGCAAAAGTCAATCCCCTTCTTCTAAAGCAGTTTGATTCCACTTCCTCCTTTCCGAGCCCTGCCCCTAGAAGAAGTTATCATGTAACCCAACAGGGTGGAGAGGAGAAAGAATGGGATTGTATTTTATATTTAAAGCAAAAACACATACAAAATTCAAAGTCAGAGATTTTGATAAACTTCTACAAACAAACATATTTTTACTTGATCAATCTGGTTCCCATCGTGGTAATCAGACAGAAATCTATATCCTTCTTCCCTACGTAAGCAAGGAGATTTGGGCCAGTTCCTCTCTTTTTTTACAAAAAGAACAGGAGTACTTGTGGCACCTTAGAGACTAACAAATTTATTTGAGCATAAGCTTTCGTGGGCTACAGCCCACTTCATCGGATGCATAGAATGGAACATATATTGAGGAGCTATATATACACATACAGAGAGCACGTCTTACCAACTCTGAGAGGCCAATTAAGTAAGAGAAAAAAACTTTTGAAAACTTTTGATCAACTTAGGCTTGAATAGGGACTGGGAATGGCTGAGCCATTACAAACATTGAATCTATCTCCCCTTGTAAGTATTCTCATACTTCTTATCAAACTGTCTGTACTGGGCTATCTTGATTATCACTTCAAAAGTTTTTTTCTCTTACTTAATTGGCCTCTCAGAGTTGGTAAGACAACACCCACCTTTTCATGCTCTCTATCTCCTCAATATATGTTCCATTCTATGCATCCGAAGAAGTGGGCTGTAGCCCACGAAAGCTTATGGTCAAATAAATTTTTTAGTCTCTAAGGTGCCACAAGTACTCCTGTTCTTTTTGCGGATACAGACTAACATGGCTGCTACTCTGAAACCTGTCTTTTTTTACAGTGCTGCCTGTTTGAATATGAAAGCACTTTTCCCTAGGCAAAATGTTTGATTGTTGACCTGGCTTCTCGACTCTGAATTCTGCAAGCTGGGTTTATTTAACAAATTGGTTTTAACTGTTGAAATTGTTGGGAGTATAAGGTAGGAAACTGAAACACAAGTCCACCCAAGTTAGGCTTAATCAATTTGCACCTTTATTTATAAATGTTCAGACAGAATTATTGTCACGTATAGTGTCAGAATATACATTTATGCCTGATGGTAAAGAGAGAAAATCAGGGCCGTAACTAGGGAAGGACGAATGGGACAGTCACCTGGGCAAAAAGCCATTGGGGTGGAAAAATGGGGTGGCATTGGGGGGCATGCAGGGTCACATGTGTCCCCCCATTTCTGCCTTCTATTTAGCACAGGGGTTTACAAACTGTGGGGTGTGCCCCCCACAATTTGAAAATTGTTACCTCCTGCCAGGCTGAAGGGCCCTGGAAAAATGGGCACCCCCATGCGCCGACCTGCTCCACCTGCCCGGTACTCCTGCCTGGGAGCGGGGTCGGGGCATGCGGACTTGCCCCACTCCGCCCACCCCCGTGCCCCAACCCTGCTCCCTCTGACAGGAGCACCAAGCAGGTGGGTGGAACAGGGCAAGCCCCCGTGTCCTGACCCCACTTCTCCCCTAGGCAGGAGTGCTGGCGGGGGCAGCAGGGACTGCAGGCGGAAGGGCGGGGAGGGGCCCTGACTTGGTCTGGCCCAGGGCCTCACAAAACTGTAAGCTGCCATGAGATGCTCCCTGAGATGTTTGCTCGCTGCTGCCCTGGTGCTCCTGGGCAGGGGATCAGGGAAGGGAGGGCTGCCAGGCAGCTAGCTAGCACCCTAGCTCCCATAGCGCAGAGAACCAGGAGCCCAAGCATGCCGGGCGGCTCCCAATCCCACCACCTTCCAATCCACCGACTCCTGGCAGGATGCAACAGTTTTCAAATTGTGGGGGACCCGTCCCACAGTTTGAAAACCTCTGTGCTAAATGGAGGCAGAAATCTGAAGGTGCACGTGACCCCCGTGATCCTCCCACATCAGCTCTAGGGAGCAAAAATATGCTTGCTCGCCCCTGGCACTAAAATGCCCAGTTACAGCTCTGGATAAGATGGAATAGTTAGGTGTCCGAACCCGAGATATGGATGGCCAGGCTTACTGGGAGAGCAGTAGCAATCAGGCTTTGTGCCTGATGCGGTGGCACTCAGGCCAGAGATCACAGCCAGAATCAGGAGTCAAGAGCAGGCTTGGAACAAGGCAAGCACAGAGCTGGGAACAAGGCTAGGGCAGGCTAAGTCGTGTGGAGTCAGTCACCACTATTAGGCAGAGGAGAATTCTAAGCCATAAAGTGACTTTGGCAGACTAAACTGCTGTATCACTTATGAGTGTTATATACCTGCCCTGGGAGACACCAGACCAGCTCCTGGCTTGAGGACTGGCTGGAGCCTAACACAGGAATGACTCATTACTGCATGTGGTTTAATCAGGTTCTAATTCAGTGATAGCTTGTCACCACTCACAGTAGGGGCCCAAGTTACCAAATTCCTGAGAATCAGGAAGTTCTCCTATTCTTCATGATGGTCATTGCAGCCTCTGATGTCTGGTCCTTCTGTTGCATTCCTTCAGTTTCTGGTCCACTGTTTCTCCAGTTTGGGCCCCTCCTTCACGTACTTACATATAACATATTCATTCTCTTTTCTCCAATCAGCATTAAGCACTGTCATAAAATATGCATGCACGCTCTTCAATTTACACAACTTTTACCGTATATACAATTTCCATGTCATTTTGTTTTCATGCCATCTTGCCCTAATTTTTTCCAGTATGAAGGGATTTTAGTATTACAAGGTTGTGTATTTATCATACTAATTAACTTTTCCTTTTACCTAAAATCTTCCAATGCAACATATCATTTTTGTCCTATCAGCAGAAGTGGTATTTAAACAAACCAGCAAATCTATGTAAGAGGGAAAAAATGGCAAAACAACTCTCATGCCAGGAAAAATTAGGCTGAAGCCTTAGTCTAGGTATTATCTCATCCAGACTCATTTACTATCCATAAAAATGGTTACTCACCTTCTCGTAACCGTTGTTCTTTGAGATGTGTTGGTCATGTCCATTCCAATCAGGTGTGTGCGCGTGTGCACATTAGCTAGAAGATTTTTCCTCTAGCAGCATCTGTCGGGTCGGCCTGGGTGCCCCCTGGAGATGTGCTTTCATGGCGCTCAATATAGAGTCCTGCCAGCCTGCCACCCCCTCAGTTCCTTCTTGCCAGCTACTCTGACTGAGGGTTAGGAGGGTGGGTATTGGAATGGACATGAACAACACATCTCGAAGAACAACAGTTATGAGAAGGTGAGTAACCTTTTTTCCTTCTTCAGCTGCTTGTTCATGTCCATTCCAATCAGTTGACTCACAAGCCCAAGTTCAGGAGGTGGGGTCGGAGTTGTCCACTGACTGGAGCACTGCTCTTCCAAAGGCCGCATTGTCTCTGGCCCGCTAAGTGATCGCATAGTGCATGGTGAAAGTGTGTATGGAGGACCATGTCACTGCTCTGCAGATTTCCTGGGTGAGAACCTGCACCAGGAACACCGTTGAAGAGGCCTGAGCCCTGGTGGAATGTGCAGTGTTTGGAGGAGAGGGCACCCCTGCCAGGTTGTAACACTCACAGATTCAGGACGTGATCCATGATTAAATCTGTTGAGAAGAGACAGGAAGACCTTTCATTTTGTCCGCCACTGCCACGAATAACTGGACATATTTTTGGAACAGCTTCATTCTCTTGATGTAGAAGGCTAGTGCTCTGCGGACATCCAGCGAGTGAAGCCTTAGCTCCCTGACACTCGAGTGTCGCCTAGGATAGACTACTGAGGGGAACATATCCTGTTTGATGTGAAACTGGGAGACAACGTTCGAGAGGAAAGCCCGGTGAGGCCTGAGCTGAACCTTGTCCTTATCGAAACCATGTAAGGGGGCTTTGATCTCAGGGCCTTGAGCTCAGACACCACTTCTGGCTGAGGTTATCACTACCAGAAAGGCTACCTTGTATAAGAGAGAGAGAGAGCATCTACACCACATATCTTCCACATACATTAAACAAGTAACTAGTAGCAGAAGTAGGCTGTTATCCTCTAGGTGAACCAGCAACTAGAGGGGGACACAACAAGCTCTATTAGAGGATTATACAGCTATTTATGAGACAGTAGTGGAATGCTGGATTTCTGAGTTATGTTCCTCATTCTAGGAGCAAAGTGCTGTTGATTTAATTCAATCTGAAAGGCACTGTCGGTGAGACTTGAAATTGCTATATTTGTCACCAGGAGTCTAGCTCCAGATCTGCCTCAAGAGACCTTCTACAACCTCTCAGGTAACATATTTGTAGAAGAGAGGGATGATAGTTGCCTTTCTTGGGGTAGGCCTTGGTCAGGAATGAGAGTTGTGAATTGCACAGCAATATTAACAGTACTCAGCAGAGGTGAGACCAGACTGTGACTCCTTGCTTGAGGTACCCAGAACTATGAGACACTGTGTTACCTCTCTGAGCCTCAGCAAGTGAGAGCTTTGGTGTCACTAAGCTATGCATCAGCTTCCTCTAGTTCGTGTGCCTTGCCAACAAACTCTTCAGAACTCTACCAGTCTAAACCTTGCTTTGCAAGTAACAATCAGTGACCCCCAATTTCCAAATTCCCCAGAGGCATCTCTCTACAGCGTATAGTCCCTCTCACTGGATATTCACAGAAGTTGTTAAATTCGCTGCCTCCAAAGAGACAGAACACACCAGCCTGTTAGTTTAGCTGAAGACTTACACATCCCAAAATACACAGCACTGATATGGTTTTGTTAATATGTTTATTAACAAAGACCAGAGGTTTAGTGATAATAAGTATGAATAAAAAAAAGAAACAGGGAGGGTTACAAGTCAAGCAAAATAAAATATGCTTTCTAGTGACTAAAATTTAATTTCAGTAAGTTATCTTTATCTAAACAGATTTCTTACTTATAGTCAGGGTTCAGTTGCTCTTGCCTTCCAGCCAAGAGGATCCATCTTTCATAGTCTAAGAGGGTGCTGAACCATAACTCCCATCGGTGATGGATCATCAAAGTGGCTTCCTACTTTTCTTTATATACCCCAAAGTTCACTGTGTCTCAAGAGCCAGGAAGACTTCCTGGGGTGCAGATTCCGTCCCCTGTCATTATTGTTTAGTGGTCTTCTCCCCTGCTTATTAGCTCAATGGCTTTGTTTACCTCATATGTAAATGTACTTGCATTGTCTTCTGCCTGTGATCAAGTTGGTCAGACAATACACATTCATTTGTCTAGTGGAGGCTAGGCCGATGCACTGCCTGCCAAACACATTTTAAGAACATATTTCCAGCACACATCTATAACTCTTTGTATACACCCCACACATATACCACATGATTTTTGGGACCAGCATGTCATCAATTTGCATCTGAGACCTCACATGACATCTGTTAGATACAGATTATGACAATAATGTGTTGGCACAATGTATGTCTCAGGCCTGATGTGAATTACAGAATGGTATGCCCTCTCTCAGTTGGTACTGAGGGGCTTCCAGGGTCACACACAACCATGGTCTCTGGACTCCCAGCTCACTGCACCTTTCCTAGATGTAATGTGTAGAGTAATGTCCCTTTAAACAGTTTGTGAATCCTCTAGTAGCAGTCACTGTTTTCTGTGTTTGAGAAGCCAGCCAGAACCAAACTAGAGCAGCAATGTGCATTATTTAGCTAGGCCTTGTATATTCAGTTAACAGTAATTTGGATCCCTCTGTGCCCATGTGGTTTCTTCATATTATGTTTGTCATGACCTGAGCAGCAGTCCCAGGGATGGCTGGAGTAGTGGTGGATCAATGGCCCCTGGTAGTGGTCCCGGCAATGGTCCTGGGAGCAGCCAGAGCAGTGGCAGGTGGGTGGCTGGAGCAGCCGCCGCTCAGTGGGCCCCGGAGACCGCCTGAGCAGCAGCCAGTGTGGCTGACCCAAGGAACCACCTTAGCAGCAGTCCCAGGGGCAACCAGAGCAACGGCAGGTCGGCGGCTCCCAGCAGCAGTCCCAGGGGCGACTGGAGCTGCCACTGCTTGGCAGCCCCTGGCATCTGGTGCCACTGGCCCTGAGTCCCCCTTCCCCCATTTAAGATTTAATCGGGTATTTATAGTACAAGTCATGGACAGGTCACATGATGTGAATTTTTGTTTATTGCCAGTGACCTATGACTTTTACTAAAAATACCCATGACTAAATAGTAGCCTAACTATCAATAAAGTTCACATTAAATGGATTAGTAACTGGCTAACTGACAGATCTCAAAAAAGTAGAGAGACTCATCACTGAATGGGATGCTGGAAAACTCTGAGAGGGTGCAGAAAAGAGCCACAAAATGATTCAGAGGCTGGAGAAAATCCTGTACAGTGAGAGACTTAAATAGATAAATCTGTTTATCTCATCAGAAAGAAGATTGAGATGTGACTTGATTACAGGTGAATGCTACTTTGTTACATGAGTAACTTGACAGAGAGAAAATAGGGGTATTTAAAAAGGTCTTTAATCTAGGAGAGGAAAGCATAACAAGAACCCATGGCTGGCTGGAAGAGGAAATCAGACAAAATCAAAGTAGAAATTAGGCACAATTTTTTAAACAATGAGGGTGATTAATCATTGGAACAAACTACCAAGAGCAGTGGGGAGGGGATTCTCCTTCTCTGGCTGACTTCCAATACAGACAGGAGGCCTTTCTGGAAATTATGCTTTAGGCAAACACAAGTTATTGGGTTTAGTGCAGGGATACCTGTGTGGAATGTAATGGCCTGTGCTATGCATGAGGTCAGACTCGATGATCTAATGGTCCTTTCTGGCAATGCAAATAGATGGATATAAAAATGGCATTTTATTCAAGACATTCCAAGGCATGCAATGCAATTTGTGATCTTACATTGAACTTCATGTTAATGCAACACATTTCATTAATCTACTCAGTTTTGATGCTGTGTATATGGTACATCTCCTGTGAGAGATGCCTCACAGCTCAGAAAAATTAACTGCTTTCTTACTAGGAGATTGTTTTTACCCAAACAAAAACAATAGTGTTAAAATGAAGAAAAACACCTTAACTCAGTCTCTTGAGAACATCACCCAACTGTACTTTTGATGATATGAAGTTATAGTTTTCGGACCTGATCCTATGATGTGCTGAGCACCATCGACTCCTATAGGAGATGTGGAGAAAGGGCTCAACTTCCAGGGAAGTCACTGTGTGTAGAGGGTACTCAGCACCTTGTAGGAGACGCTCAGCATCTTGCAATTTTAGACTCTTGGAACCCATCCAAACTAGAGCCCAAATGCTACCACACATGCATGGATTTATGAGCTGTAATTTGGGGGCATGAAGATGGTGGAGCTGACAATTTAGGGGGCTGTTAGGCTGCACTGGTGCGATTCAAATGCTGTGGATTATCCTTCTCTTTCAGAGCCTTCACTATGCACTAAGAATATTGCGGAATAATGGATATCGTCTTGCTTGCTTGGATGTGCTTCATTACAAACTTCCATCTGCGGTTTTCTAACAAAACAGTCTCATACGCTTGATCAATTTTAAGTTGTTTGCAGATTCAGTTTTCCTTATCTCTGAAATAGTTCGCTAAGGGGAAAAAAAACAAATAGAAGACATTTTCTTTTTCAATATTTGCCGTAATGGAGATGCTCCACTTCAAATCAACACTGGAATGTACTGTAATTAAATTAAAGGGATCATAATCTAACTTGCCTCAGCATTTGCATCTGAATACTTAAAATATATGAATATTCAGTGGAAATTGAAGGAGATTGTTGGCATGTTTCTGACTAAACACCACAAAGTCATTTTAATTTTACTTTTCATGGGCTTTCAAGGTTTTCTGGAGTCCCAAATGTTCCAGGCGGTTTGTTGGAATGAAATGCTGCCCCCACTTGTAACATCTCTACAAGTTACATTCAGACATACAGGCACATGAAGTAATTACCCAGTTTCTCTACAGCTTCCACACACACGCTGGGATACATGCCCTCAGAGTAAGTAGCAACCAGGATGTATGAATCTGTTTTCACAGCTATCAGACCTATGTCCTCCTAGATAAAGAGGAAAACTAGTTAAAGTTGCAGAGTTCTTTTAAAATATATACACTATTTATCAATGTATGCTAGACAAGAATGTTTTCTATCCTTAAGTTGTGTGTCACTTTGAGGAAGCCTAAATCAAGACTGATATTGATTACAGACATAAATAATGCAAGATTATGTGTTTTATATATATTTGTATATTTTAATCAAGCCACACAATAGCTGTGCTGGTTTTCTATTATACTGCATGTTCCCACCTTTATTCATAAATAATGTTTACAAAGCACTTGGAAGAGAGAGAGAAAGTGCAATCTGGGTGCTAAGTGTAACCCACAAAAATGTTATTAAAATATTAATAAAATAGGTGTGTGCTGTGTATTATTTGAAAGATTCCAAAAAGGCTTTATAAACTAAATGTATCTGAATCTCATTAATTTTCAATAATGAATGGAAGTCCCATTGGGAACTACTGAATTTTCTGAATTAGGATGCAAATGTGTGGGTTGCCCAGCATCTTCTGGGAGTTGGTGAGAACACTCAACTTCCGTATTTGAATTACATGATGTCAATTACTGAACATCTGAGGATGTGAGGATTAGCAAGTGTGTATGCATGAGCACAGGGATCACTACCTACCACTACTCACCTACCTTTGGGGTGGAACATGTGTGCAGTTTCACAGCTCAAAAGAACAGTGTAAAGCTGCCTGCAGTGACTCAAGAGCTTAAGTACCAACCTCAGGGCAGACTGATAGGAAGCAGGGCACTAACCTCAAAGTGGCTGTGAGTTCTACACTTAGATTGCATCAACCAAGTATCAAAGAAACTCCTCAGGCAGTATACCAGCTTTCACGTGGAGTCACAGTCCCCTTGGGTACTCTGATCAGTCTTGCCACCCAGGTGAGCTTACCTTTGTGACAGATGGTGCCTTACACCAAAAATCACATCAATACTCTGGTTACTCAGATTACTCCCAGTCCCAAAGGACCTGTCACTTACCCAGGCCAATTGCATCTTAGAGCTCACACCAAAGACAATGCTTGTAGCAAATCCTATAATAAGCTCTATAAACATTTATTCAGTAGGAAAAGGAAAAGAGAATTATTTACAAGGTTAAAGAAGCTAAACATATATACATAAATGATTTACCATCTTAAGTTTCAAACAGTTATAGAAACTTCTATAATAAGCAAGCTCTATATATCCTTTAAGGCTAACCCATGCTAAACCCTAGGGTTCTCTTGCTTATGCCTAATAAACCTTGCCCTCTAGAGTCCAAGAAGCATAGAGATAATTAGTTTCTTCTGTTTGGGTTTTTTTATTTCCCTCTGCCATGTGCTCGGAGCTGCAAACTCAGCTGATGGGAGGAATCCACATGCATGACTCATTTTCATGGGTGGGAAGGGGAGGGAGGGAATTAGAGCAACAGAGTCTTTTGTCTCCTTTAACATTCCATAATAATCCACCTGCTGTCAATGGACCGTTCCTGTTGGGCAGGACATAACACTTTCTGTTGCTGATTGGCACTTCACACTGGTTAATGTCTCTCTCCTGTCTAGTGATTTACAGAGTCACAGAAGCTTATAAGAACAGACATAACATTTTTATTAAGATGTTAAAAATAGGGAATGGTACAGAGTTTAAAAATAGAAGTTTCTGGTTATCAGGGAATAACGTACAGATTATTGAGGGTGCAAAGTTTGGTTTAAGATCGGGTGGCATAAGGAATGCATAATCTGCAATATCCCCGATTGGGGGTATAAGGTTGATGGGTCAAAGTACAGACATTGAGATGTGAGGGTATGAATTCATAATACTACCACTCAAATATTACCTTATAATATGGAATACAGAAGTTATAAGTGAGATTAATGCAGGCAGCAACTCAAAAGCATTCAGTAAAGTCTAAACACTAAACACAATCTTATAAATCT
Organism: Mauremys reevesii; assembly: GCF_016161935.1. Taxonomy (NCBI): domain Eukaryota; kingdom Metazoa; phylum Chordata; order Testudines; family Geoemydidae; genus Mauremys; species Mauremys reevesii. The sequence continues at coordinate 191,514,846 of NC_052625.1, forward strand.
AATACCTATTTTAACAATACTAACACACAGGTGAGCCAGACTCATTCCAGCTATGTATTTGTCAGTGTTCCACTGTGGCCTGGGGACCTCGGCATGAGCTGGCACCTGGTCTACCAGGATCACAAATGCTATTTAACATTTAAAAAGGCAGAGAAGCATACCACATCTAACTGCAACTGCAAAGTGGCTGGGAATTTATGTTGTCATAATGTAGTTAATCAACATGGAACTGGGCCAGAACACTGGGGTTAACACTGTTTTTTTTATAAACAAAAATATGAGAGAGAGAGCGAGAGAGAGAGCGAGAGAGAGCGCGCGCATTGAGCTCTTCAGTGACAAGTCAAGATGCTGATACTGATCATCAGTTGGTGTCATTGGCCAGTGAAGCTACTCAGAAAACCTGGCCACCTTGTTTTACATCTACACTACTACACAGCAGGAAATAAGACCGCCCATAATGAGAAATCTCAGCACCCAGCTTATCCTAAAAGCCAGAAATAGTGATTGTGCCACAAATAATTTGAGAAAAATATTTGTGATAACAGAATTCAATTTCCCTTCTCAGTGTTAGTAAAGAAATAAAATGGTTGGATAGTTTGAGATGGATGGTGGAATATATTTCTGTTTTAATTTATGTTATATGCTTGTCATTTTCCTTGTAGAGAGTCTGTGCTGGGCATTTATTTGTTTGCCCCATATATTGTGAAGGTGCAGTGGATAGAAAGGAGGCAACATTTTGTTTAACCTCTAATTGACTCTGGGTGTTAACATAAACAGGGGATGTGGGAAGGAAAGAGGAAAACTATCAAATACTTTTTTCAGTGCTTGGACCCACTTGCCATAAATGTTAGCAACTTACATTTTTAAGATAGATGGAGCACTCATCTGCTCGGACACATTTATAATGCTGCTCCTTGAAGTAAAGTCCTTCCCTTCTGACGTGTAATAAGTTCTTGAAGAAAGCAGAGCTGAGGAGTAAGGCATGCTGTGGCTGCAGCTAAATTGATAAAATGGGACATTGCAAAAGTGTGTCCTTTTGGTCCATAACAATCATTAAAAAACACACTTCAGTTATGTCTGATAATTAACCAAAGACGATTTCATAAATAGATAATGATGACACAAGAAAGGAAAATGTCTGAACAACTTTGAAATTGGGCTTTTAGTCCATGTCAGAATGAATTGTATTTTCAGTGTCTGATTTAGGATCTGATTCACAAATGCTTGCATTTACCCCATGAGTAGTCCCATTGATTACAGTGGAATTAATGGTAAGCAGTATGCCCAGTAGTGTTTACATGATTGGGCCTTTAGGTTAAAACCTCTCTGGAGCAGAGGACTCTGCCTTGCTCTGTGTTTGCACAGTACTGAGCACACAGATGCCGCATTCAAATACTAATAATTTCCATCTTCTATATATAGACGTAACTTTAAGAGCCTCCAGCAAGTGAGCTTTTCAGATCAAGGTGGAGCATTACATGCTAGAATCTAGGAGCAAATCTTCAGCTGGTGTGAAATGCCATAGATCCATTGAGGTCAGTGGAGCTATGAGAATCTACACCAGCTGAGAATCTGTCCCCAGTCTCCATCAGTCACACTTCTAGAGTGAAGCTGAAGTTTTAGCATTTTAGATCCTCATTAACTGCTACTCTCCTATGGATAACACTTTGGTGCTCAGATACTATGGTGACGAGACCACATAAGTAAATAGAGAGACAGATTTGACACCCTCTGTTCCAATGTAACATAAATAAGATAAAATAAAATTAGACAGGAGAAGCATAAGTTTTGCCATACAATACAGAAGTGCTGCTATTCTGCTGTCTTGTTTAGTACCTTGTTGATCACAGAACAAAATCAACACAATCAAAGGTGATTGATGCAGTCCAAAGCACGAAAAAAATGGAGTTCTGCTGATATAACACCTTTCCTGCAAAGATCTAATATGAGTGCTGTGATAAATGAAGGGGGGAGGGGAAGGGTAGCTCCCTTTTATGGACAGCAAGTTAGCTATAAAGTCCCTCTTGGTGGCTGTTCTCTGCTTGCTTTACCTGCAAGGGTTAAAAAGTCTCCCTGGCTAGGTAAAAGAAAGGGAGTGGGCACATGACCAAAAGAGCCAATGGGGCAGCTAGAACTTTTTAAAATTGGAAAAAACTTGCTCTTTGTTGGTGGTCTCCAGAGAGCGGAGACACAGATCAGCAATGCTATAAGCAGCTTTAAAACCAGGTATGAAAAAAGCAATTCATACCTCAAATCTACTTATCTGAAACCCCAGATATGTAAGTAAATTAGGGAATGTCTAGGAAAGTGTGATTAGGTTGTTTTTTTCCTCATTATTTCTTATTGGCTTGTGGATGTGTCTGTGCTAATCCCAGATGCTTTTGTTTTACTTGTAACCTTTAAGCTGAACGTCGAGAGCTATCTTGATGCTTAATTTTTGTAATTGTTTCTTTTAAGATCTAGAAAAAGCCTACGTTTCAAACGTATTTCCTTTCTTTTTGGGTTTAATAAAATTTACCTTTTTTAAGAACAGGATTGGATGTTTGTGTCCCTAAGAGGGTGTGCACATATTGTTTAATTAGCTAGGGGCAACAGCTGATTTCCTTTGTTCCCCCCCTCCCCGCGCTCAGCTCTTCCCCTGAGAAGGAGTGAAAAGGCTTGAGGGTACCCCATAGGAAGGAATTCCCAAGTGTTCCTTCCTGGGTTCTCAAAAGGAGGGGGAGGTTTGCACTTGGGTGGTGGCAGCATCTCCCCATCCAAGGAGAAAGAGAAGCTGTGACCTTGGGAGTTTAATACCAGCCTGGAGTGGCCAGTATTAATTTTTAAAATCCTTGCAGGCCCCCACCTTCTGCACTCAAAGTGCCAGGGTGGGGAATCAGCCTGGGCAAGTGTTTTACAACAAATTCAACCTCACAACATACTTTTTGGTAAGTAGTACTATACCTAGGGCCCTACCAAATTCACAGCCATGGAAAACACGCCACGAATCGTGAAATCTGGTCTGCCCCTGTGAAATCTGGTCTTGTGTGCTTTTACCCTATACTATGTAGATTTCACAGGCGAGACCAGCATTTCTCAAATTGGGGATCCTGACCCAAAAGGGAGTTGCTCTGAAGGCACTCAGCTCTGACGGCAGTGGCCCGCCTGCAGCAGCGCAGAAGTAAGGGTGGCAATACCATACCTTGCCATCCTTACTTCTGTGCTGCTGCTGGCAGTGGCTCTGTCTGCAGAGCTGGGATCCCAGCCAGCAGCTGCCGCTCTCCAGCTGCCCAACTCTGAAAGTAGTACCACCGCTAGCAGCAGCACAGAAGTAAGGGTAGAAGTACTGCAACCCCCCCACAATTCCTTTATGGGTCAGGACTCCCAAAGTTACAACATAGTGAAATTTCAGATTTAAATAGCTGAAATCATGACATGATTTTTAAAATCCTACGGTTGTGAAACTGACCAAAATGGACAATGAATTTGGTAGGGCCCTAATCAGGGCCGGCTCCAGGCACCAGCGCAGCAAGCAGGTGCTTGGGGCAGCCAATGGAAAGGGGCGGCACATCTGGGTCTTCGGCGGCAATTCGGCCGCGGGTCCCTCAGTCCCTCTCGGAGGGAAGGACCTGCCGCCGAATTGCTGCCGAAGAACGAAGCAGCAGCGGTAGATTTGTGCCGCCAATCACGGCTTCCCCCCCACTTGCGGAGGCAAAAATGCTGGAGCCAGCCCTGGCCCTAATTATACCCCATTTGGCTCAGAGGTTATTAGAATTGCTCAATGTCACACACAGGGCCAGCTCTACTGTTTTTGCCGCCCCAAGCAGCGCACTGAATTGCCACTGCCCCCGCCGTCTGCAGTCCGTGTGCCGTTAGTATGGCACGTGCGTTTCTGCAGTGGCGGCCGTTCAGAGGCAGCTTCTGTCTTCAGCCGGAAGCCAGAAGCTGCGCCGCCGGGGGCAGCTGAACACAGAAGCTGGCGCTGAATTGCCGCCGCGGAAACGCGCATGCTGCCCTAATGGCACACGGCCTGCCCCCGCCGTCCGCAGCGGCAATTCGGCAAGCTGCTTGGGGGCAAAAACACACGGACTGCCGTGCCTTTCAGATTGCCACTCTAAGCACCTGCTTGGAATGCTGGTGCCTGGAGCCGGCCCTGGTCACACAGCCAGTGGAAGAGCCAGGAATATTTATTAGAACCCAGCAGTCCTGACTGACAGTCCCCTTTCTAATCACTAACTCATGCCCCCTCCCTTTAAAGAGGGTGGTACATTTCTAAATTTTCTACCTTCAGTGTCACTTGCTAGGATACTTTCTGTTTCCTTACATTAAAGCCAGGGGTTGATGCCCATACAGTCTCATCCTTTAATTTGATGATGGCCGCATGTTCCACATGTTTTGTTTTGATGAGGCAATCATTGAGCAAAGATTGAATTTGGTTCATTTTCCTTCAGTTCTGTGAAAAAAAAAAATCAGATATAGGTAGAGGTTCATTTCCTTCCAGTTGTGCTTCAGAGACCTGATCCTCTTCCCATCCGGAATTTAATTTAGCTTACTTTAGGAGGCTAATTCAGAGTAAAAAAGCTGAGAAATACACCATAACTTGCGATAAGCACCAGGTTAGAGTGGAAGTCAGCTGGAGTGGGGAGAGTTAGTGCTCTTTTCAAGCTCCTTGCACAACATGCATAATACTTACTCCTGCCTTGAGTGCAGGGGACTGGACTAGACGACCTCTCAAGGTCACTTCAAGTTCTATGATTCTATGCCTAGATGTTTCTGTTCAAATGATCAACAGCGAAATTGACAATATTGACATTTAAACTGACATTATTAGACTTCAGAGTTAACATTTGAGGATGATAACACTGGTGGCATTTCATATGTTTTAGAGTTATTGTTTCAGGCTGTTTATCTGCATACACAGCCAGATAGATGACACTGCATCAATTGTATTTGGAAGATTTATTTAGCAACGATAAGGACAAGAAACTAGAAACTGATTGGCCCATCAGAAAATTGCAAGTATTGTGTCTCTTGACTACTGGTTCATTCCAAGTCAAGTGTTAGATGTGGTAAGGATTTCAGAATGACTGTACTTTACATGACATCTCATCTGGATGATGATGATGACGTAAAATAAAAATGATAAAGATGTTCTTATCACTATACAGCACAATGATTACATAAATCAGACCACTTCACCTTGAATGGTCCCTTGAAATACATGTTATCTATTTATGCAAAACAATCTGTTTCATCTTGTATTTAGCTGTGACACTGAGTAAGTTTCCCAGAGCGCTGTGTAAGATCAAAAGCTTGTCTCTCTCACCAACAGAAGTTATAAAAAAGTCACCAATAAAAGATATTACCTAGGGTGACCAGATGTTCCAATTTTATTGGGACAGTCCCTATATTCATGGCTTTATCTTATATAGGCACCTATTATCCCCCACCCCCTATCCTGATTTTTCACACTTGCTCTCTGGTTACCCTAATACAGGGGTAGGCAACCTATGGTACACGTGCCAAAGGCAGCACACGAGCTGATTTTCAGTGGCACTCACACTGCCCGGGTCCTGGCCTCCAGTCCAGGGGGCTTTGCATTTTAATTTGATTTTAAATGAAGCTTCTTAAACATTTTAAAAACCTTATTTACTTTACATACAACAAAAGTTTAGTTATATATTATAGATTTATAGAAAGAGATCTTCTAAACATTAAAATGTACTACTAGCACACAAAACCTTAAATCAGAGTGAATAAGTGAAGACTCGGCACACCACTTCTGAAAGGTTGCCGACCCCCGCCCTAATATTACCTCACCCACTTTGTCTCTCTGATAAAAATCAGACTACATAGTTTTATGAAGTAAATCACTATTAAATAACTATATCACAAATTGTAATGCAACATTTAATGAACAAAACTGTTGTTGGATAATCCTGACAGTTATGCAGCCAATTAATCTAAAGATTTTATACACATGTGGCAAAGTCAGGGGTGAGCTGCAGCGGGTTCGCACGGGTTCGCGCGAACCCGTTGTTAAATTTTAGCAGCCATTTTAGAACCGCTTGTTAAGGGCTGCTAAATTTAACAAAAGTTCCCGCCCACTCCTCTCCTGCTCCGCCCCCTTCTCCTCCCCCTCCCCTGCTTCCCGCGAATCAGATGTTCGCGGGAAGCCTGAACAAGCAGCATGGAGGCAGCCAGCAGGTAAGCTGGGGCGCGGAGGGGGAGGGGAGGTGCGGCTGGCTCAGCAGCTCCCGGTCCCAGACCGCGGCTCCCTCCAGCCCAGCGCCGGCCCGGGGAGTCGGGCCCCGCAGCTGCCGCCGAGCGGCCGGGCCCCGGTGCCGGCCCGGGGAGTCGGGCCGAGCGGCCGGGCCCCGGTGCCGGCCCGGCCCGGGGAGTCGGGCCGAGCGGCCAGGCCCCGGTGCCGGCCTGGCCCGGGGAGTCAGGCCGGCGTCGGGCCCCGGTGCCGCCCCGGCCCGGGGAGTCGGGCCGAGCGGCCCGGCGAGTCGGGCCCCGTGCCGCCCGGCCCGGGAGTCGGGCCGAGTGGCCCGCGAAGTCGGGCCCGTGCCGCCCGGCCCGGGAGTCGGGCCGAGCGGCTCGGCGAGTCGGGCCGCCCCGTGCCAGCCCGGCCCGGGAGTCGGGCCGGCCCGGGAGTCGGGCCCGTGCCGGCCTGGCCCGGGAGTCGGGCCCAGCGGCGCCAGTCGTGGTCCTGGCAGAGTGGACCCGGTCCCCAGGCAGTGTGGTAAGGGGGCAGGGAGGGGTGGATTGTGGGGGTGGATAGGGGTCAGGGCAGTCAGAGGGCAGGGACCAGGGGGATTGACTGGGGGCAAGGGTCCCGGGGAGCAGTCAGGAAAGAGCAGGGTTGGATGAGGTGGTGGGGGCACTCAGGGACAGAGAGAAGGGGTAGTTGTATGGGGTAGGGGTTCTGGGGGGCCATTGAGAATGAGAGGAGGGGTTGGGTGGGGTGGCAAGGGGCAGTCAGGGGACAGGGAAGGGGGGGATGGGTCAGGGGTCTCGGAGTGTGTGTGTTAAGGAACATGAGGGGTTGGATGGGGCACGACCCCCCCCCCATGGAGGGGGGGGGAAGGAGGGAACCCGTTGTTAAAATTTTGGAGGGAGGAGGGAACCCGTTGTTAAAAATTTGGCAGCTCATCACTGGGCAAAGTACCTTCTTCTCCTCAGCAGGCTCAGTCCTTTTTAGCCTTGGAGACACAGGCTTGGGCAAAGCAAATCCTTCTAGGTAGCACAAGGTCTGGCTAATCCTTCCCTCAGTCAGTCCCTTGTGCTTGTTTTCTCCCCTTCTGGGGACAGAGTGCAGCCTTCCTTGCTGGAAGGGTTCAGAGCCTTGCTACATCTAACTTGCTGGCAGCTTTTTTTTTCTTTCTCTCTCTCTCTCTCTCTCTCTCTCTCTCACACACACACACACACACACACACACACACACACACACACACACACACACACACACACACACACACACACACACACACACACACACACACACACACACACGGTTTAAAAAGGTCTCCAGCAGTTGGAGCCAGCTGAACTATGCCATGGCTATCTCTCCTCAGTGGATTGGGAGAGGCCTTTTAACCCCCTGGGACTAATTACTATCCCTCCCTTTGTAGCCATTTGTCCTGGGTTTGCCACACACAATTTTATAAAAGTTATGCCTTAGTCAAACTCAAGTTGAATACTGCGTGCAGATGTGGTTGCCCCATGTCAAAAAAGATATATTGGAATTGGAAAAGGTTCAGAAAAGGTCAACAAAAATTATTAGGGATATGGAAAACCTTCTGTATGAGGAGGGATTAATAAGATTGGGACTTTTCAGCTTGGTAAAGAGACGACGAAGGGGGAATATGATAGACATCTTTAAAATTATGACTGATGTGGAGAAAATAAAAAAAGAAGTGTTATTTACTTCTTCTCATAACACAAGAACTAGGGGTCACCCAATGAAATTAATAGGCAGTGGGTTTAAAACAAACAAAAGGAAGTATTTTTTTACACAATGCACAGTCAACCTGTGGAACTCTTTGATGGAGGATGTTGTGAAGGCTAGAACCACAACAGGGTTCAAAAAAGAGCTAGATAAATTAATGGAAGATAGGTCCATCAATGACTATTAACCGGGACGGTCAGGGCAGCCTCTGTTTGCCAGAAGCTGAGAATGGGCAACAAGGGATGGATCACTTGATGATTACGTGTTATGTTCATTCCCTCTGGGGCATCTGGCACTGGCCACTGTCAGAAGACAGGATACTGGGCTAGACGGACCTTTGGTCTGACCCAATATGGCCGTTCTTATGTTACAAGGGTAATTGTGTGAAATTTAATGGACTATGATACATGGGACATCGACTAGATGATCTAACTCTATATACTATTCTATTCTGTATAGGTTTTTATACCACACTTATCACTGTCGTATCTAAGCACTTTCCAGTAGTGCATTAAGCAATGTGACTCCCTACACAACTGTCACGTGTTGTTTGTTCTCTCATCCTCTCCCCAGGGATTAATGGTCCTTTCTGGCTTTATGAAGTGTAGATTTATTTTCATTTTAAAAGAAACTTTTACTGAAAAATGTTCTGCCTAGTCAGCTGTCTAGTATGTGAAGTCTAAAGGGCTTTGACCTGCTGAATGCTGACCCCCCTACCCCCATCATAACCACTGTGCCTCTAAGAGGTGCAGCACACAACTTGCAGCCCAAGGAAGAGAGGTTAAACCACCTTTGTGCTCTTCCAACTGGAGCAACCCAAGGACCAGAGAGGTCCAATGTGTAATTTAGTCAGCCCTGGGAGCCTGTCTTGACAGCACAGTGAGCTCACGTTATAACTCAGGTGCCACCACTGTTCAACTTCCAGCTACACACAAAAATCTCTGGCTCAAGTTAAGTGGTGCTTTAAGCTTGAGCTAACTGGCCTGCATGGGCAGTGGGTGGAGCCCCCCTTAGGGGAGGCTCGCCCCCAGCTCTGCCTCTTCCGCCCACCCCCTTCCTCCCCACAGCCAGAGCCCCGAGAACCCTTGCCCCTCCCCTGCGGACGGGGCCACGAGTCTCCCCTGCCCAGAGGAGTCCCAAGCTCCTCCGCCCTTCAGTTGGAGGAGCCCCGCACTGGCTGGAGGCCCAAATGCCCTCCCCCCCTCAGCTGTAGGAGTCCCTCAGCTGAAGCCCCGAGCCTCCCCCCCCCCCCACCGACCCAGAGGTGCCCCGGGCCAGCTGCAGCCATACTGCACCTCCTCTCCACAGACCCCAAGCCGCTGCAGGGAAAAGCCTCTCAGCAGGCTGCCTTCGAGAGCTACACAGCTCCTCCCATCGCACTTGTCTGGGACCTTTCACTCACCGAGGGGCTGCTCAGCAACTGGTGAAAAGAACAGGTTAAGGACTATTTAGAAAAGCTGGATGTGCACAAGTCCATAGGGCCAGAGGCAATGCATCCGAGGGTGCTGAGGGAGTTGGCTGATGTGATTGCAGAGCCATTGGCCATTATCTTTGAAAACTCGTGGCGATCGTGGGAGGTCCCGGACGATTGGAAAAAGGCAAATATAGTGTCTAACCTTTAAAAAGGGAAGAAGGAGAATCCAGAGAACTACAGACCAGTCAGCCTCACCTCAGTCCCTGGAAAAATCATGGAGCAGGTCCTCAAGGAATCCTTTTTGAAGCACTTGGAGGAGAGGAAGGTGATCAGGAACAGTCAATATGGATTCATCCATGGCAAGTCATGCTTGACCAACCTGATTGCCTTCTATGATGAGCTAACTGGCTCTGTGGATATTGGGAAAGTGGTGGACATGATATACCTTGACTTTAGCAAAGCTTTTGCTACCGTCTCCCATAGAATTCTTGCCAGCAAGTTAAAGAAGTATGGATTGGATGAATGGACTATAAGGTGGATAGAAAGCTGGCTAGATTGTCGGGCTCAATGGATAGTGATCAATGGCTTGATGTCTAGCTGGCAGCTGGTATCAAGCAGAGTGCCCCAAAGGTCGGTCCTAAGGATGGTTTTGTTCAACATCTTCATTAATGATCTGGAGGATGGGATGGATTGCACCCTCAGCAAGTTCGCAAATGACACTAAGCTGTGGTGGGAGGTAGATATTCTGGAGGGTAGGGATAGGGTCCAGAGTGACCTAAACAAATTGGAGGGTTGGGCGAAAAGAAATCTGATGAGGTTCAGCAAGGACAAGTGCAGAGTCCTGCACTTAGGAAAGAAGAATCCCATGCACTGCTACAAGCTAGGGATCAACTGGCTAAATGGCAGTTCTGCAGAAAAGGATCTGGGGATTACAGTGGCCAAGAAGCTGGATATGAGTCAGTAGTGTGCTCTTGTTGCCAAGAAGCCTAACAGCATATTGGGCTGCATTAGTAGGAGCACTGCCAGCAGATAGTGGGAAGTGAATATTCCCCTCTATTCGGCTCTGGTGAGGCCACATCTGGAGTATTGTGTCCAGTTTTGGGCCCCCCACTACAGAAAGGATATGGACAAGATAGGCTTATGTGTAGTGCTGGGGAGGAGTCGGTGGTCGTGGTACATGTAGGTACCAACAACATGGGGAAGGATAGGAGAGAGGTTCTGGAGGCCAAATTTAGGCTGCTAGGTAAGAGATTGAAGTCCAGGACCTCCATGGTAGCATTCTCTGAAATGCTTCCAGTTCCATGCACAGGGCCAATTAGACAGGCAGAACTGCAGGGTCTCAATGCGTGGATGAGACGATGGTGTAGGGAGGAGGGGCTTAGATTTATTAGGAAATGGGGAAGCTTTTGGGAAAGAGGGAACCTATACAGAAGGATGGGCTCCATCTAAACCAAAACAGAACCAGATTGCTGGCGCTTAAAATTAAAAAGGTTGTAGAACAGTTTTTAAACTAAGAGCTGGGGGAAAGCCGACAGGTGCGGAGGTGCGGACATCCCTTAGGGGAGGATCTATAAATGGAGATTCCCTATTTCCTAATAAGAAGGAAAGGATGGAAAATGATAAAATACAGGGAGGATCTGATGAGAAACAGCCAAATGAAAAAAAGTCCCTTCAGTTACGTCATGCAATAGGGGACAGCCAAAAAATGACAAGTTTTTAAAATGCTTGTATACCAATGCTAGGAGTCTAAATAATAAGACGGGGGAACTAGAGTGCCTAGTATTAAATGAGGATATTGATATAATAGGCATCACAGAAACCTGGTGGAATGAGGATAATCAATGGGGCACAGTAATACCAGGGTACAAAACATATCAGAAGAACAGAACAGGTTGTGCTGGTGGGGGAGTGGCGCTGTATTGAAAGAATCAAATGAAGTAAAAATCTTAAATGAACTAAATTGTACTATAGAATCTCTATGGATAGTAATTCCATGCTTGAAAAATAAGAATATAGCGGTAGGGCTATATTACAGACAATCTGACCAGGATGGTGTTAGTGACTCTGACATGCTCAGGGAGATTAGAGAGGCTAATAAAAATAAAAAAACTCAAAATAATAATGGGGGATTTCAACTATCCCCATATTGACTGGGTACATATCACCTCAGAAAGGGATGCTGAGAAAAAGTTTCTTGACACCTTAAATGACTGCTTCTTGGAGCAGCTAGTCCTGGAAACTACAAGAGGAGAGGCAATTCTTGATTTAGTCCTAAGTGGAGCACAGGATCAGGTCCAAGAGGTGAATATAGCTGGACCACTTGGTAATAGTGACCATAATATAATTAAATTTAACTTCCCTGAGGTGGGGAAAACTCCACAGCAGCCCAACACTATAGCGTTTAATTTCAGAAAGGGGAACACCACAAAAATGAGGTGGTTAGTGAAACAGAAATTAAAAGGAGAGGCAAAGCTGCTTTTGTAATGAGCCAGCCACTCCCAGTCCCTATTCAAGCCCAAATTAATCGTGTTAAATTTGCAAATGAATTTTAGTTCTGCTGTTTCTCTTTGAAGTCTGTTTCTGAAGTTTTTTTGTTCAAGTATAGCGAATTTTAAATCTGTTATAGAATGTCCAGGGAGATTGAAGTGTTCTCCTACTGGCTTTTGTATGTTACCATTCCTGATGTCTGATTTGTCGCCATTTATTCTTTTACGTAGGAACTGTCCGGTTTGGCCATGGACATGACAGAGCGGCACTGCTGGCACATCATGGCACATATAACATTAGTAGATGTTCAGGTGAATGAGCCCTTGATGGTGTGGCTGATGTGGTTGGGTCCTCTGATGGTGTCGCTAGAGTAGATATGGGGATATTCTCCTGGAACTGACACCTCCTCATCTATTATTGGGAGTGGACTACATTCACCCTGATCAAATTGGCCCTATCAACACTGGTTCTCCACTTGTGAGGTAACTCCCTTCTCTTCATGTGTCATTATATAATGCCTGCATCTGTAATTTTTACTCCATGAATCTGAAGAAGTGAGTTTTTTTACCCACGAAAGTTTATGCCCAAATAAATCTGTTAGTCTTTAAGGTGCCACTGGACTCCTTGTTGTTTTTGAGAAATTAAAAGGTACAGTACCAAAAGTAAAATCCCTGCAAGCTGCATGGAAATATTTTAAAGACAACATAATAGAGGCTCAACATAAATGTATGCCCCAATTTAAAAAACATAGTAAGAGAATGTGATACAGCATGGCCAGAGGGCAGCAGGAGGGGTTAGAAGGGAGCCTTATTCCCTGTAAGGGGAAGAAAGTTTGCTACAGATTAACTAGAGCACCTGATGCCAATTAGAGCACCAGAAACCAATTAGAGCACCTGCTGTCAGTCACATGATAAAAACCCTGCTTCAATCAGACAGTGTGGGAGTTGGAGCAGAAAGGATTGGTGTTGGAGCAGAGAACAGTTTGAAGGGAAGCAGAGGACAGTTTGGAGAAGTGCTGTGGTGGGCTAAGAAGTCCTAGACCCTAGGTAAGGGACACCTGGCTTGTGCAGAGGGAGGGCAGGAAGGCCCCCCCCCCCCACAAGCTGAAGGGCAGGAGAGGGAAGTAGCCCAGGGGAAGGAACCGTCCGTTCAAGTGGTTCACCACTATCCTCAGGGCCTCTGGGCTGGGACCTGGAGTAGAGGGCGGGCCCAGGTCCCTCCCTCTCCACTCCACTCCCCTAGGACACTAGTGGGGCAATTCATATTCCAATTTAGGGGCAAGAAATGGTGCCCTGAACCCCTGCCCCCAAAGAAGAGAAAACGTGAGACCCATCATAATAGTGCCGGCAATTTGCCACAGAGAACCAAAAAAGAGACACCGTGGTTAAACAACAAAGTAAAAGAAGCATTGAGGGGCAAAAAGGCATCCTTTAAAAAGTGGAAGATAAATCCTAATGAGGAAAATAGAAAAGAGTATAAACTCTGACAAATGAAGTTTAAAAATATAATTAGAAAGACCAAAGAAGAATTTGAAGAACAGCTAGTCAAAGACTCCAAAAGTAATAGCAATTTTTTTTAAATACATCAGAAGCAGAAAGCCTGCTAAACAACCAGTGGGGCCACTGGACAATCGAGATGCTAAAGGAACACTCAAAGACGATAAGGCCATTGTGGAGAAACTAAATGAATTCTTTGCATCAGTCTTCACTGTTGAGGATGTGAAGGAGATTCCCAAACCTGAGCTATTCTTTTTGGGTGACAGATCTGAGGAACTGTCCCAAATAGAGGTGTCATTAGAGAAGGTTTTGGAACAAATTGATAAACTAAACAGTAATAAGTCTCCAGGACCTGATGGTATTCACCCAAGAGATCTGAAGGAACTCAAATGTGAAATTGCAGGACTACTAACTGTCATCTGTAACCTATCATTTAAATCAGCTTCTGTACCAAATGACTGGAAGATAGCTAATGAGATGCCAATTTTTAAAAAGGGCTCCAGAGGTGACCCTGGCAACTACAGGCCAGTGAGCCTCACTTCAGTACCGGGAAAATTGGTTGAAACTATCGTAAAGAACAAAATTGTCAGACACATAGTTGAACATAATTTGTTGGGAAATAAATAGTCAACATGGTCAGGGAATGAGGAGCAGAGGGGATTGGGAGTTCTGATGGGGGGCAGTCAGGGGGCGGGAAGTGGGAGGGAGTGGATGGGGCGGGGCTAGGGCGGGGCTCCCCCCATCCTCTTTTTTGATTGTTGAAATATGGTAACCCTAGCATAATAGGCAGGGATACTCACCACTATACTAACAAGGAAGGGGACCAGGTCTTGTACTACACAGAACTCCTAGACACCAGTTATTGCCAGCTTATACCACACCATGGGCCCCACTGGACAATAATACCTCCTGCTCTCTTCTCCTTCCTAAAGACTTTGGCTGCAGCAACAGCCCTGGGAATATCCCTGTCTCTCTTCACATGCAGTTGCCTCTCACTCTCCTCCAAAGAAGCTTTTGATATGCCCCATGCAGGTTCCAAGCCCGCTGAGGCGTGATATTTGCTACTCAGCTTCCTGGGTCCATCAGTAATCTCCCTGGAGTCCAGAGAAGCTACTGATGAACCCAGGAAGCTGAACAGCACACACCATCTCCTCATCCACCCTGGAACCTGCATGGGGCATAATAAAGCAAACCTCCCCCCTTTCAAACCCTGCAACCAGGGGCAGCGGCTGGGGCAGGGCCGGCTCCATTTTTTTTGGTCACTCCAAGCAGTGAAGTGAAATCAAAAACAAAAACAGAAAGCTGTGATTGGCGGCAGCTCATCTATGCTGCTTCATTCTTTGGTGGCAATTCGGCGGCGGGTCCTTCACTCCAAGAGGGACTGAGGGACCCGCCGCCGAAGACCCGGACGTGCCGCCCTTTTCCATTGGACGCCCCAAGCACCTGCTTCCTTCGCTGGTGCCTGGCCCTGCTCCCCAGGCATATTATACCCGCTGCCCATACTGGCCTGTTAGGTGCATGGGTAATGCTTTGGGGAGTAATAGCTTGAGTTATAACTCATCAGTGGCTAATCCAATTACTTGGTTAACCCAATTACACTGTGCTGCTCACTGTTTGTGAGTGTTTCACCCTGAGATCACTCTCACTTGAGCTAAGTGCGGCAGGGAAGCAGTGTGGCACGTTGGGCTGGTTCTTAAAGATCTCTAGGTGACAGGCGACTTGTTGGGCTGGGAATTACTGCCTGTGCCGAAACAGGTGATTTTTACTCGCGCTAGCCTTGGCCTGGTGACAAGGCACTTGCACATTACGGGAGTGTACATGAAACAGCCATGCCGGGGCCGACCCTGGACCGCTCAGTCTGTCAGGTCCTGTCCTCTCCCAGGCTCCTGGAGCATTGGGACCAGCCCCCTGCCTCACACTCCCAGGCTTGGCGGGCTAGGCCGCGCTGAGCTCCCCCATGGGCAGCCCAGGGCTCAGCCAGCGGGCGTACGGGTTGGCGGGTCAACGGATAAGAACCCATGGTGGGCTGAGAAACTGCCAGCCTGGAGCACAGACTACAGTTCCCAGCATGCAACGTTCTTTACTTGTCTCGCTAGATGGTAACGGGGACGCGTGGCATGCTGGGAGATGTAGTCCTCCAGGGCCTCACCTTACTACGAGAGATGAGGGGGGCCCCCACTTTAGCCTTTCCCCCCGCACCTCCACAATCATCGGACCCGCTGCGGGTGGCGACCCAGCTCCTTACCTAGCCAAGCAGCGCTGCAGCGCCTTTCTCAACTGGTGGGCGTGGCCTTTTGTCTCAGTACCTTGATTCGCTGAGGCGACACGCCTTCTTTACTGATTGGTGGAGTGCCCTGTCCATCATAAAGGAGAGGCTCTGGCTGGCGTTGCCGTGGGAGCGAAGGACGCGTAACCGTCACAAAGGCGGCGGGATACGAGCTGTACATCACTGACTCTCCCCGCTCTCCGCTCGGGCTGGGTGAGGCTGTTTCTCCTCATTTCGGGGACGGCGAGGCCAGGGGATTCCTCCCCGCCCTCCGCCCTGCAGGTGATTAAAGGGAGGAGATGGGACTATTTTCCCGGCGGAGGGATTCAGTGAAGGTTGTCGGTGAGGCGTCCCTAGCTGTCTCCCGGGGCAGGAGGCGCGCACGCAGAGGGGGTAACACCTTCCCCTCATGCGGGGCGGGGGGAGCCTTGCCCAGGCGACATGGAGGCCAGAGGCAGCTCGGCTGCAAAGGAGGGGCGAGCCCCATCTGTCCCGCAGGACCCTGCGTGTGTAAGTAGGGCACGTGGCCTTGGGACACAGAGATCAAGTGCCCCATTACACAGATGGGGAAACTGAGGCACAGAGCATGGAAGCGATTTGCTCACAGCCACACACCCAGCCAGTATCAGAGCTGGAAATAGATCCCAGGCTTCGTATGCCCTGCTCTAACCAGGGGCGGCTCTAGGAATTTGGCCGCCCCAAGCATGCCGGTCCCGAGGCTCCGGGGGACCTCTTGCAGACGTGCCTGCGAAGGGTCCGCTGGTCCTGCGGCTCCGGTGGAGCAGAGGTCCACTGGAGCCACGGGACCAGCGGACCCTCCGCAGTCATGCCTGTGGCAGGTCCACCTGTCCCACGGCTCCGGTGGACCTCCCGCAGGCATGACTGCGGAAGGTCCGCCGGAGCCGCCTGCCGCCCTGCCAGCAAAATGCTGCCCCAAGCGCGCGCTTGGCGCGCTGGGGTCTGGAGCCGGCCCTGGCTCTAACTACTTGCTGGCACTGCCTCTCTTGAGCAGGAGGGAGTGGTATTGGTGCTGGAGACTAAGCAGCTATTGCTTCATTCCTTCCCCAGTCCCTGGGTCAGTGATGTCCTGCTCCACCACATAAAGACAGTCCTATAGGCTTTAGTAAGAGCAGATGTTACTTGCAGGTATGTGGGTAAGGATATTAGCTTTCTGACACTTAGGGTACGTCTACACTACGGGATTATTCCGAATTTGCATAAACCGGTTTTGTAAAACAGATTTTATAAAATCGGGTGGAGCGCGGCCATACAACTAAATTAAATCGTGGGTGGCGGGTCCCGTCCTCCGGCGCTTGCGATTTGCTGTGGTTTCACTGTGGGTAGCTAGCTATTCCTGCTATCCCTTAGTTCCCGCCCCCCTCCCGCCCTTTGGAACTTGCCTGGGTTGAGATGGTGCCTGATGAAAAAAAAAATCGGGTGGGTCAGGTTCTTCTTCAGTCATCTCTTCAGTCACTGGAAAGCTGGGAAGCACAACGCAGACAGCGCTTCGCGCCTTTTGCCTGGGATTGCCTGGGGCAGACATGGTAGCATGGCAATTTTATTTGCCTTTTGTTTAGATGCCCGTATGTGTACTGTGTGCTAGATAGATGCACAGCAGCAGCAGCGCTAGCAGCATGCTTTTTGCAGCATGCTTTTAGCCATATTGCACCATCCAAACCATTTCCATAAATTGAACCCATAAATTGGAAGGACTGATGATGATGGCTACTTTGCCAGTCCATTTTGTGCCATGGTCAACCAACCAAAAGCAAAATCAGCCTAAAAGCCAAAAGCCAGGTACCATTCATGTACCTGTACCATTTTTGTCATAATTGCCCCTGGCCCATCAGCAGGCCTGGCCGATCAGCCAGGGGAATGACTCCAAAATCAATCCCTCCTTTAAAAAAAATCCCTTTATTATCTAAAAATAATAATCTGTGTGTGCTAGATATAGAGGCTGCTGTGCTGTGCCTGAGAAGTGCTTGAGAACCACCCTATCTGTGCCTGATTATCTGGTGCTGCTGGGTCAGGGGCCCCCCAGCCTTTCTCTTCTTCCCCATCCCTTCTTCTTTTCCATTGTGTCATTGTGTGTGATGTGTGTGTAATATTAAATGCAGAAATAAGATAGAAATGAGGAGAAGTTAGTGAAAATGAGTGAAGAGCAGCCTCAGCTGCTATGATAGTCCAGGGAGGACAGCCCAGCTGTAGAGAGGAGATCCCAGCCACACCTGCTAGTCAGGGGGCACTGAATCTTTTACACACATGAAGGGTGGGGGGGGCTGATGAAGCCCCTGTTTGTTGCCCATATGAGTTATGTGATCAGCCATATTGCACCATCCATCCACAAAATTAGGGCCAATAGGCTGATGACGATCACGGTTACCAGTCCCTTTTCCTCCATCAGCTGAAGCTGATCATTGATCATGATTCTTTAGATATTCATATCATCAGCTTATGCTGATGATTATGCTGATGATGATTTTTTCATTCATCTTTTGTGGGGATGATGAGATGTGACATTGAGTGTTGCACTTGTGTGCTGCACTAGAGTCTTCAGTAAAGAATGTAAAAGAGAAAGATGATAAAGAAAGAGTTGCAGAGGGGTGTGTTTGGTGGGGGTGGGGGGGGGGTGGGTGGGTGGGTGTGATGGTGCTGTGCTAGGGACTGTGGTTTGACACTGAAGCCATTTTACAGAATAATTTTTTGGCAGTGTGCAGGGCAAAGAATAGTTTGGAGCTCTGCCAACTGTGCAAATAATTCCCATTTGCTGCCATCCGCTTTTTTTTTTTTTTTCTTTTGTCTGCTTTGCCGCGCTTCGTGCTGCTTTCTGCACTGTGCTGAGATTCTGCTTATTTTAAAGATGAGAGATTTTATTGCGCTGATTAGAGCGGAGCCTTGCGCCATTACATGAGATTTGCGGACATCTCCATTTTTTTATTTTTTTTTTTTTTTTTTTTTTCATCCGCGATCGCCATGCTGGGCGGACAGGAACGCATTTGGTGCTCACGGGGAAGTCTTTTGAACTTACTGAATCTGTCAACCTGACCACTGCAGAGTTCAGATACCCACTGGTCTGCATCGAGTTCAGATTGCCCCATAGCGCCGAGCCAATACCTACCATCAGCACGCACGAGCCAAATAATATACGAGCATACCCCTCTACTAAGGAGAGCCTCTAGTACCGGGTTTAAAGAGCCATTAAAAAAAGAGCCAAGGTGCCGCTATATTGTGAAGAAGTGTGCGCGGTAAGGTGCGGTTTGCGCTAAAATGGTTTCGGTTTAAAAATAACCGACCAGCAAGTCACTGCAATTGTTAAACCATTTTTCCTCAAACATTCCAAGAAAATTCACCTTTGGCCGGAGACCATGAATGGATTTGTAGCTGACAAGGACTTTATAGAAACAAGTTGTGATTTACTGAAGAGAGAAACTTAGCAAATGTAAAAACAAGGAGGAGTTTTTGCTGATACAGACTAACCCGGCTATTCCTCTGAAACCTGTCACCTTAGCAAGTGTAGGAACCCATCCTTAAATATCTTGCTCTTGGCAGAGCAGTTTAGGAAAGCACAAGAACACTATCCAATAGGGTAGGACAAGGAACACAATAGGAAGACTACATCAATTGTAATTATAGCAGGGAATTTTAGTTAGATAAAATTATCTCCAGGGCTGATACAGTGACTTGAGAAACATCATGATTGATTGCAACTTATTTGATTTTGAGGTTACAGGGACAGCAACTAACCATGAAACTGACATTTGTTTAAATATTGACAGTAATTATTCTTTTTTAAGAATTTAGAAACCCTTTGGTCATTTCCATCACAGCAAGTTTGATTTGTCCAGTGTTTGAAAACTAAATGCTTCTTACTCCCTGCACTCTAGTTTCATTTGCTCATGCTTATTTTAATGTTGTCTCCAGCCTGACTCAATAACATCCCCAGAGGCCAAAAGAGGAAGTTTGTATGAAGACTGGCTCATAAGGGTTTACTGTCCAGGATCCCAACGCATGTATGATGTGCAAGCTCCAGAACAGGTGAGTAGCTCGAGAAATTGGTTTCAGCATCCCTTGGGCTTGACAGGGTCCGAGCTAAGTGTGGAACAATAAGAGACTGTACATAATATCTGAAATAACTGGCTCAGGACTCCCTCTAGTTTCTGAGTAGTATTTGTTAGGCCTCCCTGTGACAGGAATAAGAAATCCACTGAAGAACTCCCAAACTTATTTCTTGTTTTTTGGTGTCCCAAACCCACTAAAAAGGGCTAAAATAAATCAATAAAACAGATAAAAAATAGAGAGTGCTTAGCTTTAGTGTAAGGGTATTAACAACTTCTAGCAATATGTCTTTACAAGATCTATGACTTTGAAATTGTCCCTTCTCTGGAACTCTGTTGAACAATTACCTGCATAATTAGGGAAGCGAGATGAGCAATTGCATTTTCTGTGGATAGCACAATAATGCACCCTTAGGAATGTGTGCTTGAGGCTCTAACCTTGAAAACCATGTTTAAATGTCAGTTTACAGCACTTGTTAATAGATATTACTTTTGGGGCTGTGATCTGCAAACTAGGAAAGGATGTAGCTTTATCCCAATAGCTGTTTATCAGTCATTTACAACAAATCCTCCAAAGCTACTCCTGGAAAAGCCAAGAAGATAGATAGTTGGTTAGGTCTGGGTTGATATGAATTGGTGTAAACTGATCCATACAAACAGGTGGATTCTGCAAAGGAAAGGAAAATCTCTTTTGGTGGGAGAAGAGGTGTGGGAGCCCTGACTTCTTAGGGGATGTTTAATTTGCTCCTTCTGTCTCCTGCTTGAACAGGGTAAGGTTGAAAATCCGACTCCTTTCCCCTCTGGTTAGGGTAACACATAGCTAAAATCACTTACTGTTTTCTGGAAACTGTAAGGCCATAGTCAGCCCACTCCACTGTTATCTGTACTCATCAGGAAGAACAGCCAGCTGGTGTCTCTATCCTGCTTGATCAGTGGTCTATATGTGTACCTTGCATTTCTTGTGCTAACCGGAGTAGTCTAGACTATGCATTTAGCATTACATTCAGCCTTTATACTGGTAAGTGAGCCTTATAGAAGCAGCATTGACCATTCTCGAGGATGAAACGATTCTCTCTGCCAGGTGAAAATAAAGTGGATGTTAAATGTTTATTTTATTCTTAAAATCAAGAAAGCTATATCCTAGTTTCAAGTAAACACAGGACTCCAGATCTGTCTCTTTCCAGCCTGCCCTTACAGACCCTAATCTAGCCTCTGTTCAGCAGCACATTCTCCAGTCCAGAACCTGCTAAACTCAAAAACCTGTGAGTATCTCACACAAATAGGTGCATGACTAATGTCAAACACCAGAATTTGGCTTCTCATAGCTAGAGTCCAAACGAAATGGTATAAGAGAGGACTAAGACTTCATCTCAGCCTGGGTCTTTAAGGTTTAGAAAAGCTTGTGCAGTCAGCATCTATCTATCTCTCCTGGTCCTTGTAACAGGCAGATACCTACAGTAGGTTGACTTCCTAAATCTGCATCCTGTATATCCTCCCTTCTCATGAAGAATCATTCCCAGCTGGACCCTTTTGGTCTCTTTTACAGAAGAACCCAGCCATGCAACAAGGACAGACCTCTCTTCTATTCCATGCTCAAACATCTTCTCCTTGTCAAACACTGGGTAGAATCTTACATGATTGTTGTTATGTTCCTGTTGTAAGCAATTTTGCTTTAGGTAACTAGATGGAAGGGAGGGCAGGTTTTTTTGTAAGCTTGGACAGTATAATATTCAGGTGTTGTAGTAAGAGAAGGCCCTGAGATATAAACCTTGGTACCAGAGGCCTGGTATGAGGCCTAAGACCTGAACTAAAGTAATGGTCAAGACTTTGCTAACATAAAGCAAAGTTAAGCTGTGAGCCAAAGGCAGGCCCTGCTCACAGACGCTGGCAAGGAAAGGGCTGATGCTGCAAAAAGAGACATACCTAAAAGGTGCTGGACACCAGATATCAGAACATTTGCATACTGGAACATTCCACACAGGTAACAAGGAACAAGCTGACCCATCCCAATGACAGGGCCAAAAGGGTAATATGATGGATAGAGTTGTTTTGTTCGAACCAACATGTACAAGGTGAGAGGCGGCACCTTGCTACGTAGAGGGGTTGCACCTCAATACGTCAGGAGGGATGTGTAACTTGTTTATACCGGTGTATAAGAATACATCCCTGAGTGGACATCTTTGTCCAGCCTAGGGGGCAGTGGAAAGTCCCGCCACTGACTGAGCTGAGTCCATTGCCAGGGTGAACATATTCGTGGTATGTCCTGTAGAGTAAAGTCTAGAGGGAACTATTGCTGTGCTTCGTTTGACAATAAACCTGGCCGACCTGCCTTCATACCTTACTAGAGTCTGTGGTCCTTGGGGGTTCTCTTGGGGTTTGCTGTGTCAGCTATCTGCGCAGAGCCGGGGCAGCCCACAGAGGGAACGCACGCACGCAGCCAATTGATATCAACATTGAACAGAGCAGAGCACCACACCGGTAGCATCTGACAACAGGTGTTTTCCTCATTTTAAGCCTGTCCAGAGAATCTCACCATCAGTGTCCGAGAAGATCAGAACAATAAGCACTCTGTGCAAAAGAAAATCTTCAAAAGATTGGCTAATGCAGGAATCCTCAACTCCTTTGCAGGTACACGGGGTATATTTTCTCTTTCAGAGGGAATAGTTAAGTGCATCATCCTGTATGATATGAGGTGTAATGATTCTTCCATCCAGCTGCATGTCCATCAATCTTTGCTTTTTTTGTTTTGTTTTATTTATACACGAGAGTGCTTCATAGTTGTTCTGAGGGCCCTTGATGTTATTTACATACACAATTAGTATGTTGCATAACACCCTCAGTTTCATCAACTTTCCCAGCCAACAATTACCAAACAGAAAATAGACCCTGAAAAACATTGACCACAATATCTATTGCTTTCCAAAACCAGGGAGAATAAATGGTTTTTTTATAGACTCATAGCTGAAGGTCTGAAGGAACCATCCTCCATTCCAGTGGTTCTCAACCAGGGGTATGCATACCCTTGGGGGTATGCAGAGGTCTTCCAGAGGTACATCAACTCATCTAGATATTTGGCTAGTTTTACAACAGGCTACATAAAAAACACTAGCAGTACAAACTAAAATTTCATATAGACAATGATTTATTTAAACTGCTCTGTATATTATACCCTGAAATGTAAATACAATATTTATATTCCAAATGATTTATTTTATAATGATATAGTAAAATGAGAGAGTTCGCAATTTTTCAGTAATAGTGTGCTGTGACACTTTTTTTTTATTTTTATGCCTGATTTCATAAGCAAGTAGATTTTAGGTGCAGTAAAACTTGCGGGTACTCAGGACAAATCAGACTCCTGAAAGGGGTACAGTAGTCTGGAAAGGATGAGAGCCACTGCTCCAGTCTGACCCCCTGTAGTGTGTCCTGAAACTCAGCAGGCTCAGGCTATGTTGGACCAAATGGAAAATATTCCAAAGTTGAGGGGAGAATTCTTTGCCAGCAGTCCCCTCCCGCCGCACAGCTGACTGCACTACCCGCACGCCACATCTCTGTAGAGGCTAATGGGTGACAGCAGAAAGAAATCTGCTCTGGGGCCAGCACAGTCAGCTGGGGGGAGAGGAGGGAGCTGGCAATCTATTTTACAAGGCTTCGTAATCTACCAGTTGCAGATCTCTGCTCTAGTCTATGCATCCTTGATTCTGAACTATGACTCAGGTGAAGTAAAGTGTGTTTGTAGGAAGTACTTATCTATCCCTTTCCTAATGGTTCATAATATTCTGTTCATTTTTTTGGCTGCTGCTACATATTGAGCAGATGTTTTCAGAGAACTATCCACAATGACTCAAGATCTCTTTCTTGAGTAGTAACAACTAATTTAGAACCCATTATTTTGTATATAAGTTGGTATTGTGTTTTCCAACGTGCATTACTCTGCATTTATCAACAATGAATTTAATCTGCCATTTTGTTGCTCAGTCACCCAGTTTTGTGAGATCCCTTTGTAATTCTTCAAAGTCAGCTTTGGACTTAAGTATCTTGAGTAATTTAATATTGTCTGCAAATTTTGCCACCTCACTGTTTACCCCTTTTTCCAGATCATTTATGAATATGTTGAATAGCACTAGCCCCAGTATAGATCCTTGGGGGACCCAGCTCTTTACCTCTTTTCATTGTGAAAACTGACTATTTATTCCTATGCTGTTTCTTATCTTTTAACCAGTTACTTCATCCATGAGAGGACCTTTCCCCTTATCCCATGACTGCTTATGTTGCTCAAGAGCCTTTGGTATAGGACCTTGTCAAAGGCTTTCTGAAACTCCAGGTACACTATATCAACTGGATTGTCCTTGTCCACTTGCTTGTTGACACCCTCAAAGAATCCTAACAGATTGGTGAGGCATGAGTTCCCTTTTCAAAAGCCATGTTGATTCTTCCCCAGCATATTGTGTTCATCTGTGTGTCTGATAATTCTGTTCTTTACAGTAGTTTCAAGCAGTTTGCCATGTACTGAAGTTAGACTTACTGGCCTGTAATTGCCAGGATCACCTCTAGAACCTTTTTTTAAAATCAGCATTACATTAGCTATCCTCCAGTCATCTGGTACAGAGGCTGATTTAAGTGATCGGTTACAGACTACAGTTAGTACTTTTGCAATTTCACATTTGAGCTCCTTCAGAACTCTTGGGTGAATACTATCTGGTTCTGGTGACTTATTACTGTTTAATTTATCAATTTGTTCCTAAACCTCCTCTACTGACACCTTAATCTGAGACTGTTCCTCAGATTTGCCACCTAAAAAGAATGGCTGCAGTGAAGACAGATGCATATAATTCATTTAGCTTCTCCACTCTTGTTCACCCTCCACCCTTGTCATCCATTAGGGGTCCTTTAGCATCTTGGTTGTCCTGTGGCTGCTCTGATTTTTTTGGCAGGATTCCTGCTTCTGTTGTGCTTAAAAAAAAAAATTGCTAGTAGGTTTGGTGTCTTTAGCTAGTTGCTGTTCAAATTCTTTTTTGGCCTGCCTGATTATACTTTTACACTTAACTTGCCAGAATTTATGTTCCTTTCTATTTTCCTCAGTAGGATTTGACTTCCAATTTTTAAATGATGCCCTTTTATCTCTAATTGCCTCTTTGACTATGCTTTTTAGCCATCGTGGCTTTTTTTTTTTTTATTTGGTATATACATTTAGTTTGAGACTCTATTATGGTATTTTTAACAAATTTCTATGCAGCTTGCAGGCGTTCCATTCTTGTGTCTGTTTCTTTCAATTTCCGTTTAACTACCTTCCTCATTTTTGTGTAGTTCTGCTTTTTGAAGTTAAATGCTACAGTGGTGGACTTTTTTGGTATTTCCCCCCCTACAAGGATGTTAAATTTAATTACATTATTAATTACATTATGGTCACTATTACTGAGTGGTTCGGCTATATTCACCTCTTGGACCAGATTCTGTGTGCCACTTAAAACTGAGGGCTTGTCTACAAACCACCGCTTAAGTCGATGTAACTTACGTCACTCACGATGTAAAAAAGTCACCCCCCTGAGTGACGTAAGTTACATCGACTTAAAGCAGTGTCGACTTCTGTCCTCTCCTCCTATGGGACGTCTGTCTGAACTGTGTGTTCCTCTGCACTTGTCAGCTTTCCCTCATCCCTTTTTTTAAAAATTCCTCTATGACCTTTTTAATTTTACATGTCAGGAATCTGATTCCATTTTGGTTTAGGAGGAGCTCACTCTTTCTGTATAGGTTCCTCTTTTCACAAAAGGTTTCCTAGGTTCCTAAAAAGCCTAAATTCCTCCACCAAACACCATCATTTCATCCACTCATTGAGACACTACAGTTCTGCCTGTCTTAACTGCTCCTGTGTATTGAACTGGAAGCATTTCAGAGAATGCTATCATGGAGGTCCTTGAGTTTAATCTCTTACCTAGCAGCCTAAATTTGGTCTCCAAGACCTCTCTCCTACCTTTCCCTATGTCACTGGTGCCTGTGTGTACCACAGTCACCGGCTTCTCCCCAGCACTGCACATAAGTGTATCTAGATGTCTGGAGAGGTCTTCAACCTTCACACCTTGTGGAGAATTCACCTTGTGGTTCTCCTGGTCATCACAAACCCCACTACCTATATTTCTAATAATTGAATTCCCCATTACTATTACATGTCTGTTCCTAACAACTGGGGCCCTCCCCCGGCGGGATATCCTCACTGCGAGAGGATACTATGACATCATCTGGAAGGAGGGTTCCACTTGTGGAATCATTTCCCTCTGCTCCAGCTTCATGTTCTCCTTCCCTAAGGTTTCCATACTCCGCAACAGCACAGAGGAATGAAAGGAGTGAGGTGACCAGACAAACTGGTTTGAGGAGGATGTTCCAGGAAGAAAGGGCAAAATGGAAGAAGGCATGGAAGCATTTGTGAGAGGAGACAAAAGGGTATCAAGGGTATCTCCACTGGTGGAGAGGTAATAGCAAGGTGCGTGAAATGAGACCAAGCTATAGATTTAGGCTGGGGCTTCATATTGTAGGACTTTGAAAGCAAGGACAAATATTTGAACCTGATGCATATCAGTGTGCAGCAGCAGTCAAAAAAGCTAACAGAATGTTGGGAATCATTAAGAAAGGGATACATATCATATTGCCTCTATATAAATCCATGGTATGCCTACATCTTGAATATTGCGTGCAAATGTGGTTGCCTCATCTAAAAAAAGATACATTTACTCCTTCTCATAACACAAGAACTAAGGGTCAGCAAATGAAATTAATAGGCAGCAGGTTTAAAACAAACAAAAGGAAATATTTCTTCACACAACACACAGTCACCGTGTGGAACTCTGCCAGAGAATGTTGTGAAAGCCAAGATTATAGCAGGGTTCAAAAAAGATCTAGATTAATTAATGGAGGCTACTAATCAGGATGGTCAGGACAGCCTCTGTTTGCCAGAAGCTGGGAATGGGCAACAGGGGATGGATCACTTGATGGTTACCTTTGGGGCCCCTGGCATTGGCCACTGTCGGAAGACAGGATACTGGGCTAGATGGACCTTTGGTCTGAACCAGTATAGCCATTCTTATGTGACGTTCTTATGTTCATAGTGAAGTCACTCAAAGAGGGGGTGATGTAGCTGAAGTGCTGGGCAGGACAATGAGCCCTTTAGAGGATACCCTTGGCTCCCACTTTTGTCTTCAACGCTTCCATTAATTCCCTGCTTCCATGGAAGGCAGACATCCAAGCAAAATGTCTGTAGCTTTGTTCCAGTACTCCAATGGGAGACTCAATGGAGAGTCCTTCAACCAGCTGGTGGTAGAAGCCTTTGAAAAATGGAAATCTCTTCCCTGGGCTAAAGAAACTGGGGCAAAACTAACAACCAGTACTTCTATAGAAATAGACATTATTTTGGCACTACCATTTACCCAGATACCAGAGGATAATCAGGTTTCAGAAGAGGAACATGGAATAAGGGCAACAGATGAGAAAAAATCAGGGATGCTTTCAGTGTCTTGGCCTCCATCTTTGGGAAAGAATGCATAATTTATGGCCTCAGCTCTTCCAGGAATTTTTAAGTGCTAACACAGTACAGAGGGCCCTAGAGAGACCTCCTGCACTTTGGTGGACATCCTGTTTCCCTTATTATGTATAAACCTTAATGTATTACTCTTTCTTAGTAATGCGTGCCATAAAATAGACAAGATACACAATTTGGAATTTCCTGGCTTGAATTTACAACCTCAGTGTTGTTCTAATGTTAGATTTCTGCATTCAGAAATAACTTCACCAAGTACTAAAATGTGGCCATCTCTAAGGTAGAGCATAGCAGAGGTTTAATAGTGCTCAGGAACATCATATAACTGTAAAAGTAAGGTGGTAGAATTTAATAAGTCAAAGGTATTTTCAGAGCTGATGTCATGACAAACACTGTGGCATATACTGAAACAACTTTGTCCCATAGTACAAAATCAGCCTACTCCATTTGTTTTGAAGGTTACGATAGATCAGGGGCAGGCAAAGTTTTTGGCCCAAAGGCCACATCGGGAATGGAAATTGTATGGCGGGCCATGAATGCTCACCAAATTGGGGTTGGGGTGTGGGAGGGGGTGCGGGCTCTGGGGTGGGGCTAGGGATGAGAGGTTTGGGGTGCACGAGGGTGTCTGGGCTGGGGTCGAGGGCTTTGGAGAGCGGGAGGAGGATCAGGGCTGGGGCAGGGGGTTGGGGCATGGGGAGAGGGTGAGGAGTGCAGGCTCTGAGACGTGTTTACCTCAAACGGCTCCTGGAAGCAGTGGCATGTCCCTTCTCCGGCTCCTACATGGAGGTGCGGCCAGGCAATTCTGCACGCTGCCCCATCTGCAGGCACCGCCCCTGCAGCTCCCTTTAGAGTGCATAGGAGCCGGAGTGGGGCCATGCCGCGGCTCTGGGAGCCTCGTGGTGAGGCCCCCGACCCTGCCCCCCAGCTGGAGTGCTGGAGTGGGGCCGAGCCACATGGTGTAGCCCCGGATCCAGCGCCCTGGCCGGAGCACTGGAGCAGGGCCAAACCATGTGGTTCGGTCCCACAGACCGTAGTTTGCACACCCCTGCGATAGACAGTATCACAGGGAACATCTGACTGTAAAACTGAGATTTGTTATCTTCTTCTGTTTGATTATTTGTTATATGCACAGATAGGTAAATGTTCTGGCAGCGTTTAGAAACTACTAGGGAGTTTGGTTGGCTGCATTGTAAGAAAACTATCCTTTTAGAGTGTGCTGTGGCTTGTTTTAATGTTTTAATGTTTTAATGCTGTTTCCAGCCCTGTTCAGGAGCACCTAACATGGGTGGTTCAGAGAACCAATGGTTACTAAAGCTGAAATGTCCAAGGTCCCAGACAGAGTATGACCTGCAGACTCCAGAACAGGTGGGTGGCAATTCATTTCTTCAACCATAGTTTTCACCCTGCTAAACCCTAGAATGGGGCACCTGAAACCAACATCTGTAATGGGGTACCTGAGGAGTTTTTATATTTACATGGCTTTGAAGAATATAAATACTAAGGGTGAGATTCTAACGGGTGCAGACTTGTAGAGGGCTAGCACAGAATTTTGTAATCCAGAGGGAGTGGGAGCACCCACCATTGTACCCTCTCAATCCTGGTCTGTTCCATGAGCAGAAACTGTCCTTGGCGTAACATAGGCAGCTCCGGGGCCTGTTTCAGTTATGCCAGCCACCCTGTAGCTGCCCTTCGAGCAGCAGCCCTGCTTGGAATCTCTGCAATGTTCTGGCCTGCAGCCCCATCCTTGATATGTCCCTTCTGTCCCCAGCACACCTCTGGCACACCTCTCCTACCCCCAGCACAGCCCCTACTTGACCTTGTGACGGGATTCTTGGGAGGTAGTGTTACAGCTGTCTTCAGCAGTTCCTGTGCCAGGGGAATCTCATCTCCAGGAGAAAGAGGAATTGCTGAGATTTAGGATGGCCCAGTAGAGGGACATAACTCAGAATAATGGGTTGAAATTGAATCAAGATAAAATGTAGACTATCCAGACATGTTTCTTGGGCCGTCAGTAGTCTCCCAAGAGAAATGGTAGCAGCATTAATCTATTAAATTAAACTGGACAAAAATAACGGAGACTGTTTGTTACAGTCTGATCTTGCTACAGTCTGATCTTGAATGGTACATTGGGAATGGGCATGGTAAACTAACTGGGATTATATGAATCTTGGCCAAGATCTTCGTAAACCTGTGTTTCAAAACTGCTGAGTACCCTCAGCTCTCATTGGAGTCAACAGAGAAATGAGGCTTCATTGTATCCAGAGTCTCTAAGATTAAAGTCTTTAAAGCTTCTGCAGCCAAAGGCCTTTCCACTGTTTTGGTCTTGGAGAGAGACTAGTATTTCCTGAGAGCCTGATTTACAAGAGCCTCATGCTTTTTATTTTCTCTCTTAATGAGCTATCCTCCCTATCCATTTCCCTATTGGCTGAATCCTACTGCATTACCTGCACTGAAGGCAACAAATGTGCTCCCTCCCCTGCCCAGGCAGTGGTTTAAGTTGCTCCCAGATCCTAGCCAGCATGGTAGTTCTTTCTTCATGCTCGTTGCCAATCAACAGACGGGTTTCTCTGGTTACATCTGCAGCCTGCAGCCGTAGCACCTTGTCTTGTGGAATATCTGGGATGTACCTAGTCAATACTTGGATGGGAGAACTCCAAGGAAAACCTAGTGGTCCAAATACAGTAAAGCTAGAGCAGGAATGTGTTTGGCCCAGCATGCTGCAGAAAGTGGTATTGTCGACTCAGGCTTCCAGATCAACCAGCACCTTGGCTTGGTGTTGGGGCACTGTGCTGTTGGAAGAGATGTAAAACCGAAGACCCAGCCCTGTATGGACACTAAATATGCCGTGGCCATTTCTGCAGGAATAGGGGTGTTAGCCCTGAGGTCCTGCCAGATTCCAGTTTGGGTAATAAAATTCTTCCTAACTCTATATGCGGCTGTTTCAGCTTGATAAGGTATTCTAAACTTCCCATCCTAAACCATTGCTGTGCACTGCTAAACTGGTGCTGCAAGACTCTTTGCACAGCGGTGGTTAGTGAAGTGTGTAAGGCAGCTTGGGATCCTTTGGGGTGAAAAGTGCTAAAGTTATGCCCTAGGTTGTAGAGGAATTGGAGTTTGGTACCTGGGTGGAAGGATGAGCAGCGTGATTTTTGCAAACCAAAACTGTATGCAGACTTTTTCCTTCTGTTAAATCTCTGCAGAGGGCCACCTCCTCCCTGGCTAGGAGCAGATCCCCAAGCACTTTTGGCAGAAGTGCTTCTGAAAGGAAAAAAGCTTGTGAAGATTGGCTAACACAGAAGCGGTTTTCTCAAGTGCAGGTAGGACAGAAGCTGTATTTTTGCAGGGATGAGAAAAAAGTAATTAAATGCAATGTCCTGTAAAATTTCTGCTGTGTGGACAATACCTAGTGGTTTGCCACCTTTGGGAAGAGTAACAAAAAGTTACCAAGTGAGAAGTGTTTTGGGGTGGAAAGGTAACTTACATAGTCAAAGCATCTAGTTTGAAATGGTTCCCTGCAGCCTGAGGCTCTGCACGATTCACTTGGCCCCATCATCATCATCATCATCCTGTGATAGATCCTTTCAGTTCCATGCGTGGGTGTTTTGGATAAGACCTTAACAACTGGGGTCTTGTTTGCTTTTTTTCGGCATTTTTTTTTATAAGAGACAGGAGTTTTCGTAAGAGAAGTTTATCCTCCTTGGGCAACATTTTCTATCCCTTTACTGTTGTACAGTGTGAGTGTTAGTTGCTACCCTCCACACCAGAGATAGCTGCATTTTAATGGTGCTATATGGATATATTTAGTATTTGAATTGAAAAGAGCTCTGTAAGATATTATTAAAGGTGGCCTGCAGTTATATAATACAGGTCTGTCAGGTTTAGTGTAACATACTGAATGCCCAAATAACCAAGGTAAAAGGGCCATTCAGCTTATTATGAAATATAGAGTTCTTCTTCTTTGGTTGCCTGTGGTTGCTGCTCCTTGGCTCTGGTGCCTGTTCCATGCATTGTTCTGCTGATATCACTTCAGTAAGAGAACCCTGCTGAAGCACGACACCAGTCTACACGGGTGAGGCAGGGGTCTTTTACAACTACATAGTGTGGTTTTGCAAAGTGAAAAATAAAGAAACAGATTTATACACGCTGGGATATAAAATAATATAGAACTTTGCAGAATCATGGAAGGCGGGAGGCTCTTTCTTTACTTGCATAGGCCAGCTCCAAACACCAGCTGTGTTCCATCAATGATGTGGTACTATCAGCACATTAGGGGTAAACAAACATAACACAGGAAATTCTAAGTTAAGACTAAAATTTCATTCTTAAATGATGCTCTCGAGCATGGGTATTGCAATAGAGTTGGCTTGTGAAATCATCTGCAATAGCAATGAAAGGCAGGAAGGTGAGTGAAGAATAACATTTCAGCCTCTCTCTGGCTTTGGTCTACACTCAAAGTGTTGTCCTGGAGTAACTACAATGATTTAAAATTGATCAGGTTGTACTAGTGCAAACCCTTAATGTAAATACACTTACACTGGTTTAAACCTTGCGTATATCAGGTTAATTTAAGCCTTAAGTAGGTTGGTTTAAGCAAAGTCAATGTAAGTGAGATTTCAATCAGTTTGTGTGTATCTACACAAGCAGTTTGCATCAATGAAATTAACTCAACTTAAAATCAATTCAATTACACTGGGGCAACTTGTCCAGTGTAGGCCAGCCTTTAGCTCTTTACCACAGCTATGGCCCGTACGCACAGTACCCTGTGCACTTTGGGTCTGAAACTGACCCGTTCACTGAAATGTGAAACGTTTATCATAGATTTTTAAAGGTGAAAATTAAAGTTTGCTGTTAGAATCTTTCCTATAAAATATAGGATTACTTTCTCTTTTTAAATTAATTCAGTACTTGTAAAAGGTGATGGAGATTCACAGTCCTGGAGACCAGAGTCCTCTGTCTATCCCATAGCTTCCTCGCTTGTGTGCCTCAACCATGCTCTGGAGGGAGCACCTCTATGAGTGAGAGATTTGTTCAGTCTCTGTTGTGCGTTCATTCCTTGGCCTCCATGCTGAGACTGCTAATAAGGGTACTTGCAGTGGTTGTGGTACTAGATTAGGCCTTAGGAACTCTTTATTTAAAAACTAGATTGAGAACATCAGTTCAATTGAAGGTTACAAATTTAAACTTTTTTTTTTTTTTCAAAGTTTCCGGTGTGCTGTAATTGACAATGTGGTGATGACAGCTCCTCCCTGTTCTTACTTTCAAAGCTGTGGACTGAGTTTAGAGATGGCGGGTGTTTAGTTGGGAAGTATGGAGGGAAATTTGTTTGTGTAAATAAATATTTTGGGTTTACAATACAGAGGGGTTAATAAACTGGGAAGGGAAAAAGGAAATGCACTGTAAGATTAAATCTTCCTAGGAGGTTTTCTTCTCAGGAGGGCGTTCTCCCATATTCTTTCTCATGCTTGAACTGATGCTATCTTTCCTCTTTTATCTTATCTGCTTTTCCTTCCTATGCTCATCTGAGTATCTAAATACAATACCTAAGAGTGCCACCAGCCCTTCCATCTTTGCTGATCAAAGAACTTAATCTACTGTACTGATACTTATTATTTTGAAATCAGAGTTAATTCTAATGACTATTTTTTATTCAGCAGTTTTACTTCCCAGTTTTGCTGATATTTTGTTAGGCAGTATCTAATGAAGGCCAAGATATTATTGCTGCTACCCAGTCCATCTTGGACAGAGAAAATTATTTTGTAAAGGTAAGGAACATATATTTGTCCTTTTCACCATATCCTGATAACTACACAAGAAAACGTGGGTGTCAAAATCTCTCTGCCCATCAACAGTTGATGGTAAAATGTCAGTAGTTGATAGTATCATAAGACCAGTTATCTCAAGATATGTGACCTTTGAGCCAAATTCAGCTCTCAAATATTCCACTGTGAATCAGAGAAAATAGATTTTCATCACTGTAATTTAGACCCCATATCTTTAGTTGAGTCCTTGTGCCTTTCTTTCCTCACTGGAAGTCATAGTGTCATTTTACCTACAGCTACCTGAGCTCTGATGTTATGACCCATGTCTTCCTCTGTGCTTCTTTCTCCATAGACTGCCAGGTTTTCATTTTTGCTGCTATAGATTTATCTGTCCTCTTGGTCACTCATAGCTCCTGCTGCTATGGTGCCAATCCCTAGCATTCCACAATCATGTTAGACTCCCGGATCATAAGATCGGCTTAAAAACCATGAGATGTTTTTCACCTGCCCTCTGATTTTTCCACCTTTTGGGGTGTGGGATCATTTCAGATTCAACATTTAAACTTAAATATGCATACAGAAATACGAGCCTGCCTTTCCACTGCTCAGAGAGGACTTAGCTCACCCTCTTCTATCCCTTTGGATGTGGGGTGCTGACACTTTATCCCCCAGCCCTAACTAGTCAGGGTGGGCATTCTTCCATGTCCCTGCCCACAGGTTTCCTGTACCCCACTGAGTCTCTCTGTATTCACTTGCCCCCATATTTCTGGCTTTTCCCTTCTGTGCTACAACACAGTCCCTTGCACCTCATGTTGCCCTGCAGCCCCATACTCCCTGTGGCCTGATGCTCTAGGAAAGAGATTAAAACTTTATGGTAAATTACTGCTGGGCTTAATGCTGAATTTGCTATTGATTCCCAGCCTATTTTGGCACCACCCTTTCCCCCTTCTGCTAGGCCACCACACAGGCCTCTGAAAGGAGGATGCACTGAAGATGGGACCCTAAATATGGGCTTACAACCAGTCTCTCGCTTAAAAGATCAACATTTATATTGGGTCTTTCTGTTTGGTCACTTAACTGCCCATTTCCACCTACCCTTCCGTTCACCCCACCACATCTGGACTCTGTTTTCTGTATAGACCTTTGATATCTCTGAAAGATGAGTGCTTAATAGGTTACCTAAATACATTAATATCCTCTGCCTCTCTGTAATGTAGGAAGTGGACAAGTATTTGAGACACAGAGATTTCTTAGAGCTGAGAAAGAAGGAGATCCAGTACAAGAAATGGCTGGAGTGTGTTTCAGAGCCGCTGCTGCAGAAAATTGAGGACAAAGTTGACAGCCAGTCAAGTGAAGAAATAGAGGAAAGGAAACGAAAGCAGCTCTCTCTATATTTAAACTACTGTAATAAGAAGGTATCCGTAATGATTTTATCATTGTATGGGTTGCACATTGAGGGTTGCTGGAAAACCACCCATTGTTGACCTTTTAATTGATGCAATGTGGTACACCCATGGGATCTTCTTTAGTCTTGTTTGTAACTGATCTTTTTTTCTTGCTAACAACATAATTGTGGTTTAAACTAACAGCTATTGTGTTCAGGTACTATGGTAATATATATATATGATTGGATTGTCCAGTGTACCAGATACATATGAAATGGTTCCAAACTGGATTTGCTGTAATGAGAAAACGGTGGGTTTTACTCAGTGGACTGTGAAACGTTTAGCGTGAAAACCATGTGCTAAACAGTCCTCTGCAGAAGAGGTCAAGGACTGAATGGGTCAACAGAGACTGAACTATACTCTCACCCCTCAAGAGTTTTTCCAGGATGGTTTTGCAGCGCATTGTCAGAGCAGCATGGGGAAGCAGTCACTTTTGTGTTCTACCTGTCCTGTGAAGCAGTAGGACCACAGGCTGAGGTGGTGCCAATGTAGTATCTTAACAGAATTTTCAAGGTGGAGTGACATTACCAATTTACTGAAAAAAACACTCAGTAACTTGGGTGCCTTGTTTCCAGTGATTTAATACTCAAAACTAATCATGCTCAGGGTAGAAAAATGTCATTCTTTTGTAAATTTCACACTGCTAGTGAGCGCTTTGAACATGCAGGACAGCTGCCGCTAGAGTTATACTTGAGTGTCTCTTAATAGAAAACTGCTAAAGTCATTCTCTGGTTCATGAACTGGATGTAATAGATGACAGATTTCTTCACCAAATAGTGACTGAACCAACAAGAAGTGATGCTATTTTAGACTTAATTTTGATAAATATTGAGGACGTCATAAAAGAGTTGGCTGTAGAAAATAACCTTGGATCAAGTGATCACAAATTAAGTCAGTTTAAATTAAAAGGAAGGATAATTAAAAACAGGTCAGTAACTAAGGTTTCTCAAGAGACTTTAAGAAACTAAGAAACATAATTAGTAAAGTCAGCTGCACTAAAGAGCTCAGGGATTTAAATGTGGAGAAGGCTTGGACTTTCTTAAAGTCAAAGGTGCAAAAACTATTTGGAATTTGAGTCCCAAGCAAGGGGGAAAAACTCATCTGGAGTCCTGCCCTACCTAACTGGATGAATAATCACCTCAAAAAGGATATTAGGAGTAAGCAAAGACCCTAAAAAGAATGGAAGAAAGAATTGATCAAAAAAGAAATTTGTATATACTCGTTCATTAGGCCGTTCGTTTATAAGCCGACCCCCAAGATGGTTAGGTAAAAATAGGAAAAACTGTATGACCCTTTCATAAGCCGACCCTATATTTCAGAGGTTGGCAAACTTTGGCTCCTGGCCTGTTGGGGTAAGCCTCTAGTGGGCCTTGACCCTGGAGCATTCACAGGCACAGAGCCCCTCCGCTCCCTGTGGCTGCAGTTTGCCGCTCCCATTGGCTGGGAATGGCGAATCGTGGTCACAGTGAGCTGAGGGGCTCCATGCTTGCAGACACTTCAGGTAAACAAAATGTCAATGTATTAGATATTCAATTCAATGATTCCATAGTTTAAAATCATCAAATTTTGGTGTAGACCCATTTATAAGCTGACCCCCGCTCTTTGACAGGTCACTTTTTTACCAAAAATATTTGGCTTATGAACGAGTATGTACGGTATGTCTTGGTGGTCAAAAACTGAAGGGATAAAAAGTGAGAATAGCCAAAACGCAAGCTGAGTTAGAGCTTGCAAAAGGATTTAATACAAATAATGAAAGATTCTTTGGACATAAAAATGAAAAGAGAACAAGAAAGGAAGAAATGGGCCTCTGTGCAGTGAGGATAGGGTGGAGATTAAGGATAATATACATCTGGCACAAAATGATGATATAGAGCATTAGAGCGAAGATAGAATGGTTGATGGGAATAAGTGCATAGAAATGGAAATTACCACATGAGAGATGAAAGCAAAACTCATAAGAGTTTACTGCGCTCATATCAGAGGAATTGGATAATTTCCATCCCAGAATACTGAAAAAACTGGCACATGAGAGTGCTAGTCAGATAGCAAAGATTTTTAATAAACCTATCAAATCTGGGAGGGTACCATATGACTGGAGAATAGCATATGTAATACTTATATTAACGAAAGGGCAAAAAGGGACATTGTCAACTATAGACCAATTAGTCTGACCTCAATAAGTATGCAAGGCATTAGAACAAATGCTGAAGGAAGGAGTAATTAAAGATATGGAGGTAAATGGAATAAAATTCAACATGGTTTTCCCAAAGGTAGGATGTGCCACACTAACGAGATATCAATCTTGTGTAAGATAAATTATTTTAAGAGGAAGGACATGCAGTAGATGTAATCTGTCTAGTCTTCAGTAAAGCATTTGATGCATACTACAATGGAAATTATTAATTAAGATGGAAAAGACGAGTAAGGAACTGGCTAAAACAAGATAACAATGGGTTGGGCTGAAAGGAGAACATAAGAATGGCCATACTGGGTCAGACCAAAGGTCCATCTAGCCCAATATCCTGTCTTCTGACAGTGGCCAATGCCAGGTGCCCCAGAGCGAATTAACAGACAGGTAATCACCAAGTGATCCATCCCCCGTCACCCATTCCCAGCTTCTGGCAAACAGAGGCTAGAGACACCATCCCTGTCCATCCTGGCTAATAGCCATTGATGGACCTATACTCCATGAACCTGTCTAATTCTTTTTTGAACCCTGTTATAGTCTTGGCCTTCACAACATCCTCTGGCAACATCCACAGACTGTGTGTTGTGTGGAAAAAATACTTCCTTTTGTTTGTTTTAAACCTGCTGCCTATTAATGTCATTTGGTGACCCCTAGTTCTTGTGTTATGAGAAGGATTAAATAACACTTCCTTATTTACTTTCTCCACACCAGTTATGGTTTTATAGACCTCTATCATATCCCCGCTTAGTCATCTCTTTTCCAAGATGAAAAGTCCCAGTCTTATTAATCTCTCCTCATACGGAAGCCATTCCATACCCCTAATCATTTTTGTTGCCCTTTTCCGAACCTTTTCCAATACATCTTTTTTGAGATGTGGTGATCACATTTGCGCGCACACACAGTATTCAAGATGTGTGCGTGCCATGGAGAACTATTGGGCTGGAGGGAGGTTACTAGTAGAGTTCCTCAAGCGTCCATGGGTCTTGAGACTGACCTTATTTAATATTTGCTTTAATGACCTTGGCACAAGAAGTAGGAGTGTGCTAATGAAATTTGCTGATGACACAAAGTGGGGAAGCATTGTCAATACAGAGGAGTATTGCAAAATAATAAGGAAGAATTGGATGACCTAGATCACCAGAGCAATAGAAATGGGATGAAATTACAAAGTTCAAAGTAATGCATTTATAGACTATAAGAATTTCTGCTGTAAATTGGGACCTCATCAGTTAGAAACAACAGAGGCAGAGGAAGACCCAAGTGTATTAGTCAGTCACAGGATGACTATGAGCCACCAATGTAATGTGGCCATAAGAAAGAAAAATGCCCAGTAGAGAGAGAGCCGTATTAATGGCATTGAACAAGGCATTGGTAAGCTCTCGTCTGGAATAATGTGTATAGCTCTGGTCACTCATGTTCAAGAAAGATAAATTTAAATAGAGGCAGAGGAGGAGTACTAGGATGATCAGGGGTATGGGGAGCATATTTTATGAGAGCAGACTAGAAGAGATTGGCTTATGTAGACTAGCAAAAGGAGGGCTCAGAGGGGATATGATTGCTCTCTATAAATACATCAAGGAGGTAAATGCCAGGGAGGGTAAAGAGCTATTTAAACTAAAGGACAATGTTGACACAAGAACAAATGGATATAAACTGGCCATGAGTAAATTTAGGCTGGAAATTAGAAGGTGTCTAACCATCAGAAGAGGAGGGTTCTGGTGCAGCCTCTCAGTAAGGGTGGTGGAGGCAAACAATGAGTATTAAGACACAGCTTGAGAAGTTTATGAGCAGGATTAAATTACTGGGTTGCTTGCACAGCAGGATACTGGAATTTATGATCTATGGGGTTCCTTCCAGTCATCCTTCATACGTAACTTTGATGCACAAAACAGTTAGAACAGTCACATCATCTACCACTGGTGAAATAATCATTTACGCTTATAAAATGTCTTCTCGGTCAAAGGAAACAAGTCTTTTAGGAGCTCTACCCATACAGCATCATGGGAATGTAGCCAGCTGGGTGTGAGAGCAATAGGCACACTGTGCTAGAGGGGTGAAACTTTGGTCATGGAGTTTGAGATGCATGTGAAAAGTGACATGGAAGCTTTAAAAGTCCACACAGAGCAAACAGAACCTCAGTTTCTAAGGTTTAATCAGAACATCCCACACGGCAAACAGCATGGAACGCCGTTTATCTATTTTGGAAGGATGAAGGGCTTGGTCAGACTTTTTACTGAAGGCATGGGATTCAGAACTTCTGGGTTCAGAGATATACTGTAGATACCATATCAGGTCTGCAGCCAGCCAACCTCAGACTGTGATCCAGTAGGATCTCACAAGCTGGGCTGGGTCAGTACTTGAATGGGATGCCTCCAAGGAACACCCAAGTGCTGCAGGAAGTGGTGTTTATTACTTGGTTGCTGGCACTTCTCTCGCTAAGTCATGGTGGCTTCAGTTCCCCATGCTGCTGAATGAGACCCTGGGTACTTGAGATTTTTAAAGATACCGTGACCTTTTTCATAAAAACTAGAGTAACTTAGTCAAATTCCAAGTGAGGCAATTCCACCTTGCCTACCTCTCTTCCACCCTACAGTTTCAGCTATGTATAGTATTCTCCATGCCTATAAACTGTGCTATAGAGGGGGCTGCCTGGCAGTGGTGGGCGGAGTGAGGTTTATATAATCTGCTTTACCTTGTGGGGACAGGGGTGTTGCTTGTAAAACACTAAGATCCTTGGAAGGAAAATACCAAGTGTGGTGGAAAAGCTGAGGCCCCTGAGCCGTTGCTCTTGGTAAGATGAAGTAAGTAACCTGCCAACATATCATGACCCCCCAGGCTGGTATCACCATTTCACTGCTTCCTGGAGTTCTCAGGGAATCCAGGGCACATTTTCCTCAGTGAAAAGCCCAGCTCTTCTCTTGTATCATGAATTTGGGGGCTTTAGTCTTACCCTACAACCTGTGGCTGTGAACCCTCTAAAATCCTCCAATTCTTGGTTACCTGAGTGCATGGCCCTGTGTAGCAGTGGGGCATTAATTTGCATTCATTGTGTCCATTTGTGAATCATTTTGAGAGACTGAAACGTTTCTGTGGCGTAGATAAAATCCCTGATGCTGGCTCACCTTAAAGCTTTCTTTTTCTGATGTTTTCTCCCTTTTTGTCCATTTCTTTCTTCCTGCCTTTCTCTCCCTGCCATTAGCCTTCCCCTTCTCCTGGTCCTCCTGCCGCCCCACCTCACTGCCCCTCTGTCATCAACCCGATGCCCCTCTCCATCTCCATCCTTCTCCCTCCATTCTCCCGCTTCTTCCTCCAGGCTCCCCCACCCCTTCCCACCCCCCTCATGCTTCCTCCCTTCCCTTTCCCTGTTCTATCACTCTCCTATTCCCGCATACCACTTGTCCCCCGCTCTTGCCCATTCCATCCCTCTGTTCTCCCTCACTTCTATCAGTCACTCCCTCCCTTCCCCCCTTTCGTCCAGCCTCCTCCTCTCTTCCTCCGATCTCTCCCCTCCCTGACCTTCCAAGTGCCCCCATCTCGTTCTTTCCCTCTCCCCAGATCTCTGCCGGCTCTCTCCCCACAGCTTCGCTCCTCCCTCCCCCCTCTGGCTCTGCCAACGTTTCCCCCTCTCCCTGTTCCTCCATTGGCCCTCCAATCTCTTTCCCTCCTTCCTCCTATCCCATCCCGCCAGACAGCCTTCCCCTGACTTCCATTCTCCCCACTCTCACCTCCCCCCTCCCTGCCAGTCCCACAGCCAAGGCCAGGGGTGGCGGATGAATGGCGACATGGCCAATCATGGCCTGAAGATAGAAGCGGCTCTGCTTCCATCAGGCCACATTTGGCTGAAGACAAGGGTCTGCTCAGCTGCACCAGGCCGGTATCAGGTGCTCTGTCTTTTCAAACCTCTCAGCTCTTCAGCAGCAGTGGATGTCACTTCCATCTCCTGCTGCACTGCTGAGCTATGGCCTGGGGAGGGTCTCCGCTGCACTTCAACAGTGTGGCAGGGACATGGAGGGGACTGTGCACTGATGCTTCAGAGAATAGCATAGACATCAAACTATGCTTGTGCTTCCATTTACGCTTGTACGAGGGACTAGCCATGAAAGACTGTAAGTTCTCCAGGGCACGGACATAACTGGGTATGTGTTTGTACAGTATCTAGCACAATGCTGAACCTGATCTGAGGCCTCCGTGCACCACTGATATAAATATTAAATACAAACATACAAAGCAACACTAAACATTGCATGAAACTGCTGCTGAGGAGTTAGAGCTGTGTAAATAACAGACTCCTCCATCCACAGGACACTCTGTAAACGTACATGTAACCTTGCTAGCTAGGCCTCAGCACTGCTATCTCCAGTCACTGCATCAGCCATGACCTGTGCTATCGCTTGCTTCCCACACAGGGTAAGGTGGCTTTGGAAGATTATGATTCTTCAGAGTACGACCCTCTCTTCCTGAATACACATCCCACCTATCTGAAGGTACGGCCGACTGCCGCTTTTTGGCTTTTAGGTGCACCCTCTGATCAAGAAAAGTCTAATGGTTAATGAGACAGCCGGTGTATGTTGTTACTGATTTGTTGCTCTTAGAGTTGGTGATACTCAAGATGGTCGTTTGGCTCAGGGTGGTTCCACTTGCATTAGTTTAGAAAACTGAGTCCCAATCTTGCTGCCATTGCAGTCAAGGAGAATTTGACAGTTGATTTTAGTGGAAGCAGGAGAGCAGGCCCCTGTTCCTTCCATATTAAACTCTGTAGTTAGCTGGGTAAGTTTAAATATTTCAGAAGAGTTTTTCTTTTACGGTTTTACTCAAATTTACAAAATCCTTTGACCAGGGCTTGGTGTGTCTCACAGTAGGCCGGGTGTGTTTTGTTTGTAATACTGAATCACGCTTGTTTGGCTGACTTGCTGGGTGAATAATCCTATAGTTCTTGTGGCTTGTTTTTGGGGGGAATTTTGTTTCCTACAAAAAGCCTGATTGCTCCAGATGCAGTTGACTGTAGCCCACAGATATGGGTACTGTTAGTGGGTGCAATAGCAGCACCCCCATTTCTAATGCTTTGGGCAGCCTGTAAAGACTCTGCCAAACTTGTGCAGAACATGGGAGAGGTAATGAGAGGGTGCTTAACGCAGGAGGCTGGGACTTTGGCTATATTCTCAATTTGCCGTAGCATTGCTGGGTTCCTTATCACCTCTGAAAAGTAGGTTATTAACCGGTTTGTGCCTCAGTTTCCCATCCATAAAGTAGAGCTAATGACACCTCCCTACTCACAGAGTGTTTTGAGACGTAACTTTTGTCTGTGCCATTCCGAACCCCTCAAATTAAAGTGTTTTTCTTAGTCCAAGCATATGAAATACTGCATTTGTTATAGGTGTCAATTCCACCTTTACATGATCCGCTGTTAAAAGAGGTGCAAGGAAAATTTCTTGAGGGCAGGCTTATCCAGCAATGTGAGACAGGTACTTAATATCATCCATATTCTTCAATTCGCGGAAGTGTTTCACACAACAACGAGAGCCATTCTGGCTAGCAATAGTGCTGCTGTTCACATTAGTTACTGTTCAACTCCCCACAGGAAGAATATACTCGGCCAAAGAAATGAACGACCTATATAAGGCAAAGTTGCCATTGCTTCCTTTAGGCCGGCAAAATATGGATGCAGCTGAATGGCTGAAAATACCCCCAGGATACATAGAAAGTGAGATTCGGCAGAGGAAGAGGTAAAGTCCAACAAATCTGCTGAGTGGCAATAGATGTACCCCCGGTCCTGTCCGGTCATAGATCAAACTGCTTGGAAGGGCAAGTTCAGGTGGTTTTACTGGTGGAGTCTGCTTACTTTTGTACATTTTGTAAGACGTTAGTGCTGGTGAAAGGGGCTGGATTGCCTCCTGGAGAAGTAAGGGGTGTGTGAATCTATGTAGCAAGTGTGGGGTGGGAACAGCATGGTTCTCCGTATGGCCCCACCTGGAATTCCTATTCCAGTGTCTTAAGAGCAAGGGAGATCTGAGCTAGAGATGGGGTGTGCTGAGTCATTTCTTGCATTGCTCAGGGCCAGGCCTGGAGGCCAAACCTACAATTTAGCCTCTTCAGGATAGAGGAGGATGGATAGTCAGATGAGGATTTCATCTGGATTTGTCTGAAGGCTCTTAAAAGAGCTAGAGTTTTGCTGCTGTCACTAGTGTCAGGCTCTTTGTGAGCAAAGCAAGGCGGCTGATTTACAGCTGTTCACTCAGCTTGTTTTACATTTGATCATTATGTTGTGACAGTTTTGAGGTTTTTGCTTCTGGCAGCCCCCATCCCCAACCATGCATTGTCCCTTGTGCTCCTAGTGAGGGTATCCTGCACCAACAGGCTACATCACAGAGCCAGGAGGCTTTAAGCATATATCACAGGCACTCTAGGAAAAGCATCAGTTATGCTTAAAATGCCAAAAGCAGGGAGATGGTTTAAAGTTCAGCTGATAAGTATCTTTGTAGTGAAAGATGCAAAACAAAGACAATTATTACAGTTCAACTATAATCTGTTAAAAACTTTGTAATGAGCGCATGTGCTGGCCAAAGCAAATACTGCTAACCCTGAGCGGGAGGTGTGGAACCTGGGTGTCCTCTAGGATTCTAACTCAGGCTGCAGATGGGTGGCAAGATACTAAGAGGGGGATGCCAACTTCATCATGCCCCAGTTTAGTGCTCCCAAGCTGTGGGCTGGGAATCAGTACAGAGTGCTCCGTGAGCTGGCAGAGCATGTGGGGAAGCTTGTGCTGAAGAAGGGAGTGGATCAGCACAGCTGCTGAGATATGAGGAAAGGGAAGTTTTTAGTAAGGATTTTGACTCAGTTCTTCAAGCTCCCTGTTGGTGCTGGTTCACTACAGGCCTCTTAAGGAAAAACGTGCCCCTTATGTGCAATGATAGCAAAGCTGAACCAAGTGAGAGGTTTTCTTCATTGTCTCTGTGTGGGTTTGCATGGGCAACCCTTAGGACAATGGCTCCCCCACCCTCTTTGGGCTGGAGCCTGTCCCTGTGTGAGACTCTCATGTAGGATCAGCCCTTGGTACATCTCACTTGATTGGTTGCTGTGCTGTTTGCTTTCCATTCCATTTCTGCCTTCTCCCTTCTTTCCAGTTCTCTGCCACCCATCCCATTTTCCCTCCTCACTTCCTTGGATTTAGGGACAGTGTCACCGTCCTCTGGCCATAGAGACTTTGGTACTGGGCAGCACACCACGTCTCCCATCAGTTCACGCTCTCAGTCCTATGGGCTGTTACTGTACCTAAGCTTTATTCCAGCATCCTGTTTAGAGAGAATTTGTGGGTAGTGGCAGGTTCATTCACTTTATCCAATTTTCCTGTTAAGAGAACATTTGTCAGAATGACTCAGTGCAGTAAATAGCTGGAGCTGAAGCACTGTTGATTTGGAGCAATCATTCGTATGTGACAAAATGTTAATGGCTGTT
Source organism: Mauremys reevesii (assembly GCF_016161935.1). NCBI lineage: Eukaryota > Metazoa > Chordata > Testudines > Geoemydidae > Mauremys > Mauremys reevesii. Next base: position 191,558,866 of record NC_052625.1, read on the forward strand.
ACCAATCTGATTTCTGTTAAAGGCGAAGGGTGAAGAGAAACCATAACGCTGGCACCCTGGACTTCAAGGCCTGGGCTGACAGCACGTGTCCTCCCACCCTTTGGAAAGAGGAGATGTATATCTACTAGAAAGTTGGTCCTGGGTGCACATACCAAATCTTTCTGCCAAAGCAACTGACCACTTGCCAGTTATCTTGACAAAATGCAATAAAACCAGCTTGCTAACCATTCCTTTCTGAACTGCCTATTGCATAACAGTACAAACCCCAAAGAAATGCAAAGTACTCTGCGCTACATGGATTTCCAGCCCCAGTAACAATACTGTACAGACTACAGATCTGAGAAAGTTAAAATGGCAGGAGCTTCATTTAAAAATGTCACTGCATAGAGACAGATGACAATGCTAAAACACTGAAGTTTATCGCAATGCTGTGAAATGTTTGTATTGAAAAGAGAAATAAATCACCGACATTTTCCCTACCTTCCCAGCCATTATATAGCCTTCTTAACAATCCCAGAGACTGCCTAACTAAACAGACAACAAGCAAGACAGGAAAAGGACATTTCTAGAATCTGCACATTCCTATATAAGGTGCTCTATTACGACTCCAGGTCTGATTTACTTCAGATATCAAAAAGTGCAGTGAAAACGTGTTAGGGAAAGCAGGTCCCTGGGTTGTCCTTTCCAAGACCTTGAAGGAGACCAACATTCACTTACTAGTTCCAGATCTTGTTTATTTTCCAGTAGGCTAGAACTCTGAGGATGGGGCACCTTGAGAATCTCAAAAACAAATCCTCTGTCTGAACAATGAGCAAATCAAAGTGCCCCTGGCCAGCCAACCTCAGTTTGATGGAGGAAGGTAAGTGTAGCTTCTATAGTAGTTAAACAACATTCTCAAGCAACTGTTTGAGCTGGTATTTACTTCACTGTTAAAACTTTGTACGTGAAAATAAATGTATGCGTGTGAAATATAAAATAAAGTTTGCTTACTAATATCATGCCACATTTGAAAGACTTTCTGCTGGAGACTTATAAGGTGCACAAACTGAGATGACTTAACAACAATGGTCATAGAAAGATTGAGTTACCCCAACCAGGCATGAAAGTAGAAGGCGCATCTTCCTGGAAGACCAGTACTTACCATTCCAGCTGTATTAACTTCTGCCAATATTCTACAGATTGAATAGTTTCAATACCTTTAAAATATTGGGCAATTACTCCGTCTCACTAGGGGTAGGCTGCGATTAAATACAAAATGCAAAGGTTTGGCAATCACACCTTATTTTCTCACAACAAAATGCTGTCCCCTTAAGATGTATAAAACAAACATGATTCCCATCAATTAGATAGACACAATCTCTCAAAAGCTGCCAAGATTTTTTTTTTTTATTTAGGACTAGAAAAATTGAACCACAGAAAACTGTTAAAAGTAACAGAGGGGCTGACTTAAGTCCAGCAAAGAAATGGCCTTCAGGCTGGTAATCAGGTTTGAAACTCTGTTAGGCATTATTAGGTATTGTAGCACCTGTGGGATACAAATTCACTCACTGTCTGGAACTGAATGCAATGCTTAAATGTCCACAAGGCAAATTCAGGATGCAATAACATGGTTACTATTTGTCAAACACTTTGAAAAACAAATCCCCTTTTACTATTCCTGATTTTCATGTGGGGAGGAAGATTTTGCTTGCAACAAATTTCAGTTCTACAAACCCCTACTGCACTAGCAGTTCCCATACCAAACAAAATTTACATTTTACTAGTCTTTCCTTGAATTTAGTCCTTGTAAGTTACTTCCCATTATTTCCCATTCACCTGTACAATAAAATATATTTTTTAAAAATCAATATGCATCAGTAAATATATGTAGACAAATTACATTAATAAACTTATATTTTTCACTCTGTATGTACATATTGGCAATGACAAAGCATAAAGATGCACATCCCACGGAGATCTGCAAAACCAAGTAATTTTACACAAATAATTTAGGAAAATTAAAAGTTGAAAAATATTCTTCCACCTTATTGTAGATCGCACACAGTCTTTAAAATAAATCATTTTTTCTACTTACTGTTTTTAACCACATTGTCTCTGCCAGAAATGATTAATACAACCGAACCAGAAAGACAAATCAGGTTGCAATTTCTTATTCAGTGCAGAACTGTGTCAAGTAAAGAACTGCATTTGATTATTTTTTTTTAAAAAAGAACATACAGCATTTTATAGCCTCCTCAAGTGCAAAGGCTTCAGCATTTAATCCCTATAATTAACACCCTGAGAAGGGAATATTCCAGTGGATATCACTTTTTAGCTTTCAAATGGAATGATTCTAGCCTTCAACTAAACCATTCCTAGGTCTATATGTTAGACTAAGTGGTAACATTATATATACATACATTTGATGCCAAGATACTATTTAATACTTTTTATGGCCCTGAAAACGGAAACATTGGCATCTGAACACAACAAAAATGTCAATATCAATCAACAAAAAGGCACTGAGCTACAGTATCTTATATACAGTAAAATTTGCATTTGCATAGATCACCAGCAACTTAGGACGCAGCAAAGAAATCATATACAACGGATAATTAGGAAGATGATGCAGCAACAGGAATTCTTGCTCAGTAACTGGCTTGGGGTGATGATTGATTTGGAAAATGCTTTCAGCTCTGGTGGAGGTGGCCAAGCTGTCAGCTTTGTCCTTTGTAAAATAAAAATGTTTTCTTAAAGGAGTGTTTTCTGCTCAAAGAGCTGCAAATCAAAGCGGACCCAAACCTCCCCAGTTGGAACCTCATGCAGCAGTAAACGTTTAGTTGTAGGTCCCTTGCTCTCCTGTTCTGTTCTGATTTTTGCTACTGGAACTTCAGTGCGACCCAAGAAATCTGTTGAACAAATGTAAGTGAACAGCATTAGCTATAAATCTTAGATTAGAAAAAATGAGCAAACAAGGTAAAGCACTAACATTAGACATGCATTTAGAATGGCTCAATAGGTCTATGTAATATAAAGAGAAATGGACACCTATCACAGATGTCAGAGCTGAGAAGGACCTCTTGGATCATCACCTAGTGCTCAACAGTTTCTCAAAGTGCCTAGTGCACTTTCCTTGGAATCCCCTAGCCATGACTATGTACCATATTAGACTAGATTAGTTTAGATTACTCCATGTTTTGGAAATCCCTAAGCCTGAGACTGCCAGAAGCTGGGACTGGAAAGCATGTGATAATGTCCTGTTCTGTTCATTCCCTCTGATGTATCTTGCACTGGCCACTGTTGGAGACAGAATATTGGGCTAGATGGACCATTGGTCTGACCCAGTATGGCCATTCTTACGTTCGGCAATTCAGTTGTTCCCATTACTGTTAATGTATTTATCATTAAAGGCTTGAATTTTTATGCGTGTAGTAACTCCCCAGTCACAGGAAGTAAGAGAACGATACTAAAGAGTAATACCTCAGCAAGCACAAGTGCTCCTTCTCCAATCTTTACTCCCTGATTGAGACCTGTCCCTGCCTTACTCCTGAACAGGTCAGCCTGCTGCTTAGCCAGTATAATCATCCTGCACAATTGAGAAGACGAAAAGGACTTTTTGCTAGCTAGAGCTCTAGAAGCACAGAGCTAAAAAATATTAGAAATGATACTTTGCACTAATGTCTTTGATCTAAGGATCTCAAAATGCTTCATAAACATCAGTTCATTTCTGATACCATCCCTTTCAAATACAAATATTCTCATCTTACAGATGGAGACAGAGAGACGCTAAGTGACTTGCCCAAGTTTTCACAATAAATCAGTTGCCATGCCAGGAAGAAAACCAAGGGGTTTAACTGCCTTAATTCAGGCACTTTTAATTAGATTTATATATTTTATTCTCTCCATGAGGAATGATGATTCCGAACAACAGTCCAACAGGAGTGTTTACAAGGATACAGCTTTCATCCTGGCAACCTTATGCATACTGCTATAGTACACAGTAGTACTGCATGTATAAAAGTAAGGTTCTACCTTGAAATGTCACTAAAAATGGCACTCTCTGTTTATTGTGAGTTAATGATTTCAATATCAAATGTGCTCAGCTTACAGATAAAAAAAAAATTTTCCCCACTGCCAGCTGTGCCAGTGTAACCTGGGATCTTAGACTCAAGCTGAGTTCTTTCTCATGCATCACAACCAGCAATGAAGGGAACACATTCTGCCTTCAGTGACACCTCTGCAGCCCCATTTTCCTCCAGGGGCTGAGACTGAACTGAAACTGTAACTAACTGGAAAAAAATTCTGTTGTTGATGGACAAGACCGAATAAAATCCAGCTTGATCACCCAGAGCTATGCTGGCTTTGCAGAGCTAACATACCTATTGAATAAGAAAGTGTCTTTATCTCGGAGTGGGACCAGACGTTAAGCCCTTGTGGCTATCTGGGAGGAAAACATGCAGCACAATCAAAATGATCAGAGAATTCTCAATGTCCTGAAAAAATGTTTACACCTACCATCAGGTGAGAACTGATCCCGGTCAAAAACGGTGATACACAGCACATCCTGATAAAGGTCCTTAATGAAGAACTGACAATTGAAGTTCCACTTAGGGTTCAAAGTGTCCTGCAGCGTCCTGGTGGAATAGCTCTGCGACCCCATGCTGATTTCACAATACGGATTGCTTTTCCCTAAGCATAGAACAAACAGTGAAATGCTTTTCCCTAAGCAGATCTAGCACTGAAGAGTCTTTATTGATAGGAACACACAAAAAAGCCAGACCACAACCAAGGCGCTCTCACGTTTCTCTTGTTCTTCATCTTATTCTACAAAGTAAAAGTCTTCTTCAGAGGCTGGATTTACACAAACGTACAGCCCAATACAAAAACCTCTTTCCTATTGTGACTGCTGTTTGAAGGTGCATTCTGCGCTGCCATGCCAAAAGCTTGGGTTAGGCAACAACTATTCACTAGTACAGCAGAGAGACATTATCCCACTTCATCCCTGAGAGCCACCTGCAGAGGCTGTCACTGAAATCTGCACTTTTGCCTGACTCAGTGAACTCTTAACCCTCCTTTTTGAATGTACTAGCCTTCCACCCCTAAATTATTACCATTAGGTTTACAGGCTTTCAACTCTGTGGCTTCAGTCACATATACCATCAAGCGTCCTATTCCTGAGCTCTTCTGTGAGCGTGCTGGAAAAGAAAATCAGAATTAATAAACAGCTTGACAATACAAATAAAGCTGGCAACAATATTATCTTAATTTGTCCCATTTGGAACAGGTGATGTAGTCAGTTGATATGTAGAGACCAGTAGTGTAGCTGGGGGGGGGGGGCAGCGGCCGTTCCCCCACTGAGCACAAGTGGCACCATGTCAATTTCTTGGCGCCTTTTTACTCACCCGGGGGAGCCATGAAAAAAAAAGTCACCACCCGCTGCGGCACTTTTATTTTACTCACCCGGTGGTGCTCCGGGTCTTCGGCGGCACTTCAGCAGTGGGACCTTCACTCGCTTGCGGGTCTTCAGCGGCATTTCGGCAGTGGTCCCTCAGTGCCACCGAAGACACCCAGAGCGAGTGACGGGCCCGCCGCCGAAGACCCAGAGCGCCGCTGGGTGAGTAAAAGTGCTGCAGCGGGTGGTGCTTTTTTTTTTTTTTTTTATCGCTCTCCCTGTTCCCTCCACCTGGCTACACCACTGGCTAGAGACCCTTTCTATTAAAACACGAGTTACACACTCAGCCATGCAATAGCACCTACACTCCCAGTCAAGAGTTAATCGTTTAGAAGAGGGACATTAGCTCAACCATCTTGGAAGCTGCTTCCTCAAGAGAAGACCCTGAAATCCCTCCAGGCACACGAGAGCCCTGCACCCTTTTCAGCCAGCGCCCACATTTTGTACCTTGATAAGCTTTTTCCCGTTTCTTCTTCTCAGTTTCGATATACTGCTCTGATGCTCCTTTGATCTTCTGGACCCAGGCCGTCCTGTGAAAATTAATCCCTTCAGAGTCACTTTGGAGCCAAGAATCTTGCGGTTATTCCAGCAACACCTAATAAATCTCACTGTCTCAAATTCAAGTCACATTTTTTGTTCCCTTCTTTTGAGCTAACCTGATCTTAGGTCTCTTTGACCACGAGGGTCCCATCATCATATATTCATTTGATGTAAAATTATGGCTAACTGTAAATGGATACACCCAGGAACAAAGACTGCAGCTGGTCCTTTCAGGAGGGGGGACTGTGAAAAAGATTTGGGGGTTGTAGTGGATAATCAGCTGAACATGAGCTCCTAGTGTGACACTATGGCCAAAAAAGCTCATGTGATTCTGAGATGCATTAACGGGAATCTCAAGCACAAGTAGAGAGGTTATTTTACCTCTGTATTTGGCACTGGTGTGACAGCTGCTGGAATAGTGGTGCCCACAATTCAAGAAAGATGTTTATTAATTGGTGGGGGTTCAGAGAAGAGACATGAGAACGATTATGAGACTGGAAAACCTGCTTCATAGTGATATACCAATAAGCTCGAGCTCTTGGGAGTCTAACAAAATGAAGATTAGGATGTGCTCCCCCCTTTATGGGCTTTGTGAAGGTGCCTTTGTGGCCATCTTTGGAGTAAGGGGACCTAGCAGAAACCTGGTCCATTGCCCGCAGTTACCATGGGAAATCATCAGAAAAATGGTCTCTTGCCTACCCGACCCAGTCCAGAGCAGTGGCACCAGCCCCCTCCTTAGCTGGTACATGTGCTCTGGTACTGGTATGTGGGGTGAGTAGAGATGAGTGGGGTGAATCTCATGGAGGCTGAGAATTCTGCAATCAGTTTTATGGAGAACAACGTTTTTTGCGTAATTTAAACCTTCTTCAAAGGGTAACTCCATTTTACACAATATGTTGGTCTAGACAAAGAGAAGCCTGTGCTAATTATGTATCAGGAAGAGGACATGAACTAAACATTAGGCTGACACATGTGGGTAGCTTTACATGGGATATTACACACAAAACCAATAGGTTTAAAGAACATTATTAAGATTGCAAAGTCAAGCACTCAAGAGTAAGGAAATGCCACAATTAGGGTTGCCTGTGCACCCTTAGTTCAGTCCCCTTGTATGTCTACATTATGATATGGTCTTCAACTACGTGATCATGTACTACTTTTTCCTCAGGACCTCTAACTTTTGAGTGGTTGACATTGCATCCTTAATGTTCTTTTAATGCAATTTTTTGTGTGTAATATCCTAGGTTTCCAAAAAAGCAAACTGAAAAAAATGAATTCTGCTAGCTGGCATCATATTGATACACAGGTCATCAGCAGGGTTGAAACCTTTAGACCCTCCACACAGACCTCTGTCACTTCAGCTAATGGCATTACGGATAGCAGTAATAAGCTGTCATCCTCTCTGTGGAACAGCACTAGAGGGAACTGGAGACACACTGCTAGTGGGTTACACAGATATTTGCTGACAGCAGAGGTATGGTAAGATTCGGGGATTCTGGCTCTAGAAGGGAGAGTGCTCTTGTGGGCACAGATTCTTCTACCTACTCTCTAAAGCTTGACCCCTTCTGCCCCCCGCCTCCAAACCTGTCTGTTAGAGGGCAACCCCAGCCTGGGGCATGCTCCTGCAGCAGACCACCTCAGTTTCCCTTCTTTGGAGTCCTCAGTAACTCCACACCAGGCTCTCTTGCCTCAAGAATACCCCTCCTAGGGGCTAGTTTATTACAAAACATTGATTGTGTAGACAATCCAAAACGTAGGTCCCAAAACATAGTTCATGTAGCACCACAGTGCAAGTGGTCTATCAAATCCCAATACATCTCATCCATTGACCTAACAAATACCACATTCCGGTGTCTTCTGCCACTCCCAGACTCTGTCCATTCTCTTCTGTCCCTTTGCCAGGACAGCCACCCCACCCCTTCCAGCTGGAGTGCAACCCTCCTCTTCCCAGAGCAAACCCCACAGCCTTTCTGGTGGGAAATCATCCTCACCAGGGAAGCATCCCTTACTCCCCACAGCTCTCTCACTGTTTCCCCAGCTCCAGCTCTCCAGGTATGGAGATGCCAGTGAATAAGCACTTTCGCTGCTCCTCTGCCTTCAACCCTCTCTTCGGCTCTCCAGCTTAGATATCAGGAGGCACCTCCCTCTGCTGCTGTGACTTTCAGTCCCCTCCAACCCTCTGGATCTGGCTCTCTGGCTTGGGGAAGTCAGCCAGCGAACCCCTCTTGCTGCTCTCCTGCCTTCAGCCTTCTCCCAGGAACTACCTACAGCATCCTTCAGGGTCCTCTCAGTACCCTGGTATCTGGCAACTGTCACCTGCCCCTTTTCCTGGCTGATTCCTGTTGTCTCTGCCTCCGTCTCCAGCTTACTAAATCTTCTCCCCATAGAGCAAAGGTGATCTTATTTAAACCCAATCAGGAGGCAGCTAATACATCACACTTCCTCTTAAATGGTCAGTGTCACTTTGTGACACTGTCCTTGTCCCAGTCTCATTGTCCTACCTCACTGAGTCCCAGTCTCACTCCTGAGGCTTCTGATCCCAGTCTCCTTGCCCAGCCAGCCCTCCTCATCCAACCTCAGTCCTCCTCCTCCCTCCAGCTTCTTGTTCCAGTCTCTTCGCCAAGCGAAAATGCTTCCCCATTATGAACTGCTGGCTCATATTAAATACTCAGTGGGATCATGGAACAAGCCGATTATCCACTGAGACATCAGCCTTTCGGCACAGACAAAAATGTAGCTAAGAAGAGCTGATGGCTTATTACAAAGACCCTCCTCCCACACCAGCTTGTAACTCCACTGACTTCAAAGCAGTTCATCTTGATTTAGACCAGCACAATGAGAGCAAAACAGGCTCTCTCTGTGTAGCTGCAGGTGAGAAAAGTATTTACAAGTCCACTGTGTGTTCCAAGTCCAGAAGGAAGCCCCCTGAATTGACAGATAAATCTTTACTGACTTGATAGGGAGCCAGCTCTTGGCTGAATGCTCACCATGGGTCTGATCTAACACCCAGTGAGTCAGTGGAAAGCTTCCCCATGCCTTCAGCTTGTCCAGGCGTGTCTGAAGTGAGTTCTGCACAGTGAAAGCACTCCCACATTAGTGTACAGAGAAGGAATCTGGTAGAAGTTCTTCTGCCCTTAAACTGCGAAGAGCCACCGGAGTGTCTGGCTTAAACATTCTTTTCTTCCATAGGGCTCAGCATTCCCAGTACTCACCTCTCATTAATATTGTCTGTTTTTAGCGTGTAGACTCTGTCAATGTGGGAGATATGGAAAACTGGCTCATCACTTGAAGGGTCGGTTGGCAATTTCACTAGGACTTCATTAAGGAAAATAGGCTGAAAAACATGCAGGAAAGGCAAACCTCGCTGTGGCAAACTCACCGAGATAAGCAGAAACAAAACTATGATATTTAAATACGTCTTCTTTTGCTAAAGAAAGTGAACACCCTTCTCAGGACACCAGGAAAACAGACAGATCAATATTTAAAGATCTTAGAAAATCTTTCTAGGACTAAGAGATAAACCAGCCAATACAGGGCTAAAATGCAGCCTTGCTACCTAAGAAAAGTGCTTTATGAAAGGGGAGGAGCTGTATGAGCAGAGACAGAGCATGGACTAAGGCAAGACTGGGAAACAGGAGGTTCTGCTTTTTACTCCCAACTTTATCACAGACTCAGTGTGTGGCTTTGGGCAAACCACTTACCCTCTCAGCATCTTCGGTTTCCCCATCAGAAAATGGGGATACTTACCTACTCAGGAGCACCGTGAGCACTCACTGGGAAGCATACAGGGGTGGACACAGAGGCCCACATTTTCAAGAACAGGGGACTAAAGTTAGGGTCCCATGTCAACATTTAGGCTCCTAAGTGGCCTAATTTTCAAAAACATTGAGCACCATGCAGCCCTCCTTGTCTTCAAAATCAATGAATGAATGAATGACTATTAATGTGGATTTAAGAGACTCGCCTCGGGTTCCTGTTTCTGACCAGATTGGCCGCAGAGTACGGTGGAGGTACTGGACTATGAAGCAGAAGGAGTTTATAAAATCGATGCAAGGAGGGCTCTCTCTTCAGCATACTTACATTCCCCGCATAGGGGTTGTGTATCCACTGAGAGAATATCCCCACACAGTCAACTTTCAGTCCCAATGACTGATAATGACACCCAACACAGCTGAGAGTGTGCAATATTCAGTACAACCGAGAATAATCAAGCAACACTAGATAATGTATCACCGCAGAGAGAGAGAACAGGATTCCTATTAAGAGATCAAGAACTACGAATGTGCTTTATAATTCACTCACCATTTTATACATTTTGAACTGAGAGTGGGACTTGGGGCTGAACAGTTTATCTGACCCTGAAGAAACAAACTGCTTGACCATGTAGGTCAGGAGCAGGAAGTCATTGAAGAGGAAGCCGTACAGTTCCTTATTGCTCTTTGTTTTGTAGAGCTTGCCGTTGTGCAGGAGCTTTCGGGGACCCAGGCAGTTGGTAATGGAGTTGAAAATCGGTTGCTAAGAGAGATATAATCAATATGTGAGTAGCAGCAGCAGCTGCTGGGTATTATGTGCATCATTTCCAGATTGTCTTCAGAGTGATTATTGGTTATGACCCTCAAAATCCTACTCACTTTGTTTAATGCATGTAGAATGCTTGTGTATTTCCCCCAGTAGTTTACAGTACGTGAGAAAGAATCCTAGCAAGTCGTAAGAGAAGTCAACTTCCTTATAATCTGTAGTGGTTTTAGCCCTATTCTCAATGAAAAACATTAGTTTAAGGCTTTAGGGCCACAAATGCAGGTGTCTGACTGGGCCAGTGAGCTGAAACTTTTCCCTAGTGGCTGCCATCTTGTGCTCAAGAATTAAGTTTAAAAATAGTTTCTTGACTCTTACTGTTGTGAAGAAAAACTTCAAAAATGTGGACAAAGAGTAATACCACATAGGAACATCTGCCTCAGTCTGCTGGCAGCTTAACCAAAATCTGAAGAGTGAGAAATTGCTTCAATTAATATTAACTGAAGCTTAATGGTACCAGTTTAAAATGTCAGCAATTTCACTGCTGCTCAAAGCAGGCAAGAAAGGGGAGGGATCATCATATTATGGATATCCCCACAATCTACTGAGTGGTATCTCCCTTTGAGATCACAAGTGGGTAGAGCTCAGGTAACGCTAGCGGGCAGAACATGTCACTCTCACTTATTTTTTCCTACCTGGTTTCTGTGTAAATTAACTTTAAAGGGATCTACAATACAGCCTTGTATATGCCAGCCACCCAAGCACTAGCTAAGCCAGTTACCTCAGCAAGTCCTTCGCACTGTACATGGGACTGTATCCACTCCAGCCTGTCTGAGTTCTCTTTCTCACGCACGCCTTCATTAACTTGAGAACACAGCTCCTCTGCGCGTTCCAAGGCAAGCTTGAGATTACTGTGATCTGGGTGGTTTTCTGGGGTATTCTCCAGAATCTGGTTGGGATCAGAAGGGAGGAAACAGAAACAGACAGAGATAAAAACCCAGGTAAGGATAGGTGCCAGACTTGATACACTTATTAAGAAATCCTTATTACATGACAATGCTTTCTCTGTTTTTGCAACCGCAGTTATACTGCTACAGAAATCAAATTTAAAATGCTACAACAGGGGTAGGCAACCTATGGCACGCATGCCGAAGGCGGCACACAAGCTGATTTTCAGTGGCACTCACACTGCCCGGGTCCTGGCCACCGGTTCGGGGAGCACTGCATTTTAATTTAATTTTAAATGAGGCTCCTTAAACATTTTAAAAACCTTATTTACTTTACATACAACAATAGTTTAGTTATATATCATAGACTTATAGAAAGAGACCTTCTAAAAATGTTAAAATGTATTACTGGCACGTGAAATCTTGTATTAGAATGAATAAATAAATGAAGACTCGGCACGCCACTTCTGAAAGGTTGCTGACCCCTGTGCTGCAAGATTCAGAATTTTACAAACCCAGAATACTCACACTCTTTATGAGCAGTGGGTAGCGTGTAATCCTCTGCATAGGTTTCAGCAGGAAGCTGGAAAGCGGCATTCCTTTACAGCGAGGGTCAGAGGCTAGTTTCTATGGTGTAATCCAGAGACATTGCATTACAGATCAAGACATAAAAGTAACTATTTGCATCGCTGCACGCAACAGTGCCTGATGGAATGAATCTTCCCAGTTACTGCAAGAAATTCTAGAGCTCATATAGGTGAAAAATCACAGTGCATTTACATTTAGAACTAATGGCAAAGAATTAGAGAACTGTCATTCTACTGAGGGTATGTCTACTCTACACTTCAATTAAAAACCCACGGCCGGCCCCTACCAGCTGACTTGGGGTCCCAGGGCTTGGGCTAAGGGGCTCTTTAATTGTGATATAGATATTCGGGCTCGGGCTGGAGCCCAGGCTCTAGGAGCATGTGAGGTGGGAGGGTCCCAGAGCTTGGGCTGCAGCCTGAGCCTGAACGTTTACACTGCAGTTAAACAGCCGCATAGCCCCAGCCCCATGAGCCCCAGTCAGCTCCCACAAGCCAGCCACTGGTGGCTAATTTCAGTGTAGACAAACCCTGAGACATTCTGTTAACATAAGCCAGGAAAGTGAAGCTCCTGTAGTCACCAAAACCCTATCATTTAAAGCTGACTCAGTTTTTATTTTACATAAGGATCCAGAAAAGTTTGTTAAGAAAACCCAGCCAAACTGTGTGTCAAATGTTTTGGCATTTTCCCCTTCACAGCTGATTGCCCTTCATCAAAGACATCTCATCAGCTGAGCTGCAGCCGTTCCTTACTCCTAGTTATGTTATGTAATGTTATGCTCACTGTTAGCCTCGTGGCACGTCTCACATTTGTGAAGTCCTCGCACCTATAGCAATCACACAGTCCAAAACAGCACAATCCAGCAAGAGCTCATTGATTTTGCAAGTTATGCAGGGTGTTTAAAACAACAAGCCCTGCAGTCCAAATCAATCAACTCCAACCTCTTTTGTAGTATGAATCTTGAAATAAGGCAAACACAAGCACTGTAACTTTGAAGGTGCAGCACCTATGCTGGATTAATGTAAAGCAGTGGAATGGAAAATGGAATAAAACACTCGCAGGAGAACAAGACTGAAGAAGGAGGTTCTACAGCAACTGTCACTGAATGTTAACACTATCAGCATATCAGATTCATAGGAAAGCAGAGGAATGTATCCTATGCAGGAAGGATTCTGAAATCCTGGATTTTTCTGGACAAGTCAACCTTAGGTTGGACAGGTTCTTAAACATGCCCTTCCATCAGGGGAAAGGAAACCGGGATCCAATATGGAAGCTAGTGAATAGAATACCTTTAAGAAGTCTTTGAACTCTGTTTCTTCATCTGTTTTCTGTTGTAGCAATGCAGCTCCATTGAGCTGGCAACTGCAGAATCTGATATAGGCCTGCATGTGAGAGAGCTCTGCAGCCAGGATGTCCCCAATCATCTGCACAGGCATTTTTTCTCCTCCTGTCTTCTTACGCACACGCAGGGCTCTGCGGAGGAGAGAATTTCACAGTCTGACTCTGTAATTCAGAAGTGGCCTAATCCTGGAACCTCCAATTTTCTATATGTCAGACAGGTGGATTCCTGATTCCACTCAATATCGAGTTCCTACAAGAAAAAACCTCCCTTCCAGCACTGTTAGGCCCCGGATGTATCACAAATCTGACTGAATGCTGGCACCGCGTGCTGTACTGACAGACTTGCTTAACAGATGTAGATTTCTGAGGAAGTGATATTTGAAACAGTGAGAATGCTTCTCCCTCCCCTTCAACATGTTTTGGGACAGACAGTGCAACCACTGGCCTCCACAGACTTTAAGGTGAGCGGGGACTATCATAATCATCTAGTTCAGGGGTTCTCAAAATTTTTTTTGCTAGGACCCCCTTTGAAAATATCTCAGGCTGTGATGACTCCCCACAAAAAGTGGTGACTTCCCCCGCCTCCTGACGTAGCATGCCACCCTTACTTCTGTGCTGCGCCTGGCGGTGGTGCTGCCTTCAGAGCTGGGTGCCTGGCCAGCTGCTGCCGCTCTGAAGACCCTTCTACAATAGCCTTGCAATCCCCTTTTAGGTCGGATCTTGAGTTTGAGAAATGCTGATCTAGTCTGATTTAACCCTGTACATGCATATAGCATCACCCCACCTTATAGTAAACAATTAACAGGTTTGTCATTGCAAAAATTCACTCTCAGAAAACTCTGAAAAACATGTTTTATATATTTTCCTCACATATTCTTTATTTCTAAGGCCTTCTGTTCAAAGTTCATCTGCTCCCGTTGTTTGTTCCTTTCCCTCTCATAACCCTCTCTTTGTGACATTATACTTCAGGGTTTCTCAAACAGGGGTTGCCGCTTGTGCAGGGAAAGCCCCGGGCAGGCCGGTGTGAGCCCTGTCCGCAGGTCCAGCTGATCACGGCTCCCACTGGCTGCGGATCACTGCTCCAGGCCAATGGGAGCTGCTGGAAGCGGCGGCCAGTACGTCCCTCAGCCCGCGCCGCTTCCAGCGGCTCCCATTAGCCCAGAGCAGCGATCTGCAGCCAGTGGGAGCTGCGATCGGCCGGACCTGCGGACAGGGCTCACACCGGCCTGCCAGGGACTTTCCCTACACAAGCAGCGACCCCTGTTTGAGAAACCCTGCTATACTTAAATGAATTGACATTGCAGGATTATCAAGTGGGAAATAATCAGCAGGAGCAGAAACACTGAGGGCTCGTCTACACTTAAAATGCTACAGTGGCACAACTGCGTTGCTGTAGCGCTTCAGTGTAGACACTACCTATGCTGCTAGGAGGAATTCTCCCGTCAGTGTAGGTAATTCACTTCCCCGAGAGGTGGTAGTTAGGTCGATGGAAGAATTCTTCCATTGACCCAGCACTGTCTACACAGGAACTTAAGTTGGCTTAACTATGCCGCTCAGGGTTGTGGATTTTTCACACCCCTGAGTGATGTAGTTATGCCAACCTAATTTTCTAGTGTTGACCAGGCCTTACAATAAAACCAATTCCTGCGGAGTGGAGTGGGAGAATAAATTATTATTTTGGGGGAAGCTTAGATATTAGTGGGCTCTCATTTAGGAGGCACACATGCTAGCTGTACTCACTTAAGTAACTTCGTATTAGACATTATGAGCTCCTTCCAGTTAACAAAGATCAATCCCATTTCTTCTTCTGTGAGACAGCCTGATTCAGCCATTCGTTTCTGGAAAACCTACAGTCAGAGAACAGACATGTGAGCAACTTCAAACACAGAGAAAGCAGAACATGGCCAGCTGTCTTTTCTTAAATGATTAATGGTTTGAAACTTAATGCACTGATGCATTCAGAACTTTGTTGTATCCATCCATTCATTTCTCCTGAGAATCACTGCAGACAAGCAAGCTCTTTAATGGAATTTTTTTCCAGATCACTTCCTACAGATGCTTCCTGTGGGTTCCTATGGTTGCCCCTTCTTCCAACAGCAGTGTCCCATACTGACATCAGCATCACCTCTTTAAGTGGTAGCAGGTGTCAGGGCCCTGCAGGTGGGCTTCACCATGGCAAAGAAATCAGTGAAGCAGAGTCTGGATATACTCAAACATAACTTCTTTGATTTACACATATACAGCCAGTCCTGGAACAGAGACAGTTAACTAACATGCAGGTGAAGCCTCTCTTTCAGGAGTCTCAGCCCAACACCAACGCCTGCTTTCCAGAGGGAAACTCTGCCTATCTAGATCTCTCTCTTAGGTATTCATATGGCTCCATATTGTCACACCAGAGGTTTATGGCAGAGCTGGGAACTGAGCCCAGCTCTTCCAAGTCCCAGGCTATCGCCCTAACCACAGACCATCCTTGCTTCAAGAATTTAGTCTAATCAGAGTCCAATGAGGAGAGTACTCTCTGCTGGTGCTTGCACAGCTCCTGTCCAAGAACCCACCACCTTTACACGAACTTTGCATAGCCCAAACTACCACCACCACAGCATGGCTTCCTAAGACTTCACTTTTGCTCACACGCTAAGAAAAAAGAATTTGGAAAACTACGTGCACCAGCACCTCCTGGTGACACCTGCCATAATGTTATAATTAGAGAGACTGCTGGTGAGCGAACATTGCTTTCTCACGGATCGTTTCCCCGGCAGCCATGGGCATGTTGCTCAACCACTGCCTCAGTTTCCCCACTTATAAAATGTAGGCAATACTTACTTCTCCCATGCCAATAGTATGTGAGAACTAGCTAACATTTATAAAGCACTTTGACCTCTATAGACTATTCTGTTCTATACCAGTACTTATACCGTGCTCATCACCATAATATTTCAGACCAATGTGATACATAAATACTAAATACTAAGTCAGAAGGTCCTTTAGGAGAAAAGAGTTACTCACGTGAGAGAAAATGCAGTACTTCAAAAAATATTTAAATTGCCTTTTTTTGCTTTAGGAACCACAACTGAGGGTAATGCCAGCGGGAAAGGGGTGTTTCTCTAGGGGAGGAAGATAAATACTGAAGCAGCAATGTAGTCCCAGAGCAAGCAATTCAGTAACTGGCTTGAATGAAGTTTGTAAGGCACTGGGGATAGGCTGGCTTCCTTAGAATAGTCTGAAGGTAGCAGCAAAGGAGAACTTGCATAGTTATTTAAAAGATGACTACAGACAATAGCTATCTAAGGGCTTGTCTGTGCGGCATAGCATGCCAGGGAGGTGTGTTATGTAAAGTGCTCTAACTGCCCCACAGGACTAGAGTAATATGAACGAGGTGCCTTTTACGCCATGCCGCGGGGTCTATACGGGACAGCTGGAATGCAACACATTAGAAAGCTCTAAAAATCACACGCCACTAGAGCACTTTGCCAGCACAATGTAGACATGTATTGAGTGACAGAACAGCAATTAATTGCACTGTTCTTACAATGCAAACTTGACAGCTTTCCTTTAGAAAACACAGCAATTCTCAGTACCTGAAGAGTTGATATAATGAGAAAACATACTCTGCCACCCATGTTGTATGTGGTTAAAACATTGAAGCCTTCACATCTATGGGCTGGTCTTCACTATGGGAGATCAATGCTGCTGCAATCGATGCAGCAGGGATTGATTTAGCGGGTGTAGTAAAGACCCGCTAAATCGATGGCAGAGCACTCTTCAGTCGACCCCAGTACTCCAGCTGTCCAAGTATAAGGGAAGTTGACCGGAGAGCGTCTCCTGTCGACGCAGCGCAGTGAAGAAACTGGGGTAAGTTGACCTAAGCCATGTTGACTCCAGCTACGTTATTCACATAGCTGGAGTAGCGTAACTTAGGTCGACTTACCCCCATAGTGAAGACAAGCCCTCAGACTTCATAGATTTACACAACTCAGCTATGAATCAAATGTCATAATGATCATCTAATAAAGAAGAGACACTGAAGATAAGAGACTTTGCTTTGACAGTTGTTTAAAACACCTTTTGTTTCCAAGTAACTCTCACCTCTAAGACAAGCTGAAGATCATCCATGTACCTCTCTTCAGTCTGGATCAACTCATGAATGTAGCCCTGTCTTTTCCTTTCCATTGGTTGCATAGTATCAAGAGTTTGGAGATCAGCACACCCTAGAAAAATAAATATTTCAAGTCATTCAGGCCCTATTAAACCTGTAAGGGCTGATGCTCAGCTTATATAAATGGCTACAGTATCATGTACTTTGATGACACTACAATCATTTACCCCAGCTGAGGCTCTAAGCCTATAATACATACAAAATGAATGCTGTCAGTAATGCTTACTTTGCTAAACCAAAAAACCTGATAATTCTCACAAAAAAGAGTGGTCTCATGTCTTAGCAAAAAGGAATAGATATATGTAGTAAATTCTCGTATTACTCAGTCTTCGTTATTTTTATAAAACATACACAATGGTCACTTATTGCTTGATTTTCAAAAGCACTGAGCTCCTAACACTCCAGCTGAACTCAATGGGAGCTGCAAGTGATCAGAACCCCTGAAAATTGGGCCTTAAAATGGCAGTATATTTGCCAAAATAGTTACTGCTCTTTGGTAATTGAAATCTCAGGTTTTCCACTCTGTTTAGAAAATACTGACATTTTAATAGCAATGATTATATTACAGACTATTTACTAGTATACATGAAGCACTCAATAATTAGAACTCAACAGCACCTGTTCATTAACGTTAAATACATTTTATGATGCAGTATCCTTGAGTTAAAAACAATCAAGTTTATTCAATTAGGCCCTGCTTCAGCAAAGCAGGTAAGCAAGTGATTAAGCACTTCACTCAATAGGGATAGATTTAAGCACATGCCTACACAGGAACAGCTACACTGAATCAGACAGGTGGAGCTATCTTGTCTCTGGCCAGCATCAGCTGCTTCAGAGAAGCAGCAAGAACTCCACAGCAGGCATATGTGGAATAATTTGTGCCCCCAAGAAAGTCTCATCCTAATTACAGACTGGTTTAAACCCTGAAGCATGAGATTTTTATCCCCACCAAAACTCTTTTTTAGCATTAACTATGATAATTCTCTGGATAATCTTGTTATCCATAAAAGCATCCAATCCCTCTCTGAGCCTTACTAAATTCTTTCCCTCAACAACTTCCTGTGGCAATAAGTTTCACAATCTAATTCAGGCTTGAGTGAAAAAGCTTTGCTTATCAGTTTTGAATCAGCCACAGTGAACGTCCCCTTGTTCTTATATTTTGAGACAGCTCCCAGTTTCTCTACCATTCATTATCTTATATACTTTTATCATAGCGCTGCTGTCTCCTTTCTAAAGTAAACAATCCCAATCTTTTCAATCTTTATGAAAATAGGTTTCCATGTGCCTAATCATTCTTCTTGTCCTTTGAAGCTAGCTGGCTCTGCAATGTTCTTTCTGAGGGCTTGTCCACATGGGAGCATGTCAGAGTGCACTATGGAATTTTTATTGCACACTAGAAGAGTCCAGATGGCCGGTGAGTGCACCACAAGCTAGTGATCTGCAGATACCCTGACTTGCCATGCACTAACTTGCCATGTGGACAAACCCTGAGATAGTGTGACCAGTACTGCATACAGTATTCTAGATGAAGGTGGATATTTTTCATCTCCATTGTGTGCCATAAGTGCTTTGCTGTACTGGACCCTTAATTGTTAGTTTACAGAAAGAATCAATCTACAGTGGGGCCTCTGAGTTACCAGTACAAATTTGCAAAGTTCTTCTGTGTAGTGCTGCAGCCACATGCCTTGGATGTTTATAACTAATTTCTAAACTGAAAGCAAAGGGTTGGGGTATTTGTTTTTACACTGTGAATGGCTGAATGTGGGAGATGTGTTTCTGTTTATACATGAACATTTAGCTCTATGCAATAATTGTTAGCCATAACGTTCTGTACGAACAAGAGTCCATCAAACTAACCCTGACCTTTAATTTTCCTTTTCTTTACAAACTTAATACATGCCATATTCATAGAATCATAGAATATCAGGGTTGGAAGAGACCTCAGGAGGGCATCTAGTCCAACCCCCTGCTCAAAGCAGGTCCTAATCCCCAATTAAATCATCCCAGCCAGGGCTTTGTCAAGCCTTAAAAACCTCTAAGGATGGAGATTCCACCACCTCCCTAAGTAACCCATTGCAGTGCTTCACCGCCCTCCTAGTGAAAAAGTTTTTGACAGTGGCTTTTGAAAACAATCAAATCAAATAGATTGAGTCTAATATTTGCATCAAAAACTACAAAAAAAAAATAAAGCAAACAGCTTTCCAATTAGATTTGAAAATCCAGAGGTTGTTTAGATGGACAAAGATGGTTTGAAAAGACAGATTGTCATAAGTTGTCTAGACTAACATCCACAAAAATAAAAGAAAATAAAAGACTTAGGGCAAAATTGACAAGTCTGATATATTTTCTACGTAAAGAGACAAGATCATGTTAAAAACCATCGTTTTAAAAGGCCTATTTCTATATTTATATTGCAAATATTTTAACTTGGAGAGTTTTTAATCTTTTTCATACTGTGGACTCCATCTTTACAGAGAGAGATTGTCTCACAGACCCACCACCGTCATGCAACATCCTCATGACAATTAGAGCAATTACTTAGATGAAAAATTAGTACTAGGAAAACAACACATTAGCTTCCTTCATCGCAGTGTAATACATAGGAACAATGAGGAGAGGAATGGGGACAGGAGTGGACTGTATCACCAGCCAGCTCTCTGCTGACCACCAGAAAGTTCTCCATGGACCTCAGTTTGGTAACTGATGAAGGTAGAAATAAGTTAAAAATATCTACTTTGCTTTTTACCACTGGTGCTCTTTCCTTTATACATTTTCTCAGCTTGGACAATTGAATTAGAAAAGCTATATAAGCACTATTATTATTATTATTATTAGCAGTATTGCCAACTCTTGCCATAGTATTTTTTTTTAATAGTCTCAGCTTCTGGACTCATGAGAATCTCAATTTTCATAAAAATCTTCTAGCCCTTGGGGCTGCAGAAAAAAAGCTACAAAACAAGAACCCTAAAGACTGAACAACCTGAAGGCAAGTAATAAGAATCCCAAAAAAAAAATTTTCTAAGTAACTCATGCTTTTTAAGACAACTTAATGATTTTTTGGGGGCCTGAATTACTATTTTTGAATGCTTCTGGTTGGCAATACTCTATTAGGTTCTGACTTTGCAAACAAGCACATGCTCAATTTTACTTTTCCAATTTACTATGAAATCAATGGAACCTACTCATGGTGGTAAAGTTAAGCACATGCATAAAAGTGTACCAGATTTGGTTTGGCTTTAGCTGTTTGTCAAGGTTACAATCAAGCCAGAATTAAAGAGGAGGCGGAATCAAGATATTCAGCAGATCAAAGTGAGTTTTAAAAGATCTGATGTTTCATAACCTACCAGGGCTCTAACTGACTGAAGTCTACCAATCTGAGATTTCAGCTCTTTCTTGTGGTTTGTGACATTTAGTTCCAGCTCTGGTGGGATGCAAGATAAAGACCTTAGAGCAGTCAAAGGGTGTTCACACTGGTAGTGCTTTTTTGTCATTTGTCAGGACTTACTAAGGCCTGGTCTACACTACAAAGTTAGGTCAACATAAGCTGTCTTTTGTCAACCTCGCTGTGCATGTGTCTACACTTAAATCTGTCTCCCGCCGATGCGAGCTTTCCATTCCACCAACACAGTAACACCACCTCCCTGAGCGGCATTGGGCCATGGTCGATGTACTCCAGTCAACACAATGTGAATGTAGTCACTGTGTTACCTATGTTGACCCTAACAGTCCTCCAGCAGCTGTCTCACAATGCCCAACACTGACTGCTCTGGTCACAATTATGAACTCTACTGCCTAGGGCTCGTGGAAACCAGAAGTCCCTCTCCCTTAAAAAAACACTGCAAATTTTTGAAATGTCTTTTCCTGATTGTCCATCTTGGTGAGCACACCTAGCAGTTCTCCACTATTACATGGGACTGCCCAGCTGACACTGCTGACTACATGCTCCAGATGTGCTCCCGTCTGAAGTAGACAGAAGATATTGGCTCTCCTGGGCTTGTGGGGAGAAGAGGCTCTGCAAGCACAGCTACAGACCAGCCAAAGAAATGTGGCCATCTACTAGCAGATTGCATGGGGGATGCAGAAGAAGGGGTACAACAGGGATCAGCAGCAGTGCTGAGTGAAAGCAAAGGAATTGCGACAGGCATATCAGAAGGCCAGGGAAGCCAACAGTTGATCCGGTGCCAAGCCACAGACCTGCCCCTTTACAAAGAGCTGCATGCTGTATTTGGTGGAGATCCCACCACACCATACACAACCATGGATACCTCCAAGAAGCCCGAGTCACAGCCCCCCTGGGATGAAGAGTGAGGATGAAGAGGAGGAAGGGGGACATGTGACGGGGGGGGTCCAGCTATGCCACGAGCCAGGACTTGTTGGAGACTACACTGCAGTCAAACATGGACAAGCCCGATGCAGGGGAAGGAACCTCAGGTATGTGTGTGTAATTGTATTTCCCATTTCGGTGGTAGCTGTATCCTGCTAGGCTGGGGATGCCATAAACTTTTCATTAATTTATTCATACAAGAAGAGGTAGCAGTACAACAAAGAGACGTAGAGTTATTATCTGCTTTTCATTGCCCTATAGAGTTGGGCAGAACGAGCAGTTTGTTTATGTTCACAGGGATCCTTGAATCCTCCTGAGAGATCTCAGTGAAACTTTCACGGAGGTACACTTCAATTCTCTCCCAAAGGTTTCTGGGGGTGGCAGCCTTATTTCTTCCTCCATGGTAGAACAGCTTCCCACACCAGTCGGTGATAACTTTGGCAGGCACCATTGCAATAAACGGACTAGCAGCATACGGGTCCAGGCGGCTTCGGGATGCCAGCAGCAGGTGTGCTCTCTGTGCCTGTGTTACCCACAGGAGCAAGATATCAGCTACATTCACCACGGCTTCTGGAAAATGATGCCAGCATTCAGTGCCATTGCCCTATACTAAGAATTTCATATAACTGAGCAATTCCCTCCTCATTTTCCTTGCCCCTGGAGAACCATTTTCTCTCCATGGCTGGTGCTGAGAGTGGTACCGCGCACAAGCATTCCAAAGCAGAAGTATTAATAAGCATGTCTTGTTTAAAACTTTAGGGGAGTTCTTAATCTTAACTTTGTGACTATACTGACAATGGTACCTCTGTGTGTTTTATTGGTAGCTGCTGCTGTTGCAGCCTTGAGGGGTTCCCCCTCCACACCCATGGAACGCCTGAAACAGGTAAGGAGAAGAGAGTGCTGCATTGGATGGCGAACTGAAGGCCTGGAGGATGAATGCTGCAGATTGTATGGAGAAGGAAAGAGTGGGCAGGAGAAAAGTGCAGTAACAGGAGAGGGAGATTCACCAGGACATAATAGGGCATCTCCAGCAGCAAACAGGCTGCAAACTGTTGTGGACCTACAGGTTCAACAATCATGGACTTGCCTCCCTTTGCAGTCAATGGAGAACTCCTTACGTCTGTCCCTCCCCTTCCCCCCCCCCCCCCCCGCCATGTTCCAGGTGACATCAGAGGCCACATCCCTTTCCCTACCACTCCACACCAGGGGACATTAAGGACAACCACAACGTCACATACACTTACCTGTAAGACCCACAGTTGATGTTTGTGTAGCTAAAATGGATATGAATGTTCCTGCTCCTTCATTAAGCTCTGTTCCATAAATTTATTAAGGTTTTAATGTATTTGCTTTTAACTTGGACAGAATTTTTTTGGACGTGTTTGTGTTACTGAATAAAACTCTACTGTTTGGGAAATAATTCATCTTTATTAATTCCCAATATATGCTGCAGAATGCCTGACAGTAGTGAAAGCACCCACTTAGTTGTTATTGTACACTGTGACACAACTCATACGATCAGTGACAACTAGCATGTAATAACCATAGATGTACACCAAGCACCACGCAACGCCTACTGGGGCCAAAAACTGCAGAGACCGGTAGAGCACAGTACACTATAATACATTACTGTGGCTTGCTATTAAAGTACTCTTTCAAAACCTCCCTGGGTCATATAGCTCTGCATTGAGCTCTTCTGATAGCTGTTCAAACTGATCCGACAGCCGCTCCACCTCAGCCCTTCACCCCGGCAACATACTTTTCCCCCTTCGCTTCACAGGTATTATGCAGGACACAGCAGGCAGCTATAACCATTGGAATATTTTTCTCACTGAGAGCCAATCTTGTGAATAAACAACGCCAGTGTCCCTTCAATCTACCAAACGCACATTCAACTTCATTCTGAGCTGCTGAGCCTGTAAAGGAATCTTTCCTTGATACTGTCGAGGTGGCCAGTGCATGGCTTCATGAACCAGGGGAGCAAGGGGTAGGCTGGATCCCCCAAGATCACTACTGGCATTTCAATATCACCAATGGTAATCCACTGGTTGAGAACAAAACCCCCTGCTTGTACCTTTCTGAAAAAGTACGGTGTTCTTTAAGATGTGAGCTTCATGCACCTTCCCTGACCAGCCAACACTGATGTTGGTGAAGCATCCCTGGTGATCCACCAGCGCTTGCATAAACCATAAAAAAAAAATAGCCCTTTCAATTGATGTACTCTGTGGCAAGGTGGTCTGCTGAAAAAATAGGGATATGCTTGCCGTCTGTCACTCCACTGGAGTTCGGGAACCCCATCGCTGAAAATCCATCCTGTCCTGAACATGGCTGAGAGTCACAGTCCTATGTAGCAGGAGATGATTACTGTCCTTGCACACTTGCATGACAGCATCCAAAGTGGATTTTCCAATTCCAAAATAAGTTCCCACTCAGTGGTAGCAATCCAGGGCTGCAAGTTTTCACAGTGCAATCTCCACTCACTTCTCCACTGTCAGTGCAGCTCTCTTTTTGGCATTCCTGCACTAGAGGGTTGGGGTGAGCTCAGCACACAGATTCAGGAATGTGTTCTTGCCCATCTGAAAGTTCTGCAGCCACTGCTTGTCATCCCAAGCCTGCATCACAATGTGATCCCACCAGACAGTGCTCATTTCTGGAGTCCAGAAGCAGTGCGACACCATTTGCCACTGCTCCATGAATGCCACCAGCGATCTTGAATTGGTTCTTGTTATGTCCCACAGCAATCCACTCTCCAGTAAATTGTCCTATTCTCCATGGCTCTTCTTGTGGCTCTGCAAATACCAGAGGATTGTGTGTCGTGTGCTTGCAGTGCTTATGACAATACTGCAGAGCTGAGCAGGCTCCATGCTTCTGTCAGAGATGGTGGACAGTGACAAGTTCCATGTGGGTTCATGGGATTTTCAAAATAGGAATGAAAATTATGGGATACAGATGGCATTATGGGGTGGAGAAAGTTGCATGATGGGACCTGACCCCACAGTTCCAGTCACACCTACACAACTTGTTTCTGCCCCACCGTGCATTGCCAAAACTTCCCCTCAGACAGCGTACTGGACAGTGGTGAGTGGCACTCTTGGTTACCTACCCAGGATGCACTGCATATCAAAACAAGAGCTGCTGTTGAGTTGTGCAGCACTGACAAAAGGAGCCAAACATGCGCACACAAGCAATATACTAACCAGAGGTGACGTGTCAGTGGGTGGGTGGGCAGCAGAAGGGGCAGGGCCAGGGCCAGAGCAGAAGGGGCGGGGCCAAAGCCTCTTCTGGCTGCGCTGGGACACTTCTCAGTGCAGCACAGCAGCTGCCTGGGAGAGCGCCTGGCTGCAGCGCTGGCGGGCTGCCCCCAACCCAGGCTTGGCTTCTGGGGACAGTGGCTGAGCAAACGCCAGTGCTCCCCCACCCTCCCGGCATGTTCAGTCCTTGTCCCCAAAAGCCACGCCTGGGCAGGGAGCAGGCTGCTGCTCCTCTCCAGCCAGGCTCTCTCCGCTGCACAGAGCAGTGACCAGGAGCGGCTCCATCCCACTCCCCGCTCAGGCCTGGCTGCCAGGGGCTGGTGCAGCAGGAGGGCAGAGTCCCTCCCCCTCACAGGTAACATGGGGTGGGGGAAGAGGGTGGGGAGAGTGCGAGGGCCCCAGGCTGGGGACAACGTGAGACACATGGGGAGGTCACATGTCCTCCCCTTTAGCTGGTGCCCCCCCCATCCAGTATGGGGAGGCACCAGTCGTCTATGATACTAACTGCGGCGGCTTTATGGCAACGAAACTTGCATTGGCAAAAGCTTGTGCTGTAGATATGCCCTAAGTCCCTGATCTTTGAGCAATGTAATTTTCTGTCCCTGTTGCATGTTATATCCCCTCAACAAGAGAAGCCAATGCTTGTATTATCTTAGCTCATGCTGCTGTTTGCTTGTAACTACAATTGGTAGTAAAGTCCACATACTTGCTGTGAAACTCAATGGCCAATAGAAGTGTTACTTACTTGCGGTGAGATTGACTTTGGAAGGATAACATTTTTTTTTTACATTGAATAAAAAGTAGCTGTAATTTGAAAGATAAACTGAATATTTTCAGATGTAAAACATTTAGAAAGGGAGTTAACGTAATTGGATATTGGATATAACCTGCATTTAGACTGCATGCTCTTCTAGTCGGGGGTGTCTACTATTGTGTTTACAGAGTGCCTAGTACAATGGGGCCCTGTTCTTGATCAGTCCTTATGCTCTACTCTAATAAACCTCATTAATAATAGACATGGCAGAAGAATCTTTATAAGCTTTGCTTGAGCGTGCTACACAGAGCAGGAAGTCACAAATTGTTGCATACAAGATAAAAGTTCCAACTCATGAATGAAAAATCATGGAATCAGTTAGATTTCCAATATTTACCTCAAATTCTGAGGTCTGGGCCAGTTAGCTGCATTAAGGCTCAGTGACAATAATTCACCTCTGATGAGCTAATCAGACAGCAGACACTAATTGCTAGACCGACAGATACAAAAGATGACAATCCTGATTGGTTGAGAGGTGAGCAATAGCTTTATTCTGGACTGTAACTTCATCTCCCCTTTGGAAAGTTAATTCATCCTTTCTAAATTCACAGCCATAATATATCATCTTATGAAGGAAACAATAAGTAGATACTGATTTCTGTTAAAACGAACGTTAAGATTTGTCACTGTTCATACTTTGCCTCAGTAAATAGCCACCTCACAAATCAGTGAATCTTGAAGTCAAGAGAAATCAAAATCTTATTATACTGGAACTTTCTAATGAAGTTTGTTTTACAGTGATCAGACTGTTGGACAGATATTGCGTAGCTGGTGCATTCCATAATAGATTAAACAAAGACAAGGATGCCAGAGTAAAACAAATTTGAAAGTTTATAAATAGATTTTAAAACGATTCCTTGTCCTCCATGCAGCTCCCTTCCTCAAATGCACTTCTACCAGAAATACTGTCTTCTGCTAACACCACAACTAATCCTGTCTTTAAGTCTACAGGGTAAGTTTCCCAGTCAAAAAGTCATCTATTCTGCCATAGATTTGAGAATTGGAGTAAAAGTATATTTCAAATAACTGATTTTTTTGAAGCTAGCAGCAACAATTTCAAAGGGAAGAACAACACTTTGTAGAGAACAATCCTGCACTTGACTGGATGATACAAGTCTTGTCCATATCTAACTTTTGATCTACCTCCATATAGTTCACCTCTTTGGGTTTTAAATATGATTATATATTAATGTTATTTACGTAATGCCAGATGGTCAAAAATTTGTTGTGCTCCTGATGCATATGTTTTAGTTAAACAATATTTTCAAAATTCTGGGCAAATAATTAGATTCACAAGCCCTTTTCGAAGCAGTTTTGGTAGGATTAAATGATTTGTTCATCTCCCAAAATTGGCAGACGAGTGAGTGGAGCTCTGAATACAGTCTGGTAAAGAAAACATTAAAAACAAGATCATGGGCCACTTCCATCTTGGAAAAAGGCAACAAGACTCAAGTGCTTTCCTGAAGGCCTGTTTGCATACAGCAAACCAATGTGGATAACTGGTTCACCCCCACAATGAGGGCTCCTCACAGATTAAGATGCTAAACGTGAGTAAAAGGAGCAGAATCCAGCCTTTTATAAACATGCATTTACTGCATTGATTCCTTTTTTCCAGGTCCACCCTGGCAAAGGAGGACTACAGGATAGTATGGACAGTTACTTGACTTTCCCTCATCTTAAGCTTTTTGATTTGCTGAGGCAATATACCAGTACAATTGTAGTTTTAACAGTTAATGTAGCACGTGAGCCAGAGCCACTGCATCAGATATTTTATTTTTTCATTTTTCAATCCTTGCGAGCCTGTGATATGTACATTTCAAATAAGCTCAATCATCCATCACCACATGATCTAATCATTTGAGTAATGTGAGTAGCCCTTCTGCAGTCAGTCGACTACTTGCAACGAGTAAAGTTTACTCACATGAATAAATGAGGGAGGGTGAGGGGGAAGAGTGGAGGGAGGGACTCAGGCCTTTAGCAGAAAACTCTGTGGCAAGTTTAAATCCAACCATCTCCGATCAAAACTTTCAATATACTTCCCTGCACTTTAAACAGAAGTAGCATAGGATTTAGTTTTCCAGTTAAAAAAAAGATTGCTAAGCCATGCCAGCTAATTAACATAATTTTTTTTACTAGGCTATTTAAACAAAAAACAACACACACAATCTACATCTTTTATGTGTCCCTTTAATAAAATACATTTGCATAGTTATCTTACAGGTTTTTAAAGAACAAAGATGAACAATTTTCTCATGCCAAGCATATCCTGCATTTGCATGATCTTAATGTGTATCCCCAACTATTAATACTACAGCTTGAAAAGAACAAAAATATTTCAAGGCAACACACACCATTATGTAACAGTTTAATAGTTCCATTACATTAAAGTGTCATTATGCTATAGCAGCAGTCAGCACCGCTCTGGGCAAGGGTCTGTCAGCATTCCTGTAACAGACTCCTATTTACAAGAGTTTATAACCTCACTGAAAAAGTCACTCTGGGATTCACTTTGGTGAACAAAGCCTTGGGCTCAGGGTAATTATTCACTCATTGCTAGGGACAATTTCAATTATTATTAGAAGGCAGAACTGTTTACAAATTGAACTTCTACCTTTTTATGCTCCTAGAGGTAATAAAAAACTATTAATACTTAGCATTTATATAGTGCTCCATATGCCTTCAAAGTGCTTCACAAGCATTAACTATTTATACATCTATCCCTGCAACTGGATCCATCCTGGACTGTGTGAGAATGCAGGGGATTGACCTGTCTGGATCTGACTGCAAGATAAGGAACTTAGCTTTGAAAGTACCATTTGCAAACTAGACCCTTTGGAATTTGGAAACATTTCAATATCAGCTACTGTGCAGATACAGTAACATTTCTGTTCCTGGCCCTTCTATCACTAGAGGAGTCTCCCCAATTCCAATGTCACCCTTGTGGAGCTCCACATCATGCCATCCTCCTTTGTGTCAAGAGGGACTAGACCCTTTACAACTAATTTTCTTAAATGGCTAGAATGGTGACTGAACCTATATGTCTCTCCAAGCTTGTGCCTGAGAGAGACTGGATCAGTGTAGCCATTGAGATGCTAACATAGTTGTAAGCATTGAAATTAAACCCACATAAGCAAGGAAATTCACTTTTAAAGCTAAAATCTCTTTAGACTAAGCTGCTCCCATCTATATACCTGTATTGATACAGCAGGGTTCTTTAAAATCTTGCCTTAAAATAAATATTCTGCACAGCCTCTTCTTATCCACAATCTAAAATGTGTATTAAAAAAATCCTTCTGTACCATTATGTGACCAGACCACATAGTTATCTGGTGCATCATGTCTAACCTGAAAAATCTGTCTGATATAGAAGATAAACACTGAGGGAGGGACTGTGGCCTTTTCCATTTTTTACAGTGCGGAGCTCACTGATGATACTCAAATAACACTGCTCTATGCAGTACAGTTGTAGCCGTGTCCGTCCCAGGATATTAGACACACAAGGTGGAAGAGGTGTTATCTGTTTGTGAGAGAGAGATTTTAAGCTCTTTGTAGCTCAAACTATTGTTTCTCACCAACAGAAGTTGGTCCAACAAAATATATTACCTCATCCACCATGACTCTCAAATAACACTACAACATTTAATTACAACAGGGAAAGCCCATGGCAGCAGGTCTCTGAACTCAGTTCTAGCAGCTGTAAATTCAAACTGAATGCAGCTGTTTGTGTTTTAATTGTGAATGCTTACTTCCAGCTATGGGTTTACATGGGTCAAACCATACAGATATAGAACACTATCCCTAATAGTCAACTGCAGCTGTGTTTAAGTGGGTAAATCATTATTTATTGCTGAAAAATACCATAATATTATTTCCCAGCACATATTAGAGAGTGCATGACTTTATTTCTTTTTTTATTTTTACTGAGATCTTTTAGTAACTTGGCAATCAAGGCAACAATTTTATTGGCTATTAGAGAGTTATATCTGGCCCAAACTCTCTGGGTAAATAGTGCCTTGAATTTTGAATTTTTGAAAGCGGATGGGTCCCAAAGACACCCAGATATTAGCCTACAATAAGTGACTATTGTACCACAGCAGCACACTTCTGCCTGTATTAAACAGATCTGCAAAATCAGAAAATTACGAGAAGGCAATACAGGGCAAGTAGCACATTTTAATAGAAACAGCCTTAGCTAAAAATCTAATTTCAACATGAAAAAGACATTAAGTCAGCTAGAACATTGCTATCTGAGCAATTAATTAGCAGATTCTTTGCCTCTAATTAAAGTTAATTCATTCAATAACAGCATATTGAGATAAAATACAACTGGAATAAAAATCCATTTATAGTTTGATGTAGGCACCTTACTGTAATTTGTATTGCACAAAATATATCTCTCTGACCTAAGGGACACACATACATTACTTGATAAAGTATATTAAATACATAATATTTCACTCCTTTTATAGAACTTTTGGAAGAAGGCTTTTAAATCTCTGCAATTGTATTAACACTTTTTCCTGATAGTACCTCACAACATTCATATATATTGTAAACTTACAGCAGCTTGTAAACAATTTCAGATTGCATAATCCACGTTTGTAATTTCAATCCCAAATTCAGGATGCAAACTGAATTTAATACTGCATCTACTAGAAATTCTCTTTGTGTTGTATGGATCATAGAACTGTTTTATTAGATGAATGGTCTGCCATTAAAATAGACCCTTTCATTTTAAAAGCAACTAAAGGAAATCTATTTACTAGCTTTTCTTCCCTTTTAAAGTAATTCAGGGCTGCTAAACGATGCAAGATGTATAGCCCTGGAGACAGAAGTCCTCATTTTATGCACATAACAGAGACAGCATGGGCAGTACAAGTTTATCTACAACACTCTGCCACTGTGTCCTTCAAACTCTGACCTGGAAAAGCTACCTCTGAACCAGAAGAGCGGATGGTTCAGTTTCCAAGACCATTTAAATCCTTGGCCTTCCTCTTTCAGCTGACAAGGGTGTCTACTAGTGTCTTTTCTGGTGGTGGCATATATTATTGTGGACACTTGTATAGGAGGAACTTGACTGAGACCACCAATTCATTTCATAATAGGAACAAAAACAGCTTTCAGATGCCAAAGACTTTCATTCACTATTTACCTGGACCAGATACGAATTGGTGTCCTAGAGATAAAAGGCTCTGTATCCAATTATCAGTCTTCAGAGCCATTCAGTCCTGTACCAGAACTCTTAATTTAAAAAACGAGGGCAGATTGGTGAGTCTGACAGCACAGAGGCAGCATGGTACCCATTGTAGTAAGACTAGAGGATGCTGTTCACCAAAACTGACGACAAGTGTGTTACAATGGTAAAATGTTGGAGGGAAGGTGGTGGCCAAGGGATAGGGCACATCCACCCAAAGCAACTTGCAGGCCAGCCCACAAATTATATTAGCCTAGTTTCTCTTTGCCTTGAGAGAAAATGCCCCATAGTGCTACTGTGATGAGATGAGAGAAGCAAACGAAATGAAAGCATCCTCCATTCCACCTCTGAACTCCTCTCCTCACAAAAAGGTCATTTGGAAGGCTGGACCAAATCAGAAAAACAGTTCTATGATGTAAAACCTAAACCACATGGCATACTTGTAGTCACAGTGGCACTCTGTAATGTAGAAAGGTAGGCCAGGATTTATTTTTTGGATGAATCATATATGTTGGTAATTTAAAAAGCTCACTGTGTACAGGATTAAACTAGTCTATCAGAGCAGTAATCAGCAAATATTTTAATTCTGCAAAGTATGCACAGGTTACAACATTACAAGACATCTGCCCATATAAAACAGCTCAGCTAACTTGTGCAAATAGTGGGTCTTTGTGTGTCTGAAATCCCACCACGCAAGGGATACCTTGATATGCATGCTAATGATCTATGATTATCAATAAGAAAAGGAAAAAAAACACTAGAGGAAACCAGGGTGGACAGCAGTGAAAGCCACACAAAGACCCACTATCCTTTCTGGTTTTACAAATTAATTGTAACAGCAGATTATAGAACACAAAAAACTAATTCTCGTGTGGATCTAACATTCAAACGAAGCAAATGGATTGTCTCAGATATTTGAGCAGGGCTGTCCACCCTGCCTCCACGCTATAGTCAAACTTGGATAGTGGGTCTCTGAGGTGCTTTCACACTGGAAGACAACATTGGGTCCTAAAAAAAAAAATGAAGGATAAAATGAACACAAACACAAATCAGAAGAGTGAAACATGAGTACTAAGGACAAAAGACGACAGAATAACACTGAAAGGTTAGAAAGGAATGACTAACATTCAACTTTCCTAAAATAAAACATCATACCTTTCTATTCTTTCAATTCTCTATTTTGTAAGCATACATCAGCAATTATTTGTGTCTAAAAATAATTTTAACATCAACCAGCCATCACAGATGCTCACCAATACACTGCAGCTAATTCAATCACAACCCCCCCCCCCCAAACCCTTTCTCATGACAGATTTAAAGGTGCATTACTAATTAAGATATGTGGACCTATAACATAATGGGTGAAATACGGGCTTCAGTGAAGTCAATGGCAAAACTCCCACTGACTTCAAGGGAGCCAGGATTTTACCTACAAGATAAATAGCAAGAAATGACTGTTCCACTTTCTAAAGGCTTTGGAAAATATTTGCTCAGATTTAGACATGGTTACAAATAAAATTAACTTGCTGATGCTGGTCAATGGCCCATGTGAAATGAAACTTGCCTACTGAATATATGTCCATGTCACACAAAGTACCATTTCAATCTGCACAACTGTTGGAAGTCTCATGTTAGAAGCCAAGGACTTCATGGGCATAAAGGATGTACTACTCTCCCTCCCAGCTGATATGTTAAGCTTCCATGGGGAAATAATTGAATTATTTATTGTAAGAATAATACACAGAAGCATGCCATTAAATATCATCATAAACAAAGGGTTGTGAATATTCCTTTAATTGTATCTATAGATACACTTATTTTAACTACATATTGAAAAATTCTCTTTACTGAAAGAAGATTCACTCTTCACCCAATTTAGATCAATTTTGTGCAAATATTAGGATGAGGGCTATTGAAATGTCATCACAATACAAGGAACTCCTCTACCACCACCACCACAATCACCCTCAACTTGGCTCTCAAATATTTAATTCTGCAGGTCACTAAGAATGGATCTGGTTAGTAATGGTGGCCCATGGACCACAGTTTGAAAATCAGGGAGATAATACACTAGGATCTTCACCTGCTGCTGTAAAATGTCCTTTGTGTGTGTGTCAGATTTGCTTACCCACTTTCAAATACCATCACTTTCCACTGACTATAACAGACACCAGGAGAAAAATGAAAGGAAACATTCAGGTTACAATACTTAAGCTGTAAAAAAGCAACAAAGAGTTCTGTGACACCTTCTAGACTAACAGACGTATTTGAGCATAAGCTTTCGTGGGTGAATACCCACTTTGTCAGACGCATGTGGTGGAAAGAAGGTGCCACAGGACTCTTTGTTGCTTTTTACAGATCCAGAGTAACACAGCTACCCCTCTGAGACACTACTTAAGCTGGCAATTCAATTCCTAAATTTGTTTTTAAAATATATACTAGATTTCTCAAGCTGTGTTCACTTCTTTGAGGTTTTAATTTCCAAACAGGTCCTGGGCACACTGCAAACAAATTCTGTGAGAAGACTCCCCCATTGATTTCTACAGCACACTTATGCTAGTTTCTGCAGTCGATTTAAATAAGTACAAGAAGCTTATTTTAAAGAAAATCAATTATGCAGTTGATAAATTATATGCATTTAAAAATGCTGGTGTGATTTTCTTCATATTTAATTCTCCCTCAGTGTTCTTCTTCCAATTACACCACTACAGACATCAGGGGGTTGATGCAGAATTCTCCTTCTTTGTACAGCCCTACGAAATTTTTATATAACTGAAATATAACACTAACGTGAAAAAAAATTGCTGAATTTTCAAAATGAGGTTTGCACATATGCCTGCAAGTGTGTGTGCACTTAAGTTACCCATGCAATACCTGATGTGTGCAGGCACATTTGGTAGGTGCACACATAGCAAGTTAGATGCTTAGCTGACCACGTGTTTAAACACATGATAAGCATTCCTGACGCGACCATGCAAAAGTTTAGACACATGATTCTTGACACCAGGGATTGAAATTTGGGTCTTTGCAGACAACTAGTCAAGACAGAAAAAAAATAAAGAGCGCATTCTAAGCAGGAATTTAGAAAAAGTTTTCCCTCTCCTCAAGCCCTACTTCCTGTTTCACTTTCCCTTCCTACTTCACTTGGTTCTTTTTCAGACATTAGCACACTGTCAGGTCCATTTCCTTATCCGAGCAGGGAGTGTTCTTGTGACTATTGCCCTGCCCAGACATTTTGCACCATCCAGTAGTGGAAGAATTCTGAGACTGAAAGTAAATCTCTAGTCATGGAGCATATGGATATGGCTACATTTTAGTCACACCTATTTTTAGTAAAAGGTTACAGGCAGTAAACAAAAATTCACAGCCCGTGACCTGTCCATGACTTCTACTATACACCCCTGACTAAATCTTCAGGGGGCGCCAGCCCAGGGGTGCCGCGGGTGCTTTGGTGTGGGGAGCAGTGGCACACAGCCTGGGACTCCCGCTGGTGCTAGGGGAGAGTGTTGGCAAGTCCAGCAGTCTCCCTACCTGGCTCCGCGACTCCCCGGCAGTGGCAAGATCCCCCTCACTCAGCTCCTAGGTACAGGCATGGCCAGGCAGCTCTGCGCACTGCCTCCATCCAGAGCGCTGGCTTCGCAGCTCCCATTGGTAGGGAACCACGGCCAATGGGAGCTGTGGGGGCGGTGCCTGCAGGTGGAGACAGTGCACAGAGCTGCCTGGCCTCGCCTCCGCCTAGGAGCTGACATTGCTTCCAGGGAACCCTCCAGGTAGAGTACCGCCCAGAGCCCACCTCACCCCATCCTGTGCCCTAACCACCTGCCTCTTTCCACACCCAAATTCCTGCTTCCAGGGAAGGGGGGGCATGGTGGCCCGAGTCTGCCCCAGCAGCAGCTGGTGAGACTGGTGCAGGGGCTGCCTGAGCTGCCACCAGGCCAGATGCAACGGCCGCTAAAAGAAGTCACGGAGGTCATGGAAAGTTATGGAATCCGTGACCACCGTGACAAACTCACAGCCTTAATTATGGAAGATCTAGTACAACACCACTTATGTCCACAAAAATGAGAGTTTATAGTAAATATGATGCTATAACATTAATATTTGTTAAATATGCCCCTTCATGCTTCTTACTAAAAATCCCATTGAAGTTCTATTTCATGCATTTTCCCCTCTTACAAAATTGGCTATGTTGTGTGGTATATAATGTCCAGCAAGTGGCCGTTACCCAACTCAGCTGAAACACATGACATCACTTTAGCACCAAAGACTTTGGCTGTAATTTCTGAACATGTACTTCGTTCACTTACAGGATTAAGTTCCTGAACCTCAAAACATCAACAGGATTGCTTCTTGAATCAGAAACTGCTTGACAACTGGAACAACCAAGCACTAGTGAAAGTGTACACAGCTGATGGTTGCTGACTGCTATTGGTAGACCCTCTCTCATTCACTCACTTCCAAAAGAAAATTTTGTCCACGACTGGCAATTGTTTCTGTGGGGGATGCTGGTACTCGAGATCCACATTTGGGAGGAAGCCAACTTAGCGACATGGCAGTGAGCAAATAAGAACTGCCTATGTGTCTAATTATGACCCAATTTCAGGACTAATATTGTTAAAATTAACATGCATAAAGATCTTTCACTTACTTCTTATCCTTCATCTACATGAATCCCAGTACTTTAAATACACCCCTCCCTCCCAACTCATACACTCCACTATGCCACCACTGCAGGACAGCCTCCATTGGAATGAAATATAGGAACTGTTGAATAATACATATCAACACAAAAACACACTGCAGAGAATGGGAAGTAAAGATCAGTTCATAGCTGAAAGGGACATGGAATTCAGGTAGGTCAAAGGCATTTATCTAAACTGAAACATAATCAGGACACTTGGGCTAACATTTCTATCCTTTCGGGAAATTCCTCAGAATTTTTAATGGTCACAAGTGGTCAGGAGTTTGGTTTTACACCTGCCCCAAAGTAATTTAGCAAGTAGTTGAGATTCTGTCTGTATCCAAACAAAACACTCTCAAAGCACCGGCTTAATGCCGAACCTGTATCTATTTAAATCAATTTATACTACGTGCTATTAAGATATAGATCCACTCTGAATTTTGAATACTTTTTCTATACTGAGACAACTACAAATAGCAGCATTTGCAACACCAGAAGGGAAAGCTTACTTTACTTTTCCCATTTTACAGCGACAGCTGCTGCCTGATCAAGAGAAGAATGGAATTAACTGAAGAGCTAGGGCCCGGTATGTAAAAGAGAAATTAAAACCTGTGATGCAGGACCTTCTGGTGCCAACTAGCAAGTGGCCCGGGGGTGCAGAGAGTTTTACAGAGATCCTCTTGGTCAGATATCTGCATAACAGTTCTCTAAAGTGTGGCATGCAAAGACACTACCAAGAGCCAGTAGCCCACTGGTCATCAAAAATCATTCCAAAATGTATGTACAGATAATATTTAAGGAGTTATGTATCTATACGGGAAATTATGTTCTTAAGGTATTGGAATTAAGACAGGAAACACCAAGAGGTAGCATACTTCAGAAATGTTCCTTTCAGGCAGGAAGCAGCAGATACCTGTCTTGCTGTCTTGTCATTTGTGTATTGTATGCCTCACGCTGTAGGCCTATTCTCATACTGTGCCAAAGGAAAAAGAAGAGACTGCAAAATCTACGAGCGAGGACATTCACAGCATGAAACAAACAGCCTGGGGTGTCCTGTTTATGACTAACGACAAGATTGTAAGGATATATCTGAGGGCACAAGGAAACAGCCAAGGTCCTTTGCCCAGGAGGCAAGTTGACAGAGTGTGTCTCATGAAAGGAGGGCCACAGCCAACCCTGGCTGTAAATGCGGCAAGGATTTTGGGTGAGCAATACTCTACAAGACATGAGAGTATCTTCTTAATTAAGTCTAGGCTCTAGAATGCTCATTATGATTTTGTTTTACACATAGCCGTTTGTTTTCAATACTTCTAGTTGCTATTACTTGAATCTTTATGCTTTGTTAAATACACTTAGATACGTTTATAGTGAAATCACGTATAAGTGCTATGTGTTCAGTGGAGCAGTGATCTGAGGTGAAACTGGTGAGCTGGGGTTTGCTGTTTCCTCGGAAGCAGTGAATTTGTGAACACAGAGCGTGTCCAGTGGAGCAGGACCTGCACATTCCTGGGAGATACTTGGTGGGCTTAATGGTTGGGAGTATAACAACAGCTAACTGGCAGAGGAGCAGCAGAGCCTGCAAGACGTAGAGGGAGTGCTTGTGTTGCTCATGGCTAGTCGAGTTGGTGAGCTGACCCCCACAACAGACACAGACAAGACTTCCTCACGCTAAGGACAGTGGTAGTAAGGTACCCCCGGGAAGCGTCACAAAGCCATCAAGGTTTGTTCGAAGCCATTAATGCCTTGGTTCCAGATGACAAAACTGATTTCATCATACTGTCCCTGACCCAGGATGAAAGGCTGAGAGAGTGAAAATTGTAGTGACCTAGCACTGGAATGAGAGGCCAAAGACAGAACTTTTACCAGTGCTTGTATGTTAGAAAGAGAACATAACATGTATCCTTTACATTAACTACACAAATTTGTGCTAGAATTCAGTCTCCAGGCTGCCCCCAAATAATCCACATTTGTTGATCTTGAGGACATGCTGCAAAGCCCATCTCTTCCTGAGGATTTTGAAGAAGCAGAGATGATTTTAGGATTGGGATGGATATATTGTAGGCTGGGATTCACTGTTTAGGGTGGGGATCTTTTTCTTTCCTTTTTATAGTTTGGGGAAGCTGCTGCGCTTATGTTTATTTTTTTAAGTTGGTAGGTACTTTTAATGTATTCCAAAGCTGCCTACAGTCTTATGATAGGTGTTTTTCATATTTTGTAGAAATTCAAAGAAAGAAAAATAATAAAATACAGTAGAACAAGTACATTTGCACTGACTCATTGCAAATTATCAAATATTGTGAACAATTTAAAAGCAAGGTTAATGCATCACAGGTGTAATGTTTATTTAGGGGCCTCACAGCAGCACTGCTGCTACTAAACCTTGGCTGAAAAATGGAGTGACAATATTTGTGTGTAGATTTGTCAAGTGGAAGAGTGAAGTTATGAGGTACTTACACACCCATTAGAAGTCCTAGGGCTCCTAGTTCTAAGCACAAAATAGTTCTAAACACAACAATTGAATGTTAGAAATGCAATGCAAAATGCTTTCAAAAATTATTTCTTACACTGTTGGCTTGGATCAGAGTCTGTGGTCATCTTCACATAGTTTGAAGGAAAGAGACCTGTCACACCACTGATTTCTCCTTGCCACCAATCTGCATCATCTTTTCTCAGTACATTAATGATCTGCCCCTTGGAGAAACTGAGCTCATCTTCATTGGTTGCTGCATAATCATACATTGCTATCACTTGACATACTAGGAAGAAAAAGAATATTCACAACAGGTGTTAGCAAAACTTCTAGTATAAGGTAAGTCAGTGTTAAGACTGCATAAAGCCCACAGAAAATATCTATAGATTAAAACCATTTTCAAGGACAAACAATCAATCAAAAAACAGATTTTATCTTGATGTGGGAGTACAGTTTGACTGCCCTGTCTTCCCCTTTTATTAATACTCTGGTCAGTGATAGATTAAATTAACTTTGGTCAATTTCTCTTTCTAGTTCCCAACTTTACAATTCCATCTACTTGGATAGTTAGATTGTTCTCATCACCACAGCATCTGTTCACCTTCCAAATATTCAAACATAAAAATAAGTGGAACATCTTTCTCCCCCTTTCTGCCCAGCCTGTCAGAGAAACGGATTAATTAGTTTATAGTGGATAATTGTGTGTTAGAAAAAGGTCTGTGTGTACAAAGAGTGTATTGAAAACTAAGTCTCAGAGAGAGGTTTTGATCCTGGATGCCTGTGGAGCTCTTGTACCGACACAGCAGAAGTTAGCGAATTTTCACACTTTGAGGAACTGGAACCAGGGAAAGCTGTTCTCATCAAGACATTCATAGCCAATCAAAAAATCCATGTGGAGTCAAGGCTGCATCTGCCCACCCTTAGAAGAAGCATAGCGCACAGTTGTAAGGGTATTGTCAATAATAGCAAAGTTTCCAGAAGTCTTGCTGCCATGTGGAAGCAGGCTCCTCAGAGAGCAGGACATGAACTGTAGGCATAAACCAGGGTGTGCAAGACTGCAGTCTACTTTCACTAGTCAGCAAGGCTGAAAACTTCACGGCATTAGGTAAACCTTACAGATTTTTGGACACAGTCTTTCCTCTCTCGGACAGAAACAAAGAGTGTATTGTCAGTGCAATAAGCCATAATATAAGATGGCACATTCCAGGACAGGAGCCACAGACAGCACTGTTTTGATGAAGACATTGTTTGTTAAGACTGTATGTTCCTTGGCACAGAGACTGTCCTCTCCTGTGTTTGTTCAGAGCCTGGTACAATGGTCTCCAATACATCACAAGGGTAATAGGTGGCAATTAATCAGACTATTACACTATACACAGACTGTTACTTAGTGTAAGGAAAGAGTTAGATAAAATTATTCCAAGTTAAATATAAATGAGATTATTTTCCTACCTGAGAGAGCAGCAGGAGTAGTTCTCTCACTGCTTGGACCCAACAATTTAACATGGTTGGCAGGAAACCATCCTTTCTGCCTCTTTTTCCCTCTTGCCTGCACAAAAATATGTTTGAGAATTAAATAGACAACTGACCAGTGCATTGTAATGAGCACCCGACCCGCACAGCTTCTCAATTAAGAGTCACAAAAAACCTGCCTACAAAGTTAATAAGCACTGAATGGATCTACAAGACAAAATTTGGTTTACATTTATTACTAAAAGCATATTTGAGTATGGTTGCACTGTAATTTGCTCAGCTGAGTGAGTGGAAAGTTCACAGTCGAGATTTTCAAAAGTAATTAATGATTTTGGGTGCTCCACTTGAGACACCTTACCTAATTTTCAAAAAGTGCTGAGCACTTACCTCTGAAAGTAGAGCCTCTATTACTGCACTAATTTCCCTCCTGCTTTTAAGAGGTCCTACTATTTCATCAGAGGATTACCACCATTTAATATTTTAACTAAGTTAGCACTGTTTTATTAGTTAAGTGGTTCTTCTGATGCTAATTGTTACTTTTTATTAACTGCCAATACTGGACCACTACATTCTGCCAGGGTTACAAAAACTGATTTTCAGTGACAGAAACAGGCCCAGCAATATAGGTTTTAACTTACAGTGTGATGTTCAAGAACAATTTATACATGGCAAAAAGAACTTAAGAGCTTCTCACTTTTTAAATTAAATCACAAAAATTGCTCCCCTCATTATTCATTCTGTGAAGATTATTTTTTACTTTAATTACCTGTAACTCTCCTTGCCACCATCCACTAGGGTTTTTCTTCAGAATAAGTATCAGCTGTCCTGGAGCCAGACTAAGCTGTTCTGTCCCTGATGCAGCATATGCTGTAGTCACCTGGGCAATCTCTGAAATAAGGGAAAAAACAGGTGAATAATGAACAAATACAATAAGCTAAAGGTTTGTAAGTTACATCAGACTCACCAGGTTTCCTATTTAGTGTCCCAGTTCTGCCAGCAGTACCAGAACCCTAAAATCAAAAGGTACAAGATTTTAATTTGCAGTGCTAACAGCAGAATTTACTGCAACTTTCTTTTTTTTAATATTCTTCTTTTGCCACAAATAACGTTTTTTCTGATTTTTTTCCCTTTACCAAGCACAATGGTTTGAAAAAAGGCAAATCGCTTTCTTGACCTAAGCATTTATGCCAGATACACCACCAGAGAGCTACAATTTAATGGCTAAATTTTAGTATGTGAACATACTACCTAGATACAAGACATGCAGTGTAACTTGTTGGGTTTTTTTAAGTCCAAATTCTAGCAAAATACAGTAAACTTATACAGACAAAAATAAAACCTTCTTGCTTAAAGTAACAAAACCCAAAACAAAAACTCACATCTTGATCCTTAGGTCTGACATAGTTTGATGGAAAGATTCCAGTTCTGTCAGCAATACTTCCTGTCCACCATTCTCCATCTTTCTGAGTGACTAGTATTTCTTCTCCTTCAGCAAAAGTCAAATCACCAGGTTCGGCGCTTGTATAGGAATAGAGTGCAACATACTCTGTCCAAACACAACACACACACACACACAGAGAAACTGCATTAGTTACAGTAAAAAAGTGTTTCAGCTGTAATCAAGAGAGGCCAAACTAAGTTGAATTTTATCAAAACCCTAATACAGTAAATATAACAAGTGGCATGCTAGTCACTTTTTTTAAATCTCTCATATAAGGGTTGCTCAAACATCTTCATAGTATGGACCAACCTTCCCCCACACTTAAATTGCATCAATCATCTCACCTCCCATTTGCAATTGTGCAGATTATCTCTTGGATGTGCATGCACATAACATTTCTGCGACAAATGTAGCAACCACAGGTAACTGCTTACATGGAAAAATAATATAGTTGTAGTATCTGGATGTGATTTAGCAGATGGAAATGAGGAGAGTTAGTACCATGTGAACAGTGAGTGCCCAATGGATTATCAGTGGTCTACAGACCACAGTTTAAGAATTGTTATATGTGAGAGATTTCAGCTTGGACCCACACTTCAGCACAATCATTTATATTCAGAAAAGCCATAAGAGGAATACTCCATACACATGGTGAACTCCATAATATCTGATTATCATGGTAGAGATCAAAAGCCCAAGTGACTTTTCTAAGCAGAGTCTACATACATTCTGTAGAGTCTGAAAGGGTGGGAAAATGGGTAAATACAGATCAAATTAAAAAGTTCAGAGATTGTTTCTCACAAGTTATTTTTCCCATTTGAACTTATACCTTCTCCACTTAAATACATAAGGAAAAACCTGATACACTTAAGAATCTAAAAAGCACACGTGACTGTATCAGAGCTCTATAACAAACAGTCACAGACCTGATCAAGGTATAATTCTATGCATATCCATTATTAATTTACATGCTATTAAACAGAAATTAGTTTTATAATTTCGTAACTGACATTATAATTGCATGCTTAC
Source organism: Mauremys reevesii (assembly GCF_016161935.1). NCBI lineage: Eukaryota > Metazoa > Chordata > Testudines > Geoemydidae > Mauremys > Mauremys reevesii. Next base: position 191,601,058 of record NC_052625.1, read on the forward strand.
CCTCTCCAATTGTATAAGATGGTGTACTAGGCTTCTTGTTTACAGCTGCATAAATAGTTTCGGGTCTGTAGACATAAAGATCGAAGTGATTTAGTCTGGCAGTTTAACAAAACGTTCTTCAATTAGTTATAAAGATTTAGTACAGTGTAATTTTCGTATTCTTTGAGAGACAAAAAATTGCAGCCAAGCATTATTTCATTCTCAATTGGCAGATGTTACTAATGCTGTTGTCCCCATTACATTTTTTAGTAAGCTGTTGCAAGTAGTCACTAACATTACTGCAATATCTCCTAAATATTATATAGGTCATGCTTAAGGAATATCAGAAATACTGCAATAACATTAATTATTAGCAAAAGCTAAACAGTTAAAAATTTATTGGGGATCAAGACAGGTTTACCCTAAGAGCAAAAAATATGACTTCAATTAACTATATGGAAAACTCTTAATTTAAGCTACAGGGTTTGGAAAAAAAACAGTCACAAATTGTGGTGATCAAGACATATACAAAATCTTTATTTTAGGTGTAACAAGTTGACATTTATTTAAAATTTGCTTTATTCTAGAAGATCACAAAAAAACTAAGTCGTGTATGTGCAAAGATTACTTCAACCACCAACCTGCAATCACCTCTATGTTGGAATGAAGCAGCAATTCCATGACAGCAGCACTATTCAGATTTTCAGCAATTAACTGAACTGTTAGCTTGAATGCTAGGATAGTCTGGCACTACTTTTGCCAGCTAGGAAAAACACCACTATTTCCACAAGATGTGCCACGGGAGTTTATAATGATTAAAGGCAAAGACATTTCAATTTTGTATGTCATCTAAAAGTTAACACCTCCAGCAGCAGAGTGCCAGCACCATGCTGAGATATTGAATCAAGAGGAACAAGCATGTCACCTGTTGAATAACCACACACCACTTTTTTCTAGCACCCAGCTTGAAAGATCTCCCATTTACTGAGCAGGCCGAACATTACTTAGCTTGTGAAAGCTGATTAAATTACAGCCCACGATGGCATGGTGCAGGCCATACACGCTATTTAGTTCCCATAATTTAAAGTTTCCCTATGTTTTTCACTCTATTTTCAGCTGTTGAATACAAAAACAACAACAGTCTCACTTACTCCTCTCGTTTGTTTTCATTTCCAGGCAAGATCTTGACATAGGATTTAGGAAACCATCCCCTTCCTCCATGCACCTCTCCAAACCACCAGTTTTCCTGCTTCTCCAGCACAGTAATTACATCGTTTTTTGAAAAGTTCAAGTGGTTATCTTTTTTTGCAGTCCAGGAGCAAAGTGCCTGTGCTTTTAAATTCTCCACAGCTTGTCCCTGTTTAAGTAAAAATACAGATGTTAATCAGCTTTAGTACCTATTACTTATGCAAGTTTCAAAAAATTGCCTCTTGTACTCTAGGTGTGTTCATTCCTAAATGCCAGTTGAATTACTTGCTGTCTTGATTGCAGCATTTTGCACTGCCATATGTGGACTCTGCAGTGGTCTCTGGACTCTGCTCCCTACCGGCCAATTAAGTTTGAAATGTCTTAGACATGTATCTGGTTCTACAAAACAATGTTGGCTGTAGTGTCAGCAAATATATACAATGCTTTTAAGAGTAGCTCTGGAAGGGCCCACACATTGGTAGGCTTCTGCCTGGAGGTAGAAAGACTTTTGCCTGGAGGGGCCGAGGTGGTGTGGCCCGACTGGGGTCTCACAGTGGCCGGCTCCTTGGACTTGGCTGAGGAAGAGCATCCCCTCTCCGGCCTCCTTTTCTTTTGTGGCACCGGAGATTGCGACAGGTGCCTGCCCACAGCCTGTCCACGGGAGGAGCCATGACTGTGCCGAGTCTCAAGACGAGTTCTTTCTCAGCACTGGTTCCCCTGTAGATGGTGCTGGGATGCTCTGCACCGAGGAGGTGATGCTAGACGCGGGATCCCCCGATCCAGGGTCTGACTGGGGCCAGAGCGCAGCCTCCATAAAAAGGACTTTAAGACGTTGGTCTCTGTCTTTCAAAGTCCGAGGGCAAAACCCGTGATAGATCTTGCACCGGTCTTCCTGGTGGCTCTCCCCTAGGCACCTTAGGCACAAAGTGTGCGGGTCACTTTTAGGCATGCGCTTGCCACAGGCCTCGCAAGTTTTAAAGCCCAGGGACTGCAGCATACCATGGCACTGAGTGCGTTGGGGGGGAGGGGAACCCCAAAGAAAACCTAACACTAACTATATCTACACTACAAGTACTAATAACTAACACTAACAGTATCAAGAACTATATACACAACAGACACTGTGAATGGTGCTTGCCAAGGCAAGAGGTAAATGACGTTCCAGCTAACTGTCACTGGCTGTAAGAAGGAACTGAGGGGCTGGCGGGTCGGCAGGGCTTGTGATTCCAGGGGGCACCCAGGCCAACCTGACAGATGCTGTTAGGGGGAAAATCTTCCGGCTGTTATGCATGCGCGCCCACACACAGCTGATTGGAATTGACATGAACAAGCACTCAAAGAAGAAGAAAGAGTTTAAGGACCAGATCCTCAGGTAGTGTAAATTAACATAGCTCCACAGACTGCAGTAGAAGTAAGCCAAATCACACCACCTGGGAATTTGGCTTAGTGTCTAGATCAGGGGTGGGCAAGCCTTTTGGCCTGAGGGCCACATCGGGGAATAGAAATTGCATGGCGGGCCATGAATGCTCACAAAATTGGGGTTGGAGTGCAGGAGGGGCTGGGGATGAGAGGTTTGGAGAGCAGGAGGGGGATCAGGGCTGGGGCAGGGGGTTGGGGCATGGGGAGAAGCTCAGGGGTGCAGGCTCTGAGCGGCACTTACCTCAAGTGGCTCCCAGAAGCAGTGGCATGTCCCTTCTCTGGCTCCTAGGCCCTCAGAGCAGGGCCATGGCGTGGCTTCCGGGAGCCGTGTGGTGCGGCCCCCAACCTGGCACCCCAGTTGGAGCGCCAGAGTGAGGCTGAACCACATGGTGCAGCCCCAACCCAGCTCCCCAGCGGGGGGGAGGGATAGCTCAGTGGTTTGAGCTTTGGCCTGCTAAACCCTGGGTTGTGAGTTCAATCCTTGAGGAGGCCACTTAGGAATCTGGGGCAAAAATTGGTCCCGCTAGTGAAGGCAGGGGGCTGGACTTGATGACCTTTCAAGGTCCCTTCCAGTTCTAGGAGATTGGTATGTCTCCAATTATTACCTATTACGTTAGCTCACGGGCCAGCTTAAAATGACTTACGGGCAGGGCTGTAGTTTGCCCACCCCTGGTCTAGATTACTACAGGGAATTGTTAGAATAAGTGTAACAAAAGTATATCAGTATTGTTAACATGAACTTAAAATACATAAAATTCTCACCAACATACCTGTCCATGAACAGGAGAAACAGATCCTGGGGACACAGTACGAGTAAAAGCGGATTTTTTCTGCCATGTTGTGTTAACAGTTAGGCTTGAGAAAGGTACGTTTTGGTAATCAGTGTCTTCTGCTGATCTACTTGGTGAAAGTGGTCTGCAAATTTAGCACAAGCATCATTTTTCTTAGAAAGTACATTAGCAAGACCTACTACTTCTTACATATGCAAAATGCATGTGCTGCCCAGTGAACTCAAAAGATCTAAGTTTAACTTGCTGTATTATAGGTCTTCCTCATATAGTTGCTATTATAAATTTTCTGCATTTAATTTGCAGTAATCCATAATGCTATTACATAACATATTGTATTTTATCCAAAATTAGAATTGTCAATAAACAAACTTACTCTGGAGGAGCTGAGGTAGTAGACAAAAATACTGTAGGAGGAAGTAAGGCCCTTTTAGGAGATAAAGCTTTTTCATTTTCTGATATTTTTTCTACATAGTTACATGGAAACCAGCCAAAATGACCTTGAAAGCTCCCATATAGCCAGCCAGGCTCTCCCACGGTTTTCTCATCAACCTGGGGGAAAAAAGCAAACCAAAAATATGAGAGAAAATATTTGCTGTGTCAGCACATGCTACAATTCTATGGATTTAACTGGAAAAGTTGTGACCATAAGGATCAGACCACATCAACTGCATTGTCATCCCATTTAAAATTTAGCCTTTAAAGAAAAACAAAAAATGAAGAATCCCATTGCCTAACAACATACTGTCCCAAGCTGTGTAACAAGGCTATTTGCTCTTATAAAGCACATAATTATCCTTTCCCCCTCATTTAAAAAGTAAACTGCTGGTTTTGTATTATAATGCACCCTTAGGGACATATTTACAGTTGTTTTATTTAAAGGCTAAAGAGGACATAACATGCCTCTGAAGTTAATGGAGCTTTTTGGAAAGTTACTAAGATTACTATCATGATTATTTGTGTTATAGTGAGACTTCAGACCCAAACAACATCAGGATTTTATTGTGCCATCCATGGTAGAAACACAGAGTAAAAGAAACGGGCTTCAAACAATTTTTATATACATTAAGTTTCTTCTGGCTAAGATACATAAACAAATGTGTCCATCCAGTGATCACATCTTAAATTAGACACTATGAAGTTTAATAAAAATATTTTATGAGTATCTGAAATTATCCAATAAATAGAGTTGCATATTTCTAAAAGGGGGAATCAAAAGTAAAAGAATGGTCAGCTCATTGTATCTTGAAACTAACAGATACCTTTCTTACTTCCCTCTCTCATGCAAATATATAACTTAACACCATAAAACCAAAAAGTCTAATATTTAGGGATTTCAGAATACTGGATTAAATTGCTTTCTTAAGTAGAACTTGTTGGACAGCCTCCAAGCACTGCTGGGAGCTGATCGCAAAATGGAGGGTTTGGCCGTGGTTCTGATTGAGCAGGCTGGGATGGAGAGGAAATTATATGGAAGGTTGAATTGACAGAGCAAGGATATCTGAGAACCAAGACTGCCTCATCCATGCTGGAGCAACAAGAATGAGCTTGCCCTGATCCGCTTTGAGCTTGAGGATGACCTGAGGAATGACCGAAATACATGGAAAGGAGTACAGAAGAGTTGACTGCCAGCTGCAGTGGAAGGTGTCAGAGAGGACTGAGGACCTCAAGAGCAGAACAGTTGACACACTGTTTTCCCTAGTCACAAACAGGTTCACTGCAGAGACATTCCATGTTGCAAAGATGACTTGGCAAATACTCTCCTTCAGGAACCATTCATGATTCAGGGAGAAAACACTACTGAGAGTCCACAAGATCATTCTGAACCCCTGGAAAATGGACTGCTACCAGGGTGATGTCTCCCTCAATGCGAAACTGCCACAGATTGATTGCCTCCAGGCAAAGTAACCTGGAATGTGCCGCCCCTGCCCCATAGTACATCACATCTTCACATAGTACATCACAGTAGCATTGTTGGTGAGTATGTGATGTGGTCTCAGAAGGCACAACATGCATTGTGGATGGCCTGAAGTTCCAACACACTGATATGGAGTAAGGTGTCCTGTTCCAACCACAGGCCCTGAAACCTCAATGAGTCCAGATGCACTCCCCTGCCACCCAGCCAGAAGGGAAGTGTTAGTAACCACTGACTTAGTTGGAGAGGGCCAAACAAAGGGTACCCCTTGGCACGCATTGCATGGGAACTCCCACCAGCGCAAGGAATCCAGGACTGCTGGAAGAATGCAAACTGACCTGTTCAGAGAATGCAAGGCAGGGCAGTAAACTGTCCTGAGCTGCCTCTGAAGAGGATGAGGGTACAACCTAGTGAACTGGACCACCTGCATGCAAACAGACATTAGACACAACAGGCTCAGATACACACGCACTGTCATGGAAGACTGAGATTGCAGACTGAGGCAAAACTGTTGAATTGCCTGGAAGCGGTCTGTCGGTAGTAACATGTTTGACCTCATGGAATCTAACAGGGACCCAAGGAACTCGATTTTTTGAGTGGGAGCCAAGGTTGACTTTGCAGTGTTTAAAATGAGTGCCAACAGTCGAGCAAACTCAACATGGTGTCGATGTGGGTGAGAACCACCCCTTTAGAGCTGCCCTTTGGCAACCAGTCATTTAGGCAGAGGAAGATGTGGAGTCCCTTCTTCCTGAGATATGCCATAACCACTGCCATGCATTTGGTGAAGACGTGGGCGGGAGAAGAGGGGAGAACTGTATACTGAAAGTGGCATTCTCGTACCATGAAACACAGAAACTTCTTGTGGCTCAGCAGAATCACCACATGAAAGTAAGCATCCTGCAGGTCCAGAGCAGTGAACCAGTCATTCTGACACAGGACACGAAGGATAGCCAATAGAGTGATCATGCGGGATCTCATGTACTTGATGAATCTGTAGAGGCTGCAAAGGTTGAGAATGGTTCTCATCCTGCCCTTATATTTCAGTATCAAGAAGCACCAGGAGAACAGCTGTGATCCCAGTGTTCCAGTGCTCCCAACTACAAATACAGCTCAATGAGTGGTGTCTCATGAGGGGGTCTCTATAGAGGGATGAAGAAGTGGGATGGGAAGGGGGCGTGGAGAGGAACTGGATTGCATAATCAGATCTGACAGTGCCTAGAACCTAGCTGTCAGAGGTAATCGAGATCCAAGCATTGTAAAAGCGGGCAAACCTGTCCCCAAAGGGATGGGGGGACAGAAGAGATGGACCACTCCTTGGGACAAAGGACACAAAATGGGTGCTCAGCCCGTGCTGATGGAGATCATGTGGACTGTCTGAAGCCCAAGCCCGACTGCTTCCTATTGTAGGAGCTATCCCTCTTTCTAGGATAGTCCTGCTGTTTCAGGGGGAAAGGTTGCACAAAGGAATGCTGCGGGTGATATTGTTGCTCCTGCTGTGCAACATCGTGGCGCCTTTGCGTGGACGGCAGGTACGCTTCCAAGGACCTGAAGATTGCACTCCTTCAAGGATTCCAGGGCTAAGTGCCTTTAGTCTTGTCCGAGAACAAGACTTAGCCATCAAAGGGCAAGTCCTCAATGGCTTGCTGGATGTCCAGAGTGATCCCAGAGTTTTGCAACCAGGAAGCTTTCTTCATAATTACTGCCGAGACCATGTCTCTGGCCACAGTGTCTGCAATGTCAAAGACAGACTGCAGGAACATTTTGGCCACCAAGCAGCCTTCCGCAATGAATGCTCAGAACTCCTCACACAAGACCGCGGGCAGCTGGTCCTCAAATTTAGACATAGCTGACCAACTGAGAAAATCATACTTGGCCACCAAACCTTGTTGATTTGTGATCTTAAACTGTAAGGACGATGAGGTATATGACTTCCTGCTCAGAAGATTTAACCGTTTGGAGTCTCTGTCCTTGGGGGTAGACTTGAACCAACCCTGCTGGGGTGCTGTTTACTGCTATGTCATGTCCAGGGAATTTGGGGCCAGGTGGAAAAAGAACCCCTCACATCCCTCCATGGGAACAAAGAAGCACTTTTCCACGCACTTAGCCCCTGGTGGTACCAAGGCTGATGTACTCCACAGGGCTCTTGCTGACTCAAGAATCGCATCACTGACCAGGATGGCCACTCTCTCAGGGACATCGGACTGTAAAATATCCACCAGTTTGTGTGTGTTCTCTTGGAGAAACTCTGCCTGGATGCCCAGTGATGTGGGTATGTGGCATAAGAGGTCCTGGTATACCTTAAAGTTGTCCAGAATAGAAGGTGAGGATGAACCATTCAGCATGGCACTGTCTGGCGACAAGGTCTCAACTGAGCCAAAACTGGCTTTCACTCCTGGGAAGATGTACCCAGGAGAGAGCAGACTGCTGATGCTTGGGCTTGCAGTTGATCTGAAGCCACCATCAACCATGAGGGTGACTTTGGCTTTGAATGTGATGAAAAGCAGGATCTCTGCTAATAAGGAACATCCCACTGAGTCCAAGGCCACTGTAACAGGTAGAGCACTGGTGACCAGTAGAGTCCAGGCCAGGGACTTCCTTCCCACACGCCAACCCTGGGAGCCACACTTTTCCATTGGTGGCCCATGAGGTTCATCAGGATGTGGAGTGTAGGATGACGACTCTGACTCGGAATGAGAGCCCCGAAATCTCAGGCAGTATGGGTGGAATGATGCCCAAGGGATTCAATAGGCGGTCCAATTCATTTGTTGCCCAGAACCAAGTTGGAACTAGTATCCCTGATTAATCTGGTTCTGTCAGTACTGAGCACACTGGTGTCACAGCCAGCACTGGTCCTGGTGCAAACAGTGATCTGAGAGTGCCCAAATGTGTCAATGTCAATGGTTGCAACTTCAATGCAGTGTGACCAGAAAGGGTCTTGGTGCCAAGGTCCCCTGCACCATTTCCAGTACTGGCTCCATCCCCACCACAGTGAGGAGAGTGTCTGGACATGGTGCCAACAGACATGAAGGTTCAGCGTCTCACTCCATCAGAGGGGCCAGAACAGGCACAGCCCTGGGAAAGTCCTGGACCAACAGCGAGGTTGGGCGCAAAAGGCAGAGGAGGTCTGTGGCATCTCCCTTGTCAGTACCAGACTCAATGGACACCCAAAGGCTGGAACCAGAATCAATGGTACAGTGTTTCTGTCCTTCCCACTCAGTAGTAGGGAAGGGTCAGACGTGCCCACACCATCCCACGTGCCGGAACTGGTCCTGTGCCAGTCTGTGCTGTTCCTGGGGGAAAAAGAGGAGTCGCCCTCTGTGACCTGGACAAGTCCCAATTGGTCTTGTGAGACCTCTTCCTCGGTGCTGACAATAGAGAACGGCTCCTCTGCCTCTTCAGCAAGGCACCTGCCCCAGAACAAGAGGTGGCAGCATTCTTCAAGCCTGAGGGCAATCTTTTACCTGAGGAGGGCCTTGGTACCAGATCAGGCCACACGGCCTGTTCAAACCTGTGCTACTTGAGACAAAGATCCTGCACCAACTGAGTCCTCTTTTTAAATGATACACACTCTTTAAGGTGGGCCTTGCCGAGGCAAAGCAAGCACTGCAGGTGGGGGGTCACTGTTGGGGATCGCCTCTCAACAGGAAGGACAGTGTTTAAATTAGGCTAAGACTAAATGTGAGGTTGTGAGACTACAACCGCACAAATCTCTGACTCCAGCCACGGGCAGTGAGAAGGAATTGAGGGGGTTGGAGCAGTGCTGCCTCCAATAGCCAAGGAAGGGGCCAGAGCCATGAGGTGTGAGAGCCGCCCCTCTATGGGGACTGCTAGGCAAAAGTCTCTGGCTATGATGAGCTGGGTGCGCACAGACCACACCTGCATCTACTCGAAGAACCATGCAGATAATGTAACAGAGAACACTATTCAGATATTTAATTATTTGGGGGAAACCCTCAAACCTATTCGAAGCAGGCAGGTCAGGTATTTAATAATTCCAGCACCACGAATAATCTTGTTTTATACACTTTTATCTATGACAATGTTTATTATGTTTGCATTGCTACAGGCAATTTTCTTTGCTGTCTTATTTGCATACCTGCAAAATGTTGCACTAGAGATAGGAGGGCAGTGATTACTTAGCTTATTCTTGTTATTCATTTTACAAAGTTTATAACAGCAATAATGATTTCCAAGTTGAGCATTTCATAGTAGTCAGTACCAGTCCTTGACCCTCGACTCCTCTATAACATGTCAGTCCTAGAGGTGCATATTGCTTAAATCAATCCCACTACCCCCTCCTAAAATGAAGTGATTAATGTAAATTTGAACAGATCTAAAATGTATGTAAAAAAAACAAAACCAAGCATTAATTTTGATGAAGACATATGTCAATTATTCTTGTGGTTAGTTTAGCATGAACTACTGGTCTTACCTGAATTACATCCCCAGAATTAAAACTCATCTCGTCATTATTCCTTGCTTCAAATGAGTATAAAGCTCTGTAATTCACCAAGACAGCTGAATTCCTAGATTCTATGGTACTAACTACATTACCTGAAAGAAGAAAAAGCATTAGTGGTATTTATTATTTTGGTATTTAAGTAGTGCCAAGAGGCCCCAAGCTTGTTCAGGGCCCCACTATGCTAGGCACTATACACTGCTATAACAAAAGGATGGTCCGTAACCTAAAGACCTTACAGTCTAAGTGTATGGTGAGAGAGAACTGGGTACAACAAACAGATGGAAGGAGCAGAACATCGCACAGACTATTATGATTAACGTAATAAACAGGAGTAGTAGTGGACACAGATCTGCTTAGTCATAATATGAAGTCAGCAAAGAATCCTGTGGCACCTTATAGACTAACAGACGTTTTGCAGCATGAGCTTTCGTGGGTGAATGCCCACTTCTTCGGATGCAAGTCTTCCTTCCCATCTCTTCTTGTTAAATATCTTCTCCAGAGTCAGTGTTTTAATATTTTCTTTCATTTGTGTATAGAAGTTTTACATTTCCTTCAAATTGACTAGAAAAGGCTACCTCAATACTGAGTGGCATGCAACCCAGATGACATTCTTGTCAAGGAGAAACTTAAAAAGCCCAGAACAGCAAAATATTACATATTTCTATTTGATATAGTCTCAGTTTCTAAATTTCTCTAAGTCTATAAGTAATACTACTAAACCAGCCCCCTCTAAAGCCATAACAATGGTTAACAATTTGCAAAAAGAAAAAGAAAGAAAAAAAAAGCTTCCACTAAGTCAATAGTAAAACTACCATCAAGTTCAATGGGAGCAGAATTAGGCTAACAGTAAGCATTTTTCAATATCCTACCCATAATGCCATGCTGACCTCAGTTTTGACCACCATCTAGTAACTGAGGTTATGATACCTATAATTTCTCTATCAGTGTTAATCAATGAATCAATGTTACTTTAAGGCTGTACTCATTCTCAGTACTGGATTCTTACCTGTTCATTGACTATCAATAATTGTTTTAAAAGAAATTATGAACAAACATCTCATGCCACAACACGTGGTGAGTATTCTGTTGCATAGACAAAGTGCAGTGAAGCCAAAATGTTACTGCTCCAAGTGTCCAGGATTTGTTAACTGAAAGCATTGAAAGATTTGTGGTCAGATCCTCTGCTGGTGTAAACTGTTATAGCTCAATTGACGTCAACAGATTTACACCAACTGTGGATATGGTCCATGGTCTCCAACATCAAATTTTTAAACATATGACCTACAATACTGTCATTATTCTACAATAAAATGTCTAAATATGAAGTAACAATATTCATTCAAGACAACAAGGAACATTTTTAACAAAAAATAAATCAATAGATGAAGTTTACCTTCACTTCTCCACGTAGGCTTAAGATTTCTACCCTCAGTCTGTTTCAACAAGTCTGCAAATTTCTCATTTAAGTTTAATTTTGAAGTGTGTTTCTCTGACTCTTGCAGGTTGGCTGCATCTTTTCTTCTCTTCTCTTCTTCATGCTGTTTACGCCTCTCCTCAGCTTCTTTTGCAATCTGTTCTTGCTTCCTTTTGTCTTCTTCCAGTTGTCTTTTCCTTTGTTGTTCTGTTTCTCGCTGAATCTCAGCTAGCTTGTTCCTCTCCTCCTCATGTTTCTCCTCAGCCAATTTTTGCAACTGGAACTCCCTCTCTCTCACTTGGGCAGCTGTCTCCTCAGCTTTTTGTTTTTCTTCCTGAATTTTTTCCTGCATTCGCTCTTCCTGTAATCGCTTTTTTTTCTCCTCCTCTTCCTTTCGGACATTTTCCTGCCATAAGTTCTCTTTCTCTTGTTTTGCTTTCCTTAATGACAAGGGAAAAATAAATACATAAATAAATAAGTGAGAAAGCGTTTATGGGATTAACCATAGTTAGTGACCTGGGAGTCACTGAAGCCACACGCACGGCTTGGGTGGTAGAGCCATGGCTAGAATTTACAGAGTGGCCCTAAATGTAAAGTACCACCCCCTCCCACACTCTAGAGTACAGTGAAGAAATGCTGGTTGACTAACCATAGCAACAATATTTTGATGAACTGAAGGTCCCCACGTTGAGAAGAGAGAGAACAGATCCCTGCTCAGTCCCCAAACCCAGAGTGCAGAGAAGAACTGACACTTGACATAGCAATCTCCTTCTGTTCAACAGCCATATCTCACCTGTGTCTAAAAACAAATGCCAAAAATCGTTCCAAGTGCCTGCACCTTTAGCACCTTAGAGACAATGGTTTGGGATGGTGCTGGGGTATTCGTTTGCTGTTATTAGCATGTGACAAAAGTAGTATTTATTTAATCAGCCTCAGCACTATCCTCTTATTTTTCTCCTCCTCTAGCATTTTCTTTTGCTCTCTGTTCCCCAATCTCCCTATGCCACCCTCTGTCACCCACAGCAGGATCTCTCCCTCCTCTGTTTGGTTTCCCCTTCAATTTCTGTTACCCTTTTACTGCAGACTAAAAACTCTTGGGATAGGTACCATGTCTTCTCACGTGTGCACACAATCTGGCACATTTTAGGCACTAATAAAATACAAATAAGAAAGACTTATGGTCTGAAAACACTGTTCCTTGACCTTTCACACCTGAGAGCTACTTCTTCAGTGCCTCCACGACCAAAGCTGCTCAACTTGATGTGCAAAGACAAAGCAGAAAATGGAGCATTAATCTATCTATGGTATTTCTCGGGTGCCCATCATTTCAATATCCAAATCCCACATATGAAAATTGAAAAGTCGTTTAGAGATGGCCATAAAAGACTTTACCAATACCTGGTTTGGCAAATTTTGCTTATTATTTTTTGTTGTTGTAATTCCTGGTCTTCGGTTATTGTGGGAATTTATTGCAGTATTTATATCAGGGGTAGGCAACCTATGGCACGGGTGCCGAAGGCGGCACATGAGCTGATTTTCAGTGGCACTCACACTGCCCGGGTCCTGACCGGTCTAGGGGGCTTATTTACCTTATTTACTTTACATACAACAAGAGTTTAGTTATATATTATACGTTATAGAAAGAGACCTTCTAAAAACGTTAAAATGTATTACTGGCACACGAAACCTTAAATTAGAGTGAATAAATGAAGACTCGGCACAGCACTTCTGAAAGGAGGCCGACCCCTGATTTATATTCTCTTCACTCCACAGTCTTCAGTGTAGTATCTGAGAATCTGGCAGTATTCTCTGAAAATGGCCAGGTTTGGCTCAGTCTTATCTCCATTTAAATCAGGGACTATTATCTTGACACCATCAAATTAGGCCTGAATAAAGGCTGGTAGTGGATGGGTCACTACAGAAACTAATTTCCCCATACTAATTTCCCCCTACTGTTACTCACACCTTCTTGTCAATTGTTTGAAATGGGATACCCTGATTACATTGCCCTCATTACCACTACAAAAGTGATTTTTCCTCCCTTAGTATTCTACTGTTGAGAATAGCCCACTTCCACTTTAATTGAATTGTCTCGTTAGCACTGTGTCCTCATTTGGTAAGGCAACTCCCATCTTTTCATGTACTGTGTATATATACCTGTCTACTGTCTTTTCCAGTCCATGGATCTGATGAAGTGGGTTTTAGCCCACAAAAGCTTATGCCCAAATAAATTTGTTCATCTCTAAGGTGCCACAAGTACTCCTTGTTGTTTTTGCTATTATCTTGAAGTGTCTCAGCCAATAACTTAGCTCCAATGATACTCTTCCCCCACACATTTTTTTTTTTTTTGGAGGGGAAACGAAGGGTGTCAGCAATCTGTCAGCCAATCAGTAACTAAACCACACAGGGCTCTACTCGTACAGGGTTAGATTATCAAAAGTGCTCAGCACCCACAATGAGGTCAGGTTTTCAGAAGATCTCAGGTCCCATTTAGGCAGCTAAATGAGATAGTGCATGTGAAAATTTGACTCAGTGCCTCAGCTCTTTTGAAAATCTGGTGCCAAAGTCCAAACCTTAAATTGTAGCAAACAGGAAGTCAGTGCAATTCCTGGAAAACAGTCATCCACTGGCCTCATTCTAGTCTCTCTACACGAATATAAATTCCCAATAACTTCACTGACAACAGTTACCCCAGCATAACCTCAGTGTAAATGAGAAGAGTATTTGGTATGAATATGCTCCCCTTTCATGTAAGCCTCTGAACAGGTGGGCAGACACATTTTGCACCAGCTGTAGCCTCACATAGAGCTCATTATCATAATCCAGTGTAAACATTGCAACGGCATAACATGATCGTGGCAAGATTCAGATCAGAGTGACGTGAGTGCAGCCAGCTAACCAGACAACTGAAAAAACTTTTTGGCCAACAATGCCATTTAAGACTCCTGGACCGATCAGGCAGAGCGTAGGAGAAGGCTGACAACAGGATCTGGAGAGAGCTGATACAAAATACGGTCGGAGCAAAACCAAGATCATTTACAGACAAAAGGAAGGATCCTTTTCCATATAGGTAAATGTGAACATTTTTTTCGCTCATCAAGCAAGAAACCAATATAAAATCAGGGATTGAAATGCAAAGAGGAAACTCAGGATTAATTTAATCTTTTACCCTTAAAACTAGGAACTTGCTGACATTCAACTAGTTTTCAAGCAGAGGGAGAAGATGTACAATGACAGCAAAACAAGGTAGAAAATGTGATTAAATAATCTTGAGTGTACGGAAGCTGTGTATTGGAGAAGAGATTAAAAAGTCCAATTACAAAAAAGGATTATCCCGTTATTTGACACATCAATCTTTGAGAATAACACTTCTCATCAAATAGATTATTTGTTGTATTAAAAAGGGTTAACAGACTGGTTCCTACATACTAAGGCAGGGATCTCAAACTCAAATCACCACGAGGGCCACATGAGGACTAGTACATTGGCCTGAGGGCCACGCCACTCAAAACTTTTCATACAACAATACAAAAGTGTAGTAAAAAATGAAGAGTAATAGAGTGTGCTATTAAAAGTCAATGTATTCACTTTTTAAAAACTGTAACGCGAAAAGTCAGTGCTCATTTTGACCGTCATTCATTTTTGGCCACTTAGCTGGCAGCATTAATTTGTTAATTGCATGAGTTAAAAAAAAAATTCTGTCAGCCTATGATGGGGTGTCCATCCCACACAAGCCAAGTGGGTAAATGTGGGCCAGAAAGGGCCAATTAACCTTATATGTCGCAGCTGGAGGGAAGCCAGGGATTGATCAGAACTAATGGAAGATGAAGCCCAGCCTGGGGAAGACCTGGGCTAGTATGAGAAAGCCAGGAAGTGACAGCAGGAAGGAAGCTGCAGGTGGAGGTCTGCAACCACTCCCTAGAGGGAAAGGGAGTTGGCTAGAGACAAGGAGGAGGTCATGAGGAGAGTAAACCCTGTGATTCTGTCCTGGATTAGGGATTCTTACAAAAAGCCTAAAAGGGTAGAGTTCCCACAAGGAGGTGCGCCTGCAGTGAGTGGACCCCTTTACACAGGTCTGCAAATGTACCTTGTAATTTCAGTCCGGCAGTGTTCTCTCTCACCTATCCTTTGTCACTAGTACTATATTCTGCAACTGGAATTTAGGCTCTTGTCTAACTCCCATTGAAATCAATGGAAAGAATGTCATTGACTTCAATGGGGGTTGGATTAGACTCATAGTCAAAAGTTCTGTTGATGATGCATAAACCAGAATAGCATACAGCTCATGCTCCCCCTCCCTGCCCCTATTCCAACCCCTTTCCCAAATCCCTGCCCCCGCCCCAGCTCTTCTCTGCCTCCTTCCCTGAGCGTGCCACGTCCCCGCTCCTCCCCGCTCCCTCCTGGAAAGTCCTAAGCACCGCCAAACAGCTGTTTGGTGGCGGGAAGCGCTGGGAGGTAGGTGAAGGAGTGGGGACCAGGTGTGCTGGGGGGTAGGGAAGGAGTGGCGGGGGAGGGGCAGAGGGGGGGAGTTGACGCCTATGGGAGGCCGCAGGAAATAGCTCCGCGGGCCAGATGTGTGTTTGAGATCCCTGTACAAAGGGGAAGGAAATTCAGAACTTCAGAAATCATTGTATTCCATGTAAAAATTCAGAAAGCTTAGTTCATGTAGTGTTGCTTTCTTAGTTAGCATGTATATTTTAATCAGTTAGATTTTATGTCTATGCAGTATCTTGTTTTTAAAAACTACAGTATCGGTGTTTTATGATTTTCAACCATGTTACCTTGCAGCCTCATCCTCTAGTCGCTTTTTCTGTGCAAGCTCAGCTCTTTTTCTTTCTACAGCTCTTATTTTCTCTTGTTTGATCCTCTGAAGTTGCTCAAGGGCTAAGTGCTGTGTGTTGTAGCTTTCTCTCAGTTCCTAATGAGGAAACACAATGAAATATATCAAAGGCCTGACAAGCAAATCCATTTTTCTAGGAAAGTAACTAGGCGTTTTAATGCTTTGTGATCCAAGTTTTAATACAAATGGACGGGACAATCTTTAGTTAATAATGGATGTTGAATCTCATTGGAAAGAACGAGTTAAACAAACAGGAGCATACAAAAATAGCTGGCAGATCTGCAAACTCTTCCACCACTTATACTTGCAAAGTGCATCGTCTAGTCATTCCAGTGCTAGAGACTGAAAATATGATGGAGAGAAAAAGAGTGGGAATTTTAAATTAAATACTTAAACACTGGGTCATCTAAGGACTAGAAGTACAGTGAAGTGTGTCTTGAAATGATCTCTAAACAGCTGCCTGGTGCAGATAGCCCACAGAATCCTTCCTACCAACACCACAAAAGAAAGATTTCTGCGTAGACTCCTCCTGAAGGTCGAAACAACAGACTGGACTTCTACACAGATTGCTTCCATCGACGTGCACGGGCTGAAATTGTGGAAAAGCAGCATCACTTGCCCCATAACCTCAGCTGTGCTGAACACAGCGCCATCAACAGCCTCAGGAACAACTCTGACATCATAATCAAAAAAGGCTGACAAAGGAAGTGCTGTCGTCATCATGAATAAGTTGGAATATGAACAAGAGGCTGCTAGGCAGCCATGTATCTCCACATTCTACAGGCCATTATCCTCTGATCCCACTGAGGATTATCAAAAGAAACTACACCATCTGCTCAAGAAACTCCCTGAACATGCACAGCAACAGATCTGTACAGACACATGCCTAGAACCCCGACCACGGGTATTCTATTTGCTACCCAAGATCCATAAACCTGGAAATCCTGGACACCCCATCATCCCAGGCACTGGCACCCTAACAGCAGGATTGTCTGGCTATGTGGGCTCTCTCCTCAGGCCTGACACTACCAGCACTCCCAGCTATCTTTGAGACACCACTGACTTCCTGAAGAATCTACAATCCATCGGTGATCTTCCAGAAAACACCATCCTGGCCACTATAGATGTAGAAGCCCTCTACACTAACATTCCACACAAAGATGGACTACAAGCTATCAGGAACAGTATCCCCGATAATTACATGGCAAGCCTGCTGGCTGAACTTTGTCCTCACCCACAACTATTTCACATTTGGGGACAATATATACCTTCAAATCAGTGGCACTGCTATGGGTACCCGCATGGCCCCACAGCATGCCAACATTTTTAACACTTCCTTAGCTCTCGTCCCCTAACGCCCTTACTCTACTTGCGCTACACTGATGACATCATCATCATCATCTGGACCCATGGAAAAGAAGCCCTCGAGGAATTCCACCATGATTTTAACTGTTTCCATCCTACCATCAACCTCAGCCTAGACCAATCCACACAAGCGGTCCATTTCCTGGACACTACTGTGCTAATAAGCGATGGTCACATAAGCAACACACTATACCGGAAACCTACTAACCGCTATACTTACCTACATGCCTCCAAGACACACCACACGATCCACTGTCTACAGCCAAGCTCTAAGATAGAACCGCATTTGCTCCAACCCCTCAGATAGAGACAAACACCTACGAGATCTCTATCAAGCGTTTTTACAACTACAATACCCACCTGCTGAAGTGAAAAAACAGATTGACAGAGCCAGAAGAGTACCCAGAAGTCACCTACTACAGGACTGGCCCAACAAAGAAAATAACAGAACACCACTAGCCGTCACCTTCAGCCCCCAACTAAAACCTTTCCAGCGCATCATCAAAAATCTACAACCTATCCTGAAAGATGATCCCTCACTCTCACAGATCTTGGGAGACAGACCAGTCCTCGCTTACAGACAGCCCCCCAACCTGAAGCAAATATTCACCAGCAACCACATACCACACAACAAAAAAAACTAACCCAGGAACCTACTCTGGCAACAAAGCCTGATGCCAACTCTGTCCACATATTTATTCAAATGACACCATCATAGGACTTAATCACATTAGCCACGCCATCAGGGGCTCGTTCACCTGCACATCTACCAATGTGATACATGCATCATGTGCCATATACATTGGCCAAACAGGACAGTCTCTATGCAAAAGAATAAATGGACACAAATCTGACATCAGGAATCATAACATTCAAAAACCAGTAGGAGAACACTTCAACCTCTCTGGTCACTCAGTAACAGACTTAAAGGTGGCAATTTTGCAACAGAAAAACTTCAAAAACAGACTCAAATGAGAAACTGCTGAGCTTGAATTAATATGCAAACTAGATACCATTAACTTGGGTTTGAATAGAAACTGGGAGTGGCTGGGTCATTACACATATTGAATCTATTTCCCCATGTTAAGTATCCTCACACCTTCTTGTCAACTGTCTAAAATGGGCCATCTTGATTATCACTACAAAAGTTTTTTTCTCCTGCTGATAATAGCTCATCTTAATTAATTAGCTTCTTACAGTTGGTATGGCTACTTCCACTTTTTCATGTTCTCTGTATGTATATATATCTTCTTACTATATGTTCCATTCTATGCATCTGATGAAGTGAGCTGTAGCCCACAAAAGCTTATGCTCAAATAAATGTGTTAGTCTCTAAGGTGCCACAAGTCCTCCTGTTGTTTTTTTTAAAACTACAAGTAACGCAAAACAGTACTGGAAATTTTGGGCATACATCCCTTAAGATGGAGGCTTCCCTTCACTATGCTTTAGTATTTCCTTTATTACCCACTACTTAATTTAACAGAAAGTCACTAAAAAAATAAAAATACATATACAAACCTGCTACTTATAGGTGAAATATATAATCTTTTCTATAATTATGACTGAAAGAACTTTTTTTTTTTTAAACAACAAATAAATCCAATAACTAAGACATAACATAGTCATGTGCAAAGTAAAGTTCAAACCACAGGGTTTCCTCTAACTAGGCTCAGACCAAAGGCTGAAATAATTGGCATGGAGCTTTGGATAACAGGCCCAAATTGGAATCTGATGCACTAGTGAAAATAATGCAATAGTTTTATCACTGCTGGAAACCATAAACACCCAGATACTAGCTTCTGGCTACATAAGGTGCTATGTCTTTTAAAGCTTTTAACAGTATTTTGTTTAAAATGTAACACTCCCATTCCCTCATGTCTTTTTATAATGAACTTTTCCGCACCAGATCATTTAAAATTGCTTGGTTAATTAAATTTACAAAAAGAAACACATCAGCAATAATGATCTAGTATACACTTTAACAGTTCATTAATATATTTGTTGGGCACTACAATTCATCTTTTTTAAGAATCACATTGGATTAGATACACATATTGATGAATAGGTGGAATATGGCCTTTCCTATCAGACTATTTATCAGAAGAGAGTAATTAGGAATGGTGCATTCCCATTGCAAAATCTGACACCTTTCCTAAGAAGTCTTATTGTCAATGTAATGTAATTAATAAGAAAAAAGATAATACAATAAAATCTCCATTGCACAGTGAGTTTCTGCAGCAACAAACTAATCCTCATTACCTATAACAGGCAAATTATTCCATAGAATTGCACTGACATAGGTGGGAAACAATTTTTCTTCTCATCTTAAACAGAGTTTGAGGATTACTGTGAAAAATAGTATCATTTGGTTCCAAAATCGAGACAGACAGACACAGGAAGAAACCGTAAATGTTTCTATCAAAAAGGAAAGACTTTTTTGGTGGATATTACCTTACCTGAAAAGAAAAAACAGTACCTAGGTAATAAAGCTAATTGAATCTGTTAATAAATCAGTCCATTAACAAACAAGATACACATCAGTATTTTCTGGCATTGCTTTATAAGCAAGTAAGTTTAAGCCGTTAAATAGCAGAAAGGATTTAAAAGCAAGCAGAAAAGAAAAGAATATTCATTCTGTTTTTGAAAAGTTTTATTTTTAAATAAAGATTTTTAGCTGAGTGCTAAAGAGATAATATACCCCAAAAGAAAGGGAAAACAGAAAAACTGTGAAATAATTAAAAGCAAAAGAGCCAAAGATTAGAAAATAACCTTAAGTAAGAGGAAGAGGTTGTTGAGACAGCTTAGCAGAGACAAAAGGCACTGAAGAACAGAATCATCCATATTCTCACACTGTAAGATAAGGCAGATAAAAAGCCAATTAAACTATGTAATGATTTAAAAAATATATTGTAGAGAAGACTACATTGTTGATGCAGTCCCTGAACATAAATGAATGGCTCCCATTAACCATCAAGCCATGCAGCACACGTGATTAAATGCAAGCACCAATATTGCGGGTG
The DNA here is from genome assembly GCF_016161935.1 of Mauremys reevesii. Classification (NCBI taxonomy): domain Eukaryota; kingdom Metazoa; phylum Chordata; order Testudines; family Geoemydidae; genus Mauremys; species Mauremys reevesii. The sequence continues at coordinate 191,621,448 of NC_052625.1, forward strand.
ATGTTTTCTTTATTAAAAAAAAAGTTCGGAGAGTTTTTTCCCTTAAGCTCTCTTCCACAGATGCAGTTTGGTTCTTCCTCTAGCCAGAGGGAAAATCATACAATTTATTCTAAAATTCACATCAATGCCACTATGAATAAGTCAGCAAACAGAGCAGAGTGACAACACCCTTGTCAGAAAGTTGCATTCATCTGTCAGATAAACTGACAATATATAAATCACACAGCCTCCTTCAATTACCCTCTGCACATTCTCTCTCCTAGTTAAAGGAATACAAGCATCCATGTGTATTGCCAAAAGTGAATAACCCATGTTCTGTGCTGGCAGATTTAGTATTTTCTCCAATAAAAATTAAGCAATTAGGATACTCCATTTACAATCTGCAAAATGGTAGCTATACAACCGTACTGCCATAGGGACAGAACCTGCAAGGTGCTCAGCACCTTCAACTCAAGTTCCCTCTAAGCTCCCCTAAGTTCCGCTCAGGGCTCTGGCAGGGAGAGGCGCACCTCCCTGGGCCCCAACCCATCCCAGACTGACAGTGCTGGGTTTATAATGGTGGCAGGCCCACACTCAGCAGGGGCCCCGCCGGCCCGGCACTCCACTTGCACTGTGGCCAGGCAGTCACAGCACTGGCTCCTCTCCTCTCCAACCCCTTCCCCGTGCTCCTCTAGGCCCTCTGGCCCAGGGCTTCTCCTCGTCCCCAGCCCACTCACTCCTCTCAGCTGGCCGGCTGAGAGCTCTTCTCTCCGCCCCTGCCCTCCATCTCTGGCAGGCAGCAGGGGCGGAGGAGAGGAGCGGAAAGGAGCCCACAGCTGCTGCTGCTCCTCCGGGCTGCCGGTGACAGATGCTCTGCTGTTTTGGGCTCCCTTGGGGAGCCCGAAGCTGTGGACCATTACCAGTGGCCCGGACTGCAGACCCACCAAGCCTGTCCTGGACCTGCCGCAGCTGGGAGAGGTGCGCCACTCTCCCGGCCCCAAACCAGCCCAGCCCTGGACCTGCCGCAGCAGGAAGAGGTGCCTCTACCCCGCCAGCCCAGGTGCCGCTGCAGGGAGAGAACTGGGTGGAGTTCTCTCTCCCTGCCGTAGCCCCGGGGCAGCCTGCACCCCAAACCCTTCATCCCCAACCCAGAGCCTGCACCTCCAGCCAGAGCCTCACCCCCCCACACACACATCCCAACCCTCTGCCCCAGCCCTGAGTCCCTCATCCTCAGCCCCACTCTAAAGCACGCACCCGCAGCTGGAGCTCTGATCCCACCTGCACCCCAACCCTCTGCCTCAGCCCTGAGCCCCCCTCCCACACTCCGAACCCCTCGGCCCCACCCCACCACATGAATTTTGTTACGTGCACCAATATGAATTTCGTTACACACATCACCTCCATATTGGTGCACATAACAAAATTCATTCTGCACATGCGTGGGAAAAATTAGAGGGAACACTGCCCTCAACTCTCTTACTTTATGTATTTTAGGACTTGCATTGAGTAAGACCTGGTCTAGACTGGGGGGTGGGGGCGGGTGAGGGTGAGCTAAGTCGGTCTAAGTTACGCAACTTCAGCTACGAAAATAGCATAGCTGATGTCAACGTACTTAGAGCTACTTACTGAGGTAGGTCGTCTGCTGACACTCCCTTATCGACTCCACCTACGCTTCTCGCTCCAGTGGAGTACCGGAGTTGACGGGAGAGTGCTCAGTGGTCGATTTATCGCATCTTCACAAGACGCGATAAATCGACCCCCCACTAGATTGATTGCTCTGGAGGTAAGTGTAGACATGCCCTAAGAGTGAGCAATGAGTATGCCTTTGAAAGGCATTGTAACACGATGAATGCAGAGGAGGGGTAAGCAAGAGGGAGGGAGTGTTAATATCTAATTACACAAATGATAGTTTTGAATTAGTTTCTAATTGCACGTTTGCTAGAAGATATTTGGCCATGCTGATTTTGATATTATAAAATTGGCAGAGACTTTCAGAAAAGGCATGGCATAGGGGGACAGCAAATAAAAGTTTGGTGACTGAATGAGGAAGAAAACACTGCTTATTACTAAAGACAATATATTTGCAGACTGCGTGTACCTTCAGCTGATTGTTAAAGGTATCCATTTCAGAGAGTTTGGAAGCAGTTTCCTTTTCTAGGGCATTTAATTGCTCCCGAAGTCTTTGGCATAATTCTTCCTTTTCTAGGAACTTCTTGTTCACTGAACTGATTCCTGTATCTGCATAGGAAAGATCAAGTACTTTTACAATGATTTCTATTTGTGTTAACATACTTTTCAATAACCATTTTTTTAAAATTTACATTCACTCCCACTTGCTTATACCACTTCTTGTGGTACGTTCTCATACAGCTTCTAGCACAATTGCGCCTTGATTCCTGATTGAGGCATTCAGACACTACCACAACTCATATAATAAAGTTTGTATGATATCTACTTTTTATATTGTATTAGTCTGATTAGATGCAACTCCTGTGGCCAGACACTTCGGCCCACATTTGCCTCTCACTTAACAGTAGTGTAAAACTTCCATAAGTTCCTTTGATTTAAATGGAGTTACTCCCGATTTTACACGACTGTAAGCAAAAGGAAAATCTGGGCAGCAAGTACCGTAATTCCTCCCTGTACTATAGTCTGTATTGTCTATGTTTAAAGCTGTAGCCTTATTTTCTTATCAAAACATATTTCTCCCCACAGTTGTTAGATGTAGGAAATGGTAGAAAGTAGGTCCAACAAACAGTTCTGAGTATTCACTGGGACTCGCTGAATCTATGGTGACTATGAAGGGATGGTTAATAACAACACAGACAGTAGCCTTCCCAGTGGGTAAAGAAAAGCTAGTATATAGAGCAAAGAGTTTATTTGAAGACACTTACTAGGAGTATTGTCCAGCTGCATGTGTTTTATTCTCTCATTTAATAACTGCTTTTCAGGAACTAAATGGATTAGTTTATTCTGATATTCCTACAGATATATAAGAAAGAGGTACAATGCATTTTTAAGAAAGGTTAATATCTTTTTACATGGCACCAACCACAAAAACAATTTTTCAACATTACATGAAGTAAGTAAACTGTATGATGGTGCATTGGTATAATTTTTTCCCTCTATATATAAATTCAAACTGTTTTAAACTTGTGTGTTGAAGAATATATAGTTAGTTTTTAATAACTATATATTCTTCAACACACAAGTTTAAAACAGTTTGAATGAACAAATGTAAAGCATATTAGCGTAACATTTGTGTATTATGGTAGAATGTGAATTTCCAAAGAAATCCAAGCGTTCTTTGAAACTGGCCATCAACTAATAGGTTTCAGTTTCTGATAAATAAAACAAAAAACTTATTATACTGTGTCCTTTAGTTTAGCGTATGGACTTTCTAATACTTGAAATCAATCAATTTTAACACCTTGCGAGGGATTTGCTCCAACAGTCAATTGCTAGAAATAAGTGTAGCTGCACCAGTGCTAACCCCTTGTGTAAACAAGAGAAGGATCAATACACAATGACGAAATATCAATTATTACTAACTGCAACTGTGTGTTTTGAGAACAGGTGAGATTAAATCTTTTTTTTAAAAAGTGAGATGAAATAATGCAAAAGCAGTTTTAAGATTTTTCACATTAAAAGTCAAACCCTAAGATTTTAAAATTAAACATCCCCCCTGTAACAGAGTGCTGGCCAAAAGGCATGGACTCACAGCCCCTGTTCACACAGAGCCTGCTAGCTCAGCTCCCAGTATGAGGAAGAGATTGGAGCTGACAGGCTGTAGCTGATTAAAGCCCTGAAAGAGAATCACCTGTGAGCTTGATGGGGGAAAGTCTATAAAGCTAGCAGGAAGGAAGTAGAAGTGGGGAGGAACAGGAGGAGTGAGGAACTGCTGCTCCTAGCTAGCAACAGGAACCAGCTGTCCCCTGGGTGGCTACCTAACTCCTGTTGAATTGTACAGAGTTGTATATAGATGGTGGTGGGAATGAACACAGGGAAATAAAAGGACACTGGGTTTTGCAAAGCAAGAGGTCTCCAGCTTATCTGTACCGTGAGCGACAAGGGGCCCATCTTCACTTCCCCCCCCCCCCCCAAATTTGTATCAATCAATGAAAAACAGAGTTGATTTTTGAATTACATTAATTAATTGTTGGAATGACTTGATGAACATCAGCTGTTGCATCTTTCATACATGTTCCAACATGTTGCTTAATTCAGTGATCTGAAAACATCTCAGATATTGTAGACAGAGCGCTGCAAAGGTCTACTACCTTCACTGGAAAGGTGAGAGCAAGAAAACACCTTTGGGAGTTTTACTTCTTTTTAAAAATATCAAATGTAGATGAAGATGCAGAAACCAGATAGGAATCTTATTGAACCCCGCAAAATATCTTCCTATATAATCACTGGTAAACTAGCACATGGTACTGAAATTACGGTCAAAACCTCACTGCTTGCCTTGTAAAATTAATATCAACGATCATGAATGCACATATTGGTTTCCCTAATGCTATAAATAATTTTAATAGGCATTGTTCAACCACATTCACTGGCCATTTCTACTTAGTTTTCTTTTCCGCACCCTAACCATTCAATTCCTTGATGCTATTGCACAAATATTTCCTATAAAGACACACTACTGATGCCACTGCAACTGTTAAAGAGAAACAAAAGGAGAAATGAAAGATCGTTAGGTTTAACAGGAAATCACACACCTGAAGTTGTTGTTGTAGCTGTTTGATTTCTACAATTCCCAAATCACATTTTTTATCTAGAGCTTCCAGCTCACTTTTCTGAATTTCTTTTCTGCTTCGAACATCTTGCAGTCTGCCTGTGATCTGCTGATGTTTGCCACTCTACAGAAAAACAAAAAAAAGATTAAACCACAGGTTGTAAAAAAACAAAACAAGAAGTTTCTCTATCAAACTTCTCTGAAAAGATCATTTCTGCCTAAAGGTACCTTAAGAACAATTCTTAGAAAAAACCCTGCTTTGATTGCTGAGCCAATACTAAGTTACCATACATACTCGTTCATAAGCCGAATTTATTTAGTAAAAAAAGGAAGCACCAGAGAAGGGGGTCGGCTTATGAATAGGTATAGAGAGGGAGAGGTGGGACACAGCCCCTCCCCGCAACAGAGGGAGCAAGGAAAGGCAGCACAGCCAGCAGAGCCAGAAGCGAAGAGGCGGGGCCAGAGTCTCTCCGCTTCTGGCCATGCTGCTCTCCCCCCAGCCTCCGAAAGCAGCTGCAGCTCCAGGGCTGGCAGGCTGCAGCTGTGCTGCCCGGCCCCACCCCCCAGAGCAGGCTATGGCCATGCCACCCGGCCCGCCGGAGCATGCTGCGGCTGCGCCGCCTGATCTGGCCCGCCGGAACAGGCTGCGGCTGCACTGCCCAGCCTGCTGGAGCAGCTCCAGCCAGGCCAGAGACATCCTCCCCTGGCCCTCCCCAGATGGGATGGGATGGGATGGGATGGGATGGGATGGGGAGAGTGTGGGGGTGCCTGCCTAGGGGTGGGGTCATGTGGGGGTAGTCACAGGGGTTACTCCCCTGACCCACCAGCTTCTCCCCCACAAAAAGATTTCCCCACCAGTTGCTGTCCCAGCCCGTCAGGGTAAGCAGCTGGCACACCAGGACACTTTGTTTACTTAGGTTTACCTTCGTGCCTGCGGACGCTCAAGGTAAACAGACCATCTCGGCCCACCAGCGGCTTATCCTGATGGCCCGGGAGCCAAAGTTTGCTGACTCCTAAATTATAGGGTCGGCTTATGAACGGGTCATAAAAATTTTCCATTTTTACTTATCCATCTTGGGGGAGTAAACGAACCGACTTATGATCAAGTATATATGGTAATTTCCTGATAATAAAACACTGTACTTAGCACTTTAATGTGCATTTTAAGATTCTTGTAGTGTTTTAAAATACTGTATATATCACTCAAATACATTTAATATCATGTGTGCCTCACCAGGGCTTCTAATTCAAGATTAAGGCTCTTCTTTTTAGAGGTCAACTTGACAATTTCTTCTTGTTCCCTGTTTCTCTGATTAAGAAGATCTTGGCGTCGAATTCTCTCCCATTCCAGCCGTCGCTGGCGCTCGAGTTCCTGCTTTGCTGCCTACAGATAACGAGTTATATCACTGTAAATTTACAATACCCTTTAGAAACTCTAAAGCCAACTAGAAGTTTTGATAGAAGTTGATATCTACACATACATTCTGTAACTAAATTAAGCTAAGATTAAATATTTCCAGTTTAACAAAAAGTGTTTGAGATACAGACAAATGAAAGCTATATATGTATTTTCATACTTAGCAATATCTACATAGTTTGCCATTTAATGAACAAAATCCACACCTTGAATCCTAAATGATATCATCAAAGGGGACACTACAAAGGCTGGCAGGTCTTAAATTAGACCTAGACCTTGCACATTCAGGTTTGCTTACACTCTTCTGCAAAGTAATCTGCCATTCTGTTCTACTTGTGAGTAGCACAGTAGTAAAACATACAAGAATTCTGCTCTTAAAACACAATCTTATATATTTCAAATATCATATACGATCACAAGAATGGAAGATGTTATCCTACAAGGTTCTGAATGTCTCAACTGCCACTGGAGGGGAAACTGCCAGAATAATCAACTGTGGAGAAAGATAATTGGGTATAATGTAATGTATAATTCAGATACAAATTTGGTTTCACTCTAATAGTCTTGCCTCTAACTGAGAGCAGTGCTTGGAACTGATAATGACTCAGGAGGCCCTTAGCATGATTGGTCACAGAGTGGATGCAATTTTAAATGGGATTGTGGACAAACCAAGTAGACCCATTTTTGTTATAGGATCGAATGTAAAATAATGTCAATTTCAAGCTTCAGGCGAGCCTAGTTTTGGGTTACAGTTGTTGGGGGTTTTTTGGTTTAAAAAGAGAACTGTAAAAGAAAATGTGGTTCAGAATACAAGAGAGTCTTGCGAACCTGAGTTTTAGCAACTTCAGGGGTTATATGTAACAGTAGGCACAACATTTCTGACAAAAAATGATGGTGCCCCTCCAAAATGACTTGCAATAGTCACATAAGGAGTGCATGCCCAAGCCACGATTCAATGAGTGACTGGCTCTCAGTCCTATGTTCAAACTACTAGACCAAGACTGCTTGTCTAGAGGTAACGCACGTTCAAAGGCACACAAAAATTACAAGTTCCCAAATGGACAAGGGAATAGATTAACCAACTGTTTTCATTGAGTGTGAGTGCGTACTACTTTAAGCATTAAAAGTAAATAAAATTAAGAAAACAACCTCCCGCCTTTCTATTTCTTTTCTCCTCTCTTCCTCCCTTTGTCTTTCCAGCTCTCGTTGTTTCTCAAAATGCCTTTCCAGTTCAAGCTGCTTTTTCCGCTCCTGCTCCTGCAGTTCTCTCTCTCTTCGCTCCTGTTCTTCTCTTTCTTTCTGAGCCTTACGTTCCGCCTCTCTCTGCTGCTGCTCCAATAGGACTTGACGCCGTTTCTCCAGTTCCATGTTTCCTTTCTCATAGTTTGCTTTCCTCTTGTCCTCAAATGTAACTAAAATAAGGCACAGAAGTTAGCACTGTTTTACACAGAATAGTCCAAAGCCAGTTCCTCTCTTACAGTGCTAATGACTACCATGTTTTCTTATTGGCTAGCTCAGAACATCACACCACAGATAATTTAAGCACCTTAAATCAAGCAGTGTTAAAGTATCAGTCTTCTTCTCACAAACACTGCCATTCTTATTGTTTTCAAAACTTGGCACAATGACAACATTTCATAACTTCTGACAGCAAAAAGAAATTTTCTGTGGTAAAACTTATTGACTTCCCACAAAAAACTGTGGCTAGATAGGATTGGTGGTTTCAAGCAGAATACAATTTAACATTAATAGACATAAAATTATTCGATCCGTCCAGGACATAAACAAAATTTTACAAGCTAGTGGAGGGTTGCTTTCTTGGATACTGACATTGGATAGGAAAACAGTAGAGTTATGACAGCTCATCTTTTTAAACCATTCTTCACTGTACAGCACATATGTCAGCACAAATAAGGGGTTCTTCAAAAGGCAGGATACATTTATTTTTTTCTTAGACTCAAACTGTTAAAACAGCAGCAAACAAATCATCATCAGGGTCAGTAACTGAAACATGGAATTAAAAAAACAAGTGTGGGGGGAATAGTTTAGGGGCCTCTGGGATTACCTTGCCCACACTCTGCCACCAAGAGGGAGCCTCTATTACTCCCTCCTGACAGCAGCTACCTCGGGTTCAAAATTCTGCACTAATATGGAGACAAAGCAAGTGCCAGTAACTTTCAATTACATGGAATTTTGCAGTGGTGTTGCAATGTTTCGACCATGAAGCTTTCCAAGACTTTCATTAATAATAATATCACTGATACTTCCTACCCCTGAAAAACAGCCCCTCACCCTTACATTCATGATGTTTTCTTAACTGCCCTTAGATGACAGCATCAGGACAACCTTCCCTCTGTCCAGGGTAACAGGAGTGCAGCTCCTGAAATAGTAATGCTGTACTTCCTTATCCCCTTTTTAGTTTCTAAAAGATGTAATATTCTTCAAAGAAGAGTATTACACACTACCACAAACTCAAAATCTCATTCTTACCTGGCTGTTTTTTCTGGGGCTCCTCTTCTTGCATTCGCTGGCAAGATGGCAGAGTTCCATTAACATTTTCGGCATATTTTCCACCTCTAGGAGAGAAGTTATTTTTGGGGGAGTTAAATTCAGGCTATTCAATATTCTTTATATTACCTCTGGATTTAGGTCACGTCTCCCTGTCTTGGGCACTTTACCTGAAAGGAGGAGGTACCAATTCAAGAGGCAGGGTCAATGGCAGAGGCTGCCCAGCTTTGGCCATATCCGTTAGATGCATGGCTAACACAAACTCATCTGCTTTCAGCTGTCCATCTCCATCAATGTCAGATAGTGACCTAAATAAAATGGGAGAATGTTGTCGTCAGTGCAATTGAAAATCACTTGGAAGGGATAACTGAAATTAATTATTATAGAACAATTTCTTAAGGCATAAACCTTGTAGGTGAACTGTTAAACAATCCCTCATCTTAGTAAAAACAATAGTGAATGAGAGATAACATTACTTTATTTTACAGTTTAAATAAGAATTGGCTTCTATACAGCATATGTTGTTGAATGATTTCAAAGGCACTTCGCAAACATGAATTAGGTCAACATCACTATGCAGTACGTAAGTAAGTGGGGAAAATGAGGCTGAGAAAGGCTAAGTGACTTGCCCAAGGTAACATGACAAGTGAACAGCAGAACTGGAAACAAAACCCTGTTCCACGCTCAAGCCACTTAAGATCACAGCACCTCAGTTCTTTTCTCAGGAGATAAAGCATTATTTAAATTTACACCGTGAGACTACAAAAGGGATCTTCATATAGGGCTCCTTCCTCCCTTGTGACCTCTAGTCTAAGATTCTTTACCAACACCCCAGACAGTTCAGTTGTGGGGCAAGGGTGAGCTGCTCCAGAGCTCCCTGCAACTGGTAGCTGCAGCATTAAATACTCCCAATCCCCAAATCCTGCTTTAATGGGGAGGCAGCATATGCACTAGTATCACTGCCGTACTCCTACATGAAACGTTGCTGAAGAGTGAAGGAAAGCAACATGTGGTTGTCCACAGAGATACAGAAAGAGCCTCCCTTAAAGAAAAGTGTGATGGGGCAGGTAGAAACAGTCCTTCAGAGCTGGCCAAAAAGCATTAACCGGGGTGGGGTGGAATCCAACAAAAATCAGAAACAAAGTTGATAAAACGGTGATTTTTCTTCTATTTACTGACCAGATCCACCTATGGGCAATATTAAAAATGACTCTCTCCTTAATACCAAAATAAAAGATTGATAATTACTGACTTTGGGACAACTTGTGACTTGGACTGCGTATATGAAGAGGACCTACTTGGATGCTACATGGCTACGGCTGCTCTGAATTCTCCACACCAAAGAGGAGGTTAATAGCACTTTCACTGCACCTCCATAATGCACCACACAACAGTGAGGCATACTACAGTTTGCTGCTGATGTGGGCCAGAAGCAAATGACTACCTCCTGGACAAAGGGGAAGCAGGGAGGGAACAGTGCTTCAGCAGGTTGTCTAATGCTAATCTAATCCACAAAGCTTCTGTGGATTCCTGTGAGAGGGTGAAGTTTATATATCACTCCTTACTCACAGCTGTATTGAAAGGCAAGATCCAGCCCATAACATACAGGAATTCAAAAGCTTATTACCCAAGTCTTCAGAAGATTGTAATTGTTTCCAACACTATAACAACAACAAACCTTAATCAACTGCAATGTACAACTATCTGTGTACAACTGTCTCAAACCACTAATGGACTGAAGGAACCCCTTTTTTTTTAAAATGTAAATTTAGGTTCAAATTTAAATTGACAAGTTTTGAAAAAATCTCTGGGGTTTGTTTGTTTTGACATTCTAATGAGAACTTATTTTTACCTAAAACTATTGTTTCTCAACAAATAAACCCTCTTCTTCCGTGTTTGCAATCCAAACAATGAAGCATCGAACCTGAAAGCAAAACTGACTTTGCTGATTTACATAGTCCAGTATAAATAATAAATTACAAACTGGACTTTTAAAACGGTGCAGTTTTAATCAATTATTAGCAAAATGGGTAAATAAAGTTTACTGGGTTTTACAGTGTATGATTTTTAAATGGACCTTGTCCTTTAACACTTGATGGCAGAGAGCAGATAACATTCCCCACCACAATTGTGTAAGCCTCTCATCAATCAGTGAGTAAACTTACCAAATGGTAGCCAGCTGAGTCTGAGAAAGGTTTGACTGCAGAAGGGCATTCCTTGCTTGAAATCCTTAGTGAAATACAGATTAAACTATTAAGAATTTTCATATATAAATCTATTTAGAACAAAAGACATATTATGTGATGTGTTGTACACTGGGGCAACCCATGTTTATTCTTAATTTGACTTCATCCGTTTGTGATGATGGTTTATTAATGCTGGTAGTCTGTATACTGTATTATTTCTTTCTACTTTTAAAAACACAAGCCACAGACACAATGATCACAAGTAAAGAAATATCATTAGTGTCCTTGACCAACTTTTCTCATTCAGAAAATCCCACCACAGATGAATGTAACAGTTTATGGTGATCTTCACAGCTATATGTAGAATGTAGCTGACTATTTGCAAAGAGTTAACACTGTTAATGTGGGGGCTGCTTTCCTTCCCCTGCTAACAAACTATATAGATTGCTCGGAAGAAACCCTCAGTCTATAGAAAAAATGATAGTAAACACTTAGCACTTTTCACACTTAAATCCGAGTCCCTTAAAAAAGTGGAGAGGAGTTGTTCCCATTTTATAGACAGAGAAATTGAGACACAGTCAGATGAAGTGACTTGCTCAAGGTGATACACCAAGTCAGTAACAATGCCACAAACTGAACCCCAGGTTTACTGACTTCTTGTCCACTTCTGTATCCACTGGACCACAACAATCCTTTGGTGATCTACTGAATAGATATTTTATGGAATTCCATTCTTTTAGTAACGTTGAGTGGAACTTTTCAATAGCATCGAACTGATTCAGGAGCACAAATCCCATTGAAAGTAAATGGGACTTGTGCTCCTAAGTCATGTAGGCACGTATGAAAAACTCATCCCTTAACATTTGTGGGAATCAGGCACATTGCTTGTATTGTTTACAAACAAAAACAAAAAAGCATGTATTTGAGCAATTTCTCCTGTGTACACAGTACAGTACATAGCACAGAAAGCATTTTACAGGTGTCCTTTATTTCACAAAGTCATTTTTAAAATACATTCAGCCCTGGATGGGGTGCCTGCAGAGCCTTTGCTGCTGTCGTGAATGTTAAAATGAATGAATCAAGAACCATACAATAATTTACTAAATGTTTTCACTACCTGCTCCTCTTCTTCTTCTAGCCCTCCTTTCCCACAAGCGTATCTGGAACGCAACACTTAAGTCAAATTTTCAAGCCCACAGTGTGTATGTGATTATAAATTTAAACAAGTTACTGCCGCTATTGCTAGGCTAGATTTTTAAGAAAGTAAGGTGGGGAGAGATTTATTTACTCCCCAATACATATCATATGCGACCCCTTAGCTAGTGGGTCTTTTTTTTTTTTAATGTAACCGCCCTTAGGGCACATTCTTTTAAATTACAGTGGGGTAAAAAGTGAAAAGACATCTACTCTGTAGAACCCAAGCAGTCTGAGAGATCTGTAAAACCTCAAAGTCCGTAAGATCTGTGCCCCCTTATTATTTTTCCAGTAAGAACAGCAGGCTAAATGATACATAAATACTGGGATTATCCCTTAACAATTTTTTAAGTCCTTCAACACTGACTGCCCTCCAGGTATTCAGAAATGTGGGTGTATTTAATAATAAATAGAATATTTTTGTTATTCAGTTACTTCTGCCTTTTGGTCCTTCAAAATACTAAAGTGAATGCTATCCATGGCTGCAAATGTAGGTCATAAACAATGTTCCCTCTAATTTTTTATATCCATGTGTGGAATGACTATTATGTGCACCAATATGGAGATGATGTGTGGCGAGGGTGGGGACCAGGGGTTTCAAGTGTGGGAGGGGACTCAGGGTTGGGGCGTGTGGGGGGGTGAGGGCTCCAGCTAGGGGTGCAGACTCTGGGGCGGGGCTGAGGATGAGGAGTTTGGGGAGCAGGTTGCCCCAGGGCTGGAGCCAGAGGACTCCCCTCAGCCCTCTCCCCGCTGCCGCCAGCAGCGAGCTCCGGGGGAGGGGCCCCCCGTTCCCGCCGCCACCAGGAGCTCCAGGACTGGGGGAGAGGCCTGCAGCAGCCCTGCACACCCCAACTTGCTGCCCCGTCCCCAGTCCCCATCCACCCCCTACCTCGCTCCTCTCAGGGCCATGTGGCTGCCCAGCCCTTTATAGCCTGCTGTGCGGCCGTGCAGTTTAGAGGGAACTTAGGTCACAAACCTGCGTTCCATGCAGGCTGACCGTTACGCCCAAACAGAGTCTTGCTGAAGCCGATGTAAATTTTTTGAGCTGTTTGATTCCCTTTTAGGACCCTTCTCCCTCTCTGATATTGCTCAGTAACCTCAGGTAATGAAAGCTAGGCACTTAGGTTTGTCAATTTTGGTTGGATGTATTCCTGGAGATTTCATCACATGACATAATCTTTAACTAAAGATTAATCTTTAATTCCTGGAGACTCCAGGCCAATCCTGGAGGGTTGGCAACCCTAAAGGCACTATAGAAATAAAAACTGCTTGTTTCTCCATAATCCAGTGTGGAGACTAAGGCCTTGTCTACACTACACAGTTTTGTCAGCAAAAGGCAACTTTTGCTGACAAAACAGTGGAGGTGTACAAACTACAAAGCTACTTTTGGTGACAAAATAAAACTACCTTAATGAGAGGCATAAAACTTTTTGAGGCAAAGTTAAAGTGACAAAGCATCAATGTAGATCAGGGGTGGCTAACCTGAGCCTGTGAAGGAGCCAAAATTTACCAATGTGCATTGCCAAAGAGCCACAGTAATATGTCAGCAGCACCCCCATCTGCTCCCCACCCCCACACCTCTCGCCCACCAGCCAATCAGCACCTCCCCCTCCCTCCCTGCACCTCCTGATCAGCTGTTTCATGGCATGCAGGGGGGGAGGAGCGTGGGAGGGAGGGGAGAGAAGCGAGGGCACTGCAGGCTCAGGGGAGGACGCAGGAAGGGGTGGGGTGGGGGCAGGGCCTGTGGCAGAGCCAGAGGTTGAGCAGTGAGTACCCCTGGCACATTGGAAAGTTGGCACCTGTAGCTCCAGCCCCGGAGTCGGTGCCTATATGAGGAGCCGCATATTCACTTCTGAAGAGCTTCATGGGGCTCTGGAGCCACAAGTTGGCCACCCCTGATGTAGATGCTGCTGTTTGTTATGTTGACATAACTGGCTTCCCCAAGTATCCCACAATGCCCACTGTGACTGCTCTGCTCATTGTTTTGAACTCAGCTGCCCTGCAGGCATGCACCGCTGTCCTTTTAAAGCTCTGGAAAGCTTTGACATTCCTCAGCGTGGAGAGTTCATAGAGCTGCTGAGAATGCTGCTCCCAGTAGCTGAGGTGGCTGTGGGCGAACTCGGAGGGAATCACAGAACCATTAATGTGGAATTGGCAGGCAGGCAGTGGGCTGCTGCTGCTGGGGAGAGATTGCTAGAGACTGCTGTGCTATCCAGAGCCAGGGGCTGATAGGCGGGTTGGGGGTGGGGGGGAAGTGTTGCCCTCCCCCAGGATTGGTTGCTCAGGCTGCTGTCTGAACTTAAAGTCTGCATGTCTAAATTTAAAGAGACATTTCCCCAACACACAGTGATTCTGTCTCTCCCCCGCCCCCTCCCCACACACTCCCTGTCATACTCTCTCCACCCCACATACACTTCAGTTGAAAAGCAGCTGGCAATCTAGTAGGATGCCCATTAAACGATCAAACCTGTATCATATGACGCTGCACCTGCTCCATGAGGCATTGCAAACCCTTCCCAAAGCACCTTGTGGCCACTTGCATAGTGGGATAGCTACCCACAGTGCACTGCTCTTTGTGTCAATGAAAGAGCTGCTAGTGTGGATGCGCTCTGCTGACTCAAGAAGCTACTGTGGACATGCAACAGTGGTTTAATTAAAGCAACATAACTTTTGTTGACAAAACTCTGTAGTGTAGACAAGGCCTAATGCAAAGATGCAGTTTAGTTTCTCTGCAATCTCATTCTCTGTTCTTGCCCTTGACATCCTAGGGGTCTATTAAACACACCCACAGGTTTCTTGCTTCATGTGTCTTTTCTTATTCTAAAATCACTATTTTTTTTTAAATTAATGTCCTCATTTGGGAATTTTTTTCCTTCAAATTTCTTCTTAGCCCCCATTCTCTAACTTATATTTGCCTTCCAAAGTTTGTATTGCATACTTTATTGGCATCAATTGGGTTTCAGGTGGGTTATGGGGATTTTTAAAAGATTTTTTTTTTTTTTGCCCCCAATACATTCCTATACCTAGCTATTTAGTCATATTCTGCCCTCAACCTGACCCTTCTCAACTTTTTGGTTTCCTTATGAATACCTCTGTGACTCCAATATACTTTTTTTATTGAATGTTCTCCACCAAGAGTCTATGAATTCTAAAGTATCTTTTGCTTTCATATCCAATATAAATGTATACTAGAATTGAACTATACTTTCTTTTTAATATGACAGAATGAATCAGCAAAAAATAGCATTGTAGATGTGTTGATCCAGGATATGAGACACAAGGTGCGTAAGGTAATATCCTTTATTGGACCAACTTCTGTTGGCGATCTGTGGAGCTCAAAAGCTTCTCTTTCACCAAAAGAAGTTGATCCAATAGAAGAGATTCTCTCACCCACCTTGTCTCTCAGCAAAAGGTATACAGGCTGAGCTCTACTCAATACAATGGAGCAAAATAATCAGTACATTGTTGCCAACAGCTGCAGCCTATTTTCTTCTTTGTTAGGAGTATTCTTCCTTATAACAAAGATGGCAGCATAGCTTTCACTCTTGATTAACAGAAGCACACATGCAAGGTGAAGCAAAAACTGAATCAGACTGAAAACTGCTACACAGAAGAGCTTTTAGTTAAAATGACAGGTCTCATCTTTTCTGTACCATTAGAGGAGTTTAAAGGGGTTAGAAGCCAGCTAAACCACAAGAGTGCTTAATATATAGGCTGTAGCATGTCTGATAGACCTTTAGGGATGACCGCTAAAAGTCAAAAAGAAAAGTATTATTTATTCATCCCCCAACAGATATACTTACCCACCTACCCACCAACCCCCCAAACCAACAAAAAACAGCCTTTCACATCAAAGAGATGTTAACACAATTCTGCCCTTTAAATATTTGCTCTTGGCTCATTGTATGAAATTGTATTCAAGAACAAAATTAGGTGTGCAATACTACATTTGTTGTTAAAAAAAGTTTCAGTTGACTGGGGGAGTTTTGAAAAATATCCCCCAAAACAACAGAGCAGAGTAAAGATGAGGCCAGCTGGTTAGGAGAATCTGAAGCACAAACTTTGAAACCAGCAAAGTTCAAATTTAGGGCAGACCTGCAGAACATACCCAAACTTTCGTTTACAGATTAGTAAACTGAGATTGTCTTGTGTAGCATAATATAGGAATTTTTTTAATTTAACACACACACAAAAGCTAAACAACAAGTTATCCCATATAGCGACACTTTTATAAGCCAGTTTGTGTCTCGGTAAGACTCAGACCAAACGTTTAGAAAAACATATGGTTATTTAGGATTAAATCTAGGCTTCATTGCAGTCAGTTGTAAAATTCAGATTAACTTCAAAGGATTTCATCATTAATCTTTTAGGTTCTAATAATTAGAAAAAACTGTTTCTTTCAGTCCAAATGCTATACTAACCTGATAGGTATCCACTCATGCCTTTATCAAGACTATTAAATTTCTGCCTGTATTTTAATCTGGAGGCCTGAGGAACTGCCCAGTCTGAAGATCCAGTCTTAGGTGAACTCCCAGTTAGTGAAGTGGTGGAGGAAGAATTTGAACTGCAATATAAATGTTAAAAAGACAAAAATACATTATGCTAAATTCCATTGTTTAATAAACAAGCTTTAGATGATATGCTCCCTGGAACAGGAACTGTTTCCTCTTATTGGTTTGTGCAGCACTCAGCAGGAGGCCCCAATCCTGTCTCTGCTCTCTATCATAACAAAAGCATTATAGAATTTTAAAACCCTGTTTTTCAACTTATTATGCAACTAAAAATAGAGAAATTACATGCTTATTACATGTAGCACACAGTGTTTATTTAGAGCACTGAAATGAAAAATGGAACATATTGGAAAACAGTCTTTGCATTCACGTAATATGTCTACAAACAACATGTTGAAGAACTTGTACCGAGTAGTATTTAAGAAAAGTATGGAGGAAAAAAATCAAGACATATTAATAAAAATCCAATAGTTCTGGAAGGCAGGGGGAACACATCCCAAGACCTGAAAAAGCCTACAGCAGGACTCTGAGAACTAGGGACAATGACTGAGTAGCAAATTTAAGTGAGGACATGAATTAAATCAAAAAATGAAATCATTTATGTATGAAAAATTCAACCAATGAACTGACTCACCTCCAAAACAGAACATCTGCAACTTCTAAAGTCACTCCTTGCTGCCAATACCCTAAACCAAAAAGCCTCACCTAAACTATACTTCTTCCCCCTAAAATTTTGCACTGCTGCTACCACTGGTTCAGAGTCATTAAATGTAGCAAGAGTGAGAGTGCTGATTTATACTAAACCTTTCAAAACACTACATTGCATAAACATGCTCTGAATGTTAGACAACATCATGATTAAAATATCATTAGATGCCTGGAGCCCTGCTACAGCAGTACTACAGTGGAGCTATCTGGCTGTAGCAACAGTGAGGAACTCTTGGGGGGAGGGGAGATAATATAGACACAGCCAAAGAGACCAAACTTTTATTTTAAACACTTTTGGCACAAACAAATAAGGAAGGTGATCACAAAGATTTATGATCTCAATTACTTGCAAAATGACCTCAGAGATAAATGTTTGCAATAGATAATCTTTTAGACAACTTTTGTACACACAACTTCCTCAGAAAAGAACATGTTGCAATATTGACATAGCTTCCATAACACCTAATTCTTGGATTGTATGTTTTGTCTGTTTATTTAACACCGCTTCATTCCATTCTTTCTGACAGCGCTTTTTCACATTTGAACCCCTCCACCCACTTTGAGCATGTTTGTTACATTTACTGACAATGTTATTGAACCGCTCATATCCAAACGCAAATTAATTGCTTATTGCAGTTATCTCCTAGATATGTATCAATGTTCAGCAATATCATGTCTATATATGCTGGTCACACATCTCCTTATTTTTCTGCCTGTAAATATGAACTGTTATATGGTAATTTTTTTAAAAGGTATTTGTTATTGAAGTCTAAGACATGACATTTTAAGTCTTAAGTTTCATACCTACTAGATCCTAAATCGATCAGAGACTGTGCCTTCTGTATATTAGTACCACCAAATCCTCCTGCCATGAGACTGAAAGAACCAGGATGAGGCAATGCTGAAACAAAAAAGAAAAATAAATGGATACAAGTTAATAATCTACACTAAGAATTAGATATGGGTATTCAAAATTGAGTATCTTACTACGTTGTACTTACTTGAAGAGAAAGACATAGGTGAAGGCTGAAGGAGACTGGATGTTCCATTTGGCAATGATGATGTACTGATAGAAGGCATCAGGGGAGTAGAGATAACCAAGGGAGGAATCGAAGTCACTGAGGTCAATGATGACATGGGAGCTAAAGATGCAATTGTAGGCACAGATGTTGGGATGGACAGATTTGGCATACTACCCATTCCTAAAGGAGAAATTAAATAACTAACTATTATTAAACATTTAATGCTGCAGCAGCATCCAGAGGCCTCAACTAAGAATGGATCCATTGTGCCTGGTAAATGCTATACAAACTCAATGTAGGAGACAGTCAATGTGCAGAGATGCCTATACTCTAGGATGTACATTTACATTAAATATGGAGATATACCTATCTCATAGAACTGGAAGTGACCTTGCAAGGTTGAGTCCAGCCCCCTGCCTTTGCTAGCAGGACCAAGTCCTGATTTTTGCCCCAGATCCCTAAGTGGCCCCCTCAAGGATTGAACTCACAACCCTGGGTTTAGCAGGCCAATGCTCAAACCACTGAGCTATCACCCCCCCTGCTCTATTTTTCTCCACACTTTGAACTGCTCTAATTCAAGCTTTCCAGCCACAGAGTATGCTGCATGCAGAAGAAAGCACAAATGAAGAAACAAACAACATGTGCTCAAAATATATTTAGCTAATGGTTCCAATACCCACCCTATGGTGACTTCTCTATAAGCCTCTTACTGCCAGCCCCTCGGGGACATAAAATAATGGACTTTAAAGTTGTGACAATTTATGTATAGAAAAAGCTGTCACTGTTGCAGGACTGAACCCTGCTTGTACTGAGCCTCTGTCCGCAGTATTCTTGGAGGAAAAATTCCACATTTGGTGAAAAGAAGGAAACGTCTCTAGCTAATGGATTTTTTTCCCCAAATGAAGCTGTTGGAAGTTACTCAGGGCACTGGCATCATTTATTTAATGAGTACTGGGGAAAATGGATTGATGGGCAGAATGCTGGGTGAGGTGGTGAACAATGCGTGATAAATTAATTTTTTGCATGGCTCTGCAATTCATCACATGGCTATCAATGCTACATATTTACAAGCATCTATACTTGTGTAAATATACATAGACACACTTTAGAGCTAGTCAGATAATTAAAAACAGTTGTTCAATAGATACATGTATACACATACTTTTATAAATTATATACACACCTGGATGCATAGGATATATTTTGTAGTCTAGCAGACATTATTTGGTTTATAAATGCTTCACAATACAGAGTGTCATGCATACACAGAATCCCAGAATACACTAAGAGAGAGTAAATCATAAGCTAAAGAGAAAATAAATGTTGAAGTAGAGCTGATCGAGTACTATTAATTGAATCATTTGATGGACTCAAAAATGTTTCAAATAAAACTATTCCTTGAGAGATTTTAAATATTTACCTAGCTCTAGTTTTAAAGCATAATTTTAAAAGAGCAGAAGTTAGCATCTTGGAGAGAAAAGGGAAAAGAGTTCTAGGTCAAGGAGACAGCCTGTAAGTCACACATAAGAACAGTTTTCATGCATCTTACAAGCCAAAAGTGTAATGATTTAGTCGGGTACTCCTGTGTGAATTACATTGTAGGCAGCTAATAAGCAACAAACATCCAAAATTAAAGGATAATTCTTCAACAGCTTCAGAGAAATTTTTTTGCAAAGCTCTTTAGACCAGGGTATCCCTTTTCCAATCATTGTTTCTTTAGTCAAATGATCTGTAATGATCTCATCTGTTGTATATAAATATGAATGTACCTCAATACTTTTTTGTTTGTTTGTTTTTTGGTGAATCTCTCAACACCAGTAAATATATTAAATATTCATAAGTACCAAAGCGAGCAGAAATTAACGGAGAGAATACTGGAGGTTGCTTCATGATAGGTGGGAGAACCACAGGCAAGTGTTGACCTTGTAATTTTAGTTTGATGAGTTTCATAGCTATGGAGAATTCCTGCTGATCCATCTTCCCATCTTTGTTCAGGTCTGCAAGAGCCCTTAAAAAACAGGAGGGAAGGAAACATTAACTTTCTCACTCAAAACTTAGTGCTTACATAATTTCATTTATTGCCGCCTTATTCTATTTCCTTGCTATCTTTTGTAGTTTAACCTGATATTGATTTTACAGAAAGTTATGAATGACCTTCTACAATGTGCAAACCCTTCGAAAATTGTAGATCTTGACTTTTTTGCGCAAAGCACAGTTGTTTTTGTTTACATATGCTAATACAGACCATCTGGCATCTTCTTATTTGACTCAATTTCTAAAATTATCATACATTAAACACTCAGTGCCCAGGAAACTAGCAGACTCTTTGGCAACATAGTATCTTCATGTCCTGTGTGCAACATTTATTGCATCAATTATGGCTCAGCACTAGCCATTACAAGAGATCAATTCAAAAGACTGCAACATGGCACTTACTAAAAATCCTTAATATAGTTACATAGTATACCTACAGACTTACAGATCACTATGTAGAATTCAATTAGTATGTGAATTTTATTTTTAAATTTTAACACACGTCTCTCGTGGCATCTTCCCAAACTGAATATTATAAACAGTGAATAAATACAATGGACAGCTCATGCACTGAGAGACTATTCCCAGAAAATTCCACTTTCCTTGGAAGATTACTTCATAGAATCTAATACATTTTATTGTCAGAAAATTTTCCAGATACTTAACAAATTTCCCTTTTCTTAATTTCATTCCATTGCTCCTAGTTTCCGTATATCCCAACATACCATGAAAAAGATTTCCTATCCATTTTTTGAATTTATACCCTTTACATATTTGTAAATGTGTCTTATTCACTTACATATCTCATTCATCATCTAACCAAGATAGAAAGAGGAGAGTGTGTGTGTGTGTATACACCTCTACCCCGATATAACGCTGTCCTCAGGCGCCACAAAATCTTACCACGTTATAGGTGAAACTGAGTTATATCGAACTTGCTTTGATCCGTCGGAGTGCACAGCCCCATTCCTCTTGGAGCACTGCTTTACTGCGTTATATCTGAATTCGTGTTATATCGGGTCGCGTTATATCGGGGTAGAGGTGTGTGTATATATATCTAATGTTTCCTCACGAGTCAGTTCCACTACACCCTTAATTACTTTACAGGTCTCTTCTCTAAACTTCCTTTAGTGTGTCTGCATATTTCCGGCAATGAAATGCCCAGAACAAAACACAATATTCTGGTGTGCACTCAGAAATCACAATGAGGGATTAATACCTCCCTATTTCATGAGCTGATGTCTCTTCCTATGTCAGCTAAAACTGCAGTGGCTTTTTTCAGCTGCTATCTTACGTTATAGTAACTCTGCCATAGCCAATCCCAGGCCTGGCTGAAAAAGGAGAAGGGCTGGCATCAGGTTTGAAGCTGGTCGTAAAAATTTGCCACAAACTAACACTATAAGTCCCCAAATGAATGAAAATGAGTGACTGCAGGTTCAGATGAGTTGGTATGTCAAGCACAGTCCTGACAACCATGTAGATAAGAGAGTCCAACAGATCAAGACTAAAGGAAACAGAGAAGCCAACTCAAGAAGAACTGGTGGGATGTTATAAAGGAAGACACGTTAGCACGTGGTATAATATATGGTACTGAACAGAGCACTTTGGAGGGAGAGGACTTGGAGAGCAGACCCTATTTAATGGAATTAACGCAAGGAAGAAGATGTTATATAATATTAAATGGAATTTGATATCTATAACCCAACTATACAACTGTAGGATTTATGTCTTCCGAGGTTTCTTCTTGTGTTTGGGCTATTTTGCATACCCAATTTATTAGCATGCATTTTTCCCCCAAGCTGTGTCTCATTCTATTATTTCTTGTCCATGTTTCAAACCTCTCTAGTGACTTCTGATATATCTGTCTCTACTGGTCTTTCAAATACCATTCAGTTTAGTATCAACCAGGAAATTCATTAACCTATTATTTCTCTCTTTTTCCATATTATTTAAAATGTTATGTAAGGCCCAACAATGAACTTTGCGTCACTCCACCAGATGTCTCCCCTAATTTGATATCCTGCTGTTTATCATTACCCTTTGTTTGTGATACTAAAGCCAGTTTTTAATCCATGTGACGGTGCTCATGGTCGACCAATCTGAATTTTGTGAGTAGGATTCTGTGAGTAGGATCAAATTCTTGATTAAAAAGTGTGGCCATTATCCTGTAATCTGATCTGCTCAGACAGACCTATTCACCCAAGTATAGCCACATTGAATCTTAATTGCAGGATCAGGGCCTAAAAGTGTACATGTACTGTATTCCCTTAAACCACTAATTATGTAAAGAATGCAATAAAAGCTGTCTGTCACTATTTTTTTTAATATACCACCACGATCCTTTTTACTCAAGTTCCATTACAGTTCAATTTATTTCACTATTATAACAGATATTGAAACTTAAATATAATGACAAGTATATATTGAAATGAGTGAGTCCAGGCCCCATTCTTGTTTCACTCTTTATATAATGTAGTTGAAAAGTGGTCTTTCAACTGGTAACATAAATCAAACCAAAATCTATACAAGTGAGCCAAGCATCACAATAGAAGATCATAATGGTCCCTTCTGACCTTAAAGTCTATGAGTCTATCTATCTCCAATCCTTTATTAATTAATTATATATTATATGTATTTATTTATTTTTAAAAGCCTTACCATATTTCAGCTAGGACTGATGATGGTAGACCTGACTGCAAGAAAAAGGTACGTGCTTGATCACCTGTGATAAAAGAGGAAAAAAACAAGTCTTGTATTAATACCTTACAATAAAGTCGCAGATATTTATTAAAGCCAGAACTTTCACAAGAGCTCAGCATGTTGGGTGCTGAGTTCTTTTGAAAATTTAGAACTATGTAACAAGCTCGGTGGTGATGGCAGTTTGCATGTACTAATGGCTTTTGTAATCTTGGCTCCCAGAAGTGGGTTAAATGAGCTGTAAATGGCGGTTTTATATGTCACAAATCAACAGTAGCCAAGATCTTACAATGATACAACGTAAATGATGGAGTATTCAGTCTCAGCCTCATTGACTGCTTTTTTTGTTGGTGGTGGCAGTGGGAGTGAGGGGGAGAACAGTATATATATTTTTATTTCAGTCTAATTTGGTCCACTACTGTCTCTTCCATCTACAGGAGAAAACTTGAAAAATAAACCCCATTCTGTACGTAAACACACAATTCGAGACAGACTTTTATTACTCAATATTTCTGGGAAGGGATATGATTTGTTATGCAAATCCACACCAAGTTTCACACTCAGTATGGATCACACTATTAAATACATGCATAATAAAACAAAAAGTGTTGTGTATGCACATTAATCAGTTTTCAAGGTTTAGCATAGCCTGTTTATGCAGGAAAAAATAATCTTACTTTGAGATAAAAGGTGCATTGTGAATGTATGTTACAAACATGTAAGCGATCCTTCACCACCCAATTCCAGCCTTCTCCGGGATGGAACACAGAAGCATGGGCGCCAACTTATATGGGCTCCTGGGGCTTTAGCCCCAAGAATATTCACAGACAGGGGCTCTGCTCCAGCAATATTTGGAGCTAGGTTTCTCGCCTGCTCTGCGCTGCCGGCAGCCCAGAGCCCTTTAAATCCCAGCCGCGGCCGGGAGTCAGAGGGCTCTGGGCTGCCTGCAACCACGGGGAGCCCAGAGCCTTTTAAATCCCCGCCGCGGCCGGGAATCAGAGGGCTCTGGGCTCCCCGCCACGGCGGGCAGCCCAGAGCCCTCTGATTCCCGGCCGCGGCTGGGATTTAAAAGGCTCTGGGCTCCCCGCCGCGGCGGGCAGCCCAGAGCCCTCTGATTCCCGGCCGCGGCTGGGATTTAAAAGGCTCTGGGCTCCCTAGAGCCCTTTAAATCCCAGCCACGGCTGAGATTTTAAGGGCTGCGGGCTCCCCGCGGTTGCAGGCAGCCCAGAGCCCTCTGATTCCCGTCCGCGGCTGGGATTTAAAGGGCTCTGGGATCCCCGCGGCTGCCAGCAGCCCAGAGCCCTTTGAATCCCAGCCCCTGGCCGCTGATTGCCCCCTCCCCAGACCTCTGCCCCAACTGCCCCCCAGGACCTCCACCCCCTATCTAAGCACCACTGGTCCTTGTTCCCCGATTATCCCCTCCCGAGACCCCTGCCCCTAACTGCCCCTTGGGACCTCAGCCCCTATCTAAGCCTCCCTTCTCCTTGTCCCCAACTGCCCCCTCCTGAGACCCCACTCAACTTCCCCCCCAGGACCCTCCTACCTGTCCCCTGATAAACCTCCTGGACTCCCATGCCTATCCAATTGCTGCCTGTCCCCTGACTGCCCCTTCGAACCTCTGCCCCATCCAACCCCCCCCGCTCCTTGTCCCTTGACTGCCCCCCAGAACTCCCTACCTCTTCTCCAACCCCCAAACCGCTTATTGTGCCACTCAGACCAGCGTGTCTGGCTCTGTGCAGCTCCAGACAGTTGCTGCCGTGCTCCCCCATGGAGCCCACAGCCCTCTCCCACCCCCAGCACCTGCCTTCCAGATTTGAACACCTCAAAATTCAGGAGTGCTCAAGCTCGGTTTGGGCAGCTTTTACTTCATTTCTCCCAAATCAGTTTCCCCTGCAAGGTGCCAACTGAAGGTGTTGGAGAACAGAGAGATTGGGTGGCCTCCTAATGCCTGGAAAAGAGACAAAGGCCGGAGGAGGGAGTGTCAGTGCCTGTGCGGACTTCTGGAAAGTGCACGGTGTGGAAGGGGATGCTGGGATGCTTTGGAACAACTCCATACAAAGCCAGTCAGGACTCTGGGGGAGCCTCCTCTCTCGGAGCAGACTGTCTCCAGGGCAAGAAGCTTACACCTTCCTGGGTCTGACCTCAGAGCATTCAGCATGCCCTTCCACACCATGCACTTTCCACAACGAGTCTGCCCAGGCGGGTCCTGGGGCAACCAGAGGGCCCTGCACCCCAACTCTGCAGTCAGATGTGACTCTCAGCCAGACAGTAAAACAGAAGGTTTATTAGATGACGGGAAAACAGTTTAAACAGAGCTTGTTGGTACAGAAAACAGAACCCCTCTGTCAGGTCCATCTTGGGGGGGTGGGGAGCCCAGAACCAAGTTCTGGGTCTCTCCCCATTTCCCCAGCCAGCTCCAAACTGACACTCCCTCCTCTGGCCTCTGTGTCTCTTCCGGCAAGGAGGCCACCTGATCTCTTTGTCCCCAACACCTTCAGTTGGCATCTTGCAGGGGAAACTGAGGCACCCACACAGTATTCAGAGAAAATATTAAGAACATTCCCACTTCATCACAACAGGTGCAACAAAATATAATACTGTATATTGAAGTAGGCAAGTGCTGCTTCTGACTTTTGCACTTTTAATTGAGCCTTGTAATCTTGTGGCACTGACGCGTTGTAGCTTCATTTTATATCGGCTTACAGGGCGGGAGCTGGGGGGCACCACCATTTTGGGCCCCACCAAAAATTATACAAACCTGCCGCCTATGCACAGAAGATTTTTAACAATGAACAGCAACACTACCCAACATATGAGGAGAAGAAAATGCTCAGTGCAACTGAAAATGCCAGAAGCGCTTAGGTAAGCAGAATGCAATTACCCAAGTTGGAACTGGGGAAGGCACAGAGGTTAATACTCAGTTACTTGCGATAAATTCCATAGGCTCTTTAACAAACACAAGTTGTCAGGACCTTAATTTTACATCTCATACGAAAGCATTAAAACTCCAGCAACAGTGTCCCTCAACATCATTCAGAGGGAAGACTGCTACTTCCTCAATCACCAATGTCATTTGCTGCAGCAACCTCAAAAAAAATTTCCTTGGCAGCCTCCCATCCAAGCACTGACCCGGCCTGACTCTACTAAGCTTATGGAACTGGAAGGGATGACATCAAAAGGTGGTTGGCTGCATTAGTGCAGAGGTTAAAAAGAAGGATATTCCCTTTTGCAGAGATATTCTATACCAGATTTCATATGAAACTAAGTTTATAAACCTGTGACTGAAAGCGTTTATAATAAAAACATGTGCTTTATGGTCAAACAGCATGGTTATCAGTCATACAGCAAACAAACAGCTGAACAAGGAAGAAGGTTTTCAAACTGTTTTACACAGGTACTTTAATGCACACAGAAGTTAATGTATACCACAAACTAACCTGTAATATATCCTCCTATGGGTTTAAGGCTCTCAAACTGCTTGTCATGCTTTGCTCGCTCTTCAGAGGTGATAGCCCACATGGTTGGACCGCCTAAAAAAATAATACATTGAAATTATTATTTAAAAATAAAAGTCTGTCAATTGGGAAATTAAACCTTTGTTTTTAAGAGACAAAATTAGATCAAGAGCTTCAATGACACACCCTGCTCTCTTTGGCAAGAATACTTCTGAAACACAAACTTTCTTCCCAGATTTATACGTCTTAGCTGAATCAGTTCACCATCTGGCTTGTCTTATACCCTGCTTTGAAACAAACTATGCTATTTTTTGAAAGCTGGTGCACAGCAGCTTCCTTCCACTGCTGATTGTTCATAGCTTATGCAGGAAGTATGTTGCTCATGCTACTTTGTGCGAACCAAATATTTCCTTGGTTCACTGGTAAATAAATAATGTTGTTTAAGGGCTCTCAGAAGGCTAATGCATTGCGGCTGCCAATTGCAGGACTTTTGCTACTTCTCCCCAACACTGTAAAATCAAAATTGTTGCTTTAAAACAAAAACCACTTTTGTTCTACAAAGCGGTGAAATTGTGTATTACCTTTTAAACTTGATAGCATATAATTTCACTTAACCTTAAAAAAAAATTACATATAAAACGCTATCCCAAACTGACAATTACCCCTTCAGTTAGTCTATACATTTGTCACAAGTCTAACACCTGTTCTTTGTGTTGTGTTATATAGATTAAAACAAGAGGGTGGATTTTCACAGCACCTAATTCCACACTAAAAGAAATGGGATATGCATATGGGAGGGATAAGCAATGGTTAGAAGTTACTGAGCAGGACGTAGATATTAAAATTAAAATGTATTTTTAAAAACATGGCCAAGTGTGGGGTAATCTTTTATTTGGGGGAAACAAGTTGCTTTGAAAGTCTATACAACACTTCCAGTGCTTTGAAATTTTGTAACTGCTGCTCCAATTTCAAAATTGGGAATGTATTTAATTCTTTGGACTCTTTAAACCTCTGTGACAGGTCCTCCCCGGCCCCCGGGTGCCACCTGATACACTGAGGTCCCACTGAGCCCGCCCGTTCCACCAGCCTAGGCTCCCACACCCTGTCCTGCTGTGCCAGGCCCTCAAGGCTTCTCCAGCACCCGCACGCACATACACAGAGGCAGGGACACACCCAGCTGCAGAAAGATACACAGACACTAAGATCAGCTGTGCGTGGGAAGACTCAGCTTGGAGATTGCTCAGCACTCAAGTGCATACCTCCTTTAGGATGCAAATACAAAATTATATTGTCTTGCACTGCATAAAAATCTATACAGCATAAGCTCATGAAATCCACCCCCTCCCTCAATGTGGAGGAAGATATACTCCGCTTTTTGCCTTCCCCCACCCCCGAGTTATGAATGACACAAACGTTTGTTTATTCTAAAACCAAAGTTTATTAACTACAAAAGGCAGATTTTAAGTGATTATTATGAACAGCACACAGATCAAAGCAGATTACGGAGCAAATGAAACAAAACACGCAACCTAAACTTAATACACTAAATTAACTGGTTAATAGTAGCAAATTATCACCCTAAATGTTGTTTTATGCAGGTCACAGAGTTTCTTGAAGGTAAACTGCATTGCCTGCAGCTTAAATCTCCAGGGATTCCTTTCACAGGCTAGGCCTTTCTTGCCTGGGCTCAGCACCTGGCTGCCCCAGCTTAGTTCCTTTGTTTCTTCAGGTGTTTTCAGCAGTCTTCCTTCTTGGGCAGGGAGCCAGTGGAGAAGAACCAAGATTAGCTCACTTCCCAGCCTTAAATAGGATTTGCATATGACAGGAATCCTTTGTTTGCCAGTTTGACCTCCACCCCCTCAATGAAAAAACTCTGGAAGTCCAAGATGGTGTCCCGTACCAGGTGACATGATCCCCTGACCCTGCAGTGCCAAAGCAACATCCCAGAAAACTGCTCAGGAAGGAGGAAGATTAGCCTCTTCAAAGAGCTATTGTTCCCCCTAATGACCCATTCAGGCTGTTTGCAAACTGTCTGGTGGGCGTTCCCCAGGTGAAAACACAGTTGTAATTGTTACACTCAATATTCCTAACTTCAGATACAGAAATGATACATGCCTAAAAACAGGATAATCATATTCAGTAAATCATAACTTTTCCGATGATACCGCACGTGACCCATCTTTCATAAAACATATCTTAGTTATGCCATATTCATATCATAAGCAGATCTCTGTGAAGAATATGGGGCGTAGGGTCACAACTTCTATCACTTTTGTTTTCCAAAATGCCCTCCCAGTTTCCAGGGCTCACACCAAAATCATTGGGGTAGCCGTGTTAGTCTGGTTCTGTAAAAGCAGCAAAGAATCCTGTGGCACCTTATAGACTAACAGACGTTTTGCAGCATGAGCTTTCGTGGGTGAATACCCACTTCTTCGGACCACTTCTCCGAAGAAGTGGGTATTCACCCACGAAAGCTCATGCTGCAAAACAGTCTATAAGGTGCCACAGGATTCTTTGCTGCTTTTACCAAAATCATTAAGCACGAGGTTAACCTACACTTCAATATCCACTACCTCCTAACAGCGCAATTCACCTGTTGTCCCAGGAAACCGTAATCTGCTTGTGCGTATAAACAAGGAGAGCTGGTCCTTTTTGACATCATCATCTTGTTGGGAACACAACTGTCCTGGTCTATTACATTGAATTCTTTACTTCTGCTGTTTAATATAGAGAGAGTAATGGCTAACCAAATAGAAGGATAGTGAGATACTAGAGAGAGAGAGTGTACAAACCACAACAATTCCTGCTGACCACAGCAAAATTTATAGACGCAATCATTACAGGTTCTAAATATATAGGAGTGTGAAACATACACAAGTAGTATGTAGAGTGTATTGTGCTTGCAGCGGTTTATTAGCCTGGCCAATACAGATCTGTGTTCCTAAAGGCTCTGACAATAAAGCACCATAAAAACTGCATGGTAGAGGTACAGAAAATGACTGTAAAGGCAACATCCCAAACCTTTTCCCTTATACCAATATGTTTTAATCATCTTCTGAAGCAGGCTGCCTAGCAACAGAAAAAGGGCTCTCTTTCCTATGGGCTTGACTGAGGCCTGGTCTACACTAGGACTTTAATTCGAATTTAGCAGCGTTAATTCGAATTAACCGTGCACCCGTCCACACCAGGAAGCCATTTAATTCGACATAGAGGGCTCTTTAGTTCGAATTCTGTACTCCTCCCCGACGAGGGGAGTAGCGCTAAATTCGACATGGCTATGTTGAATTAGGCTAGGCGTGGATGCAAATCGAACTTAGTAGCTCCGGGAGCTATCCCACAGTGCACCACTCTGTTGATGCTCTGGACAGCAGTCCGAGCTTGGATGTTCTGACCAGCCACACAGGAAAAGCCCCGGGAAAATTTGAATTCCTTTTCCTGTCCAGACAGTTTGAATCTCATTTCGTGGTTGGACATCGGGGCGAGCTCAGCAGCACCGGCAGCAATGCCGAGCTCTCCAGCAGAGGAGTTCATGTAATCTCTGAATAGAAAGAGGGACCCAGCATAGACTGACCGGGAAGTCTTGGATCTGATCGGTGTGTGGGGCGAGGAGTCTGTGCTTTCGGAGCTGCGCTCCAAAAAACGGAATGCAAAGACCTACGAGAAGGTCTCCAAAGCCATGAGAGACAGAGGATACAGGCGGGATGCAACGCAGCGCCGCGTGAAAATCAAGGACCCCAGACAAGGCTACCAAAAAATCAAAGCGGCAAACAGACGCTACGGAGCCTGCCACCACTGCCCCACCAGTGACCGTGGACTCTGACGATGGGACAGTGTCGACGGCCAGTTCCTCGGCGATGTTCGCACACGGGGAAGATGAGGAAGGGTTTGTGGAGGACGAGGCAGGCGACAGCGCTTACAACGCTGGTTTCCCCGACAGCCAGGATCGCTTCATCACCCTCACGGAGATCCCTACCAACCCTCCCCGGCCGTTAACCTGGACCCTGAATCAGGGGAAGGAGCAGTCGGTAAGTGCTTTAAACATGTAAACTTTTATTCTTAATATTACAGGAATCTGAAGTATGTGAAAAGGAGGTCTCTATATATATGGGGATAGAACAGAAATCATCCTGGGAGATCTCCACAAAGCTCTCCAGGAGTGAATCGAAAGGCCTCCACAGGAGGCTCCTGGGGAGAGCTGCCTTATTGGGTGCTCTGTGGTAGCACACTTTTCCGCGCCAGGCTTTCATGAGGTACTCAGGGAGCATTGCCTCCCCGAGCACGGCTGCATAGGCCCCTGGTTTGTGCTGGCTTTCACGCAGCATGTGTAGCGCTGCTGGACCGCCTCTGTCAGCGGCATCTAGTACACATACGGTGACAGGCACAAAAGGCAAAACAGGCTCCATGGTTGCCATGCTGTGGCGTCTGCCAGGGCAATCCAGGGAAAACGGGCTTGAAATGATTGTCTGCCATTGCTTTCCCGGAGGAAGGGATGACTGACGACATTTACCCAGAACCACCCGCGAAAATGGTTTTTGCCCCATCAGGCACTGGGATCTCAACCCAGAATTCACAGAGACAGCCTAGACTGTGTTCATTGTTTGCAAAAATGTATCTTTGCAAGGAATTCACTCCCTTTTTCCCATCACACAGCTTCGAATGTCTCCAGACCTGCTACAGCATCCCCCTCACAGAGGCTGGCAAAGATTAGGCGGCGAAAGAAAAAGACACGGGATGAGATGTTCGCTGAACTTATGGGCTGCTCCCGAGACGAGGCGGACCAGCAGAGCCAGTGGAGGGAGACCCTCTCTCTGTACCAGCGCTCACACAGCGAACGGGAGGAGAGGTGGCGTGAGGAAAACAAGCAGGCGACTCAAACGCTGCTTGGACTAATGAGGGAGCAAACGGACATGCTCCGGCGCCTTGTGCATGTTCTGCAGGACCGCAGGCAGGAGGACAGAGCCCCCCTGCAGTGTATCTGCAACCGCCCTCCGCCGCCACAAAGTCCCATACCCCCCCTCACCCAAAATAACCAGAAGGAGGGGTGCCAGGGGCCGTGAAAACTGTCACTGCACTCCAGCAGAGTGCTCAAGTACCCAAAAGCTCTCATACCCTAAATTTTGAGAAGTCCTTTCCTTCCCGCCTCACCCAAGCCCCCGTCCCAGTTTCATCCCCTAACTGGCTAGTTGATAATAAAAAATAATTTTCTTTTAATTACTGTTTCCGTCATGTTCTTTTAGAGGAGACTGTGTTTGAAGGGGGGGAAGGGAGTTGGTAATTGGACAGGACAATCATCTTTACCAGGGTACAGAGACGGGGGCAGGATCAGCAGCAGGTCACACACAAAGTGCAGTCAGTAGGCACCCTGGTCGGTATGGGAGGTGGTTTGCAGGTTCTGTGTGGGTGGGGGGGTAGGTGACTTTGTAGCGGGGGAGGGGGGTTACAGATCTCATGGAACGGTCCCTGTCCTGGACCACAGAGCCACGCAGCAGAGGAATCTGTATCCGTCCTCCCCCGCCAAAAGGCCACATAGCCCCCGCACACAGAGTCCCAAAAAGGAGGGATGGCAGGCTCTGTTGAAACAACCAGTCCGGCACTGCAGACCGCTCTGGGAGCAGGAGCCTGTCATTCCTCGAGTTTAGAGGCGGTCTTTACATCACCGCACACCCTACCCAGCACAGTCCGCGTCCCAGTTTCAACCCTTTAACGCAAAGTCATCAATAAAGAAATCTTTGTAAAGTTACAGTGGAACATGTATTTTATTTTTAAACGTGTGTTGGAAGTGGGGGAAGCGGGGTATGTAACTGCAGACGCTAGTCAACAGTAACTTGGTAAAGAAACAGGGGCAGGTTCAGCTTCTCTGTAAAGAAACTGAACAGTCACAGGTCACGCTGCTCGCTGGTACTTGAAGAGTTCCTTGTCGCTGTGCAAGGCGCCTGCATAGGGCTTCACGAGCCAGGGCATTAGCGGGTAGGCTGGGTCCCCGATGATCACTATAGGCATCTGCACATCCCCAAGAGTTATTTTGTGGTCCGGGAAGAAACTACCTTCCTGCGGGCGTCTAAACAGAGCAGAGTTCCTGAAAACACGCGCGTCATGAACTTTGCCTGGCCACCCGACGTTGATGTTGGTAAAACGTCCCCCATGGTCCACCAGTGCTTGCAGCACCATTGAAAAGTAGCCCTATTTCTCAGCAGCTGACTGTGGAAGAAGTGGACGATAAGGTGCGAGGAGTTGACAACAGCCATAACTGCAGCGGGCTCCGTGCTCGCAGTGCTGTGCCGCCCGCGCTGTCACTGAGCAGAAAAGTGCATGAACAGATTGCCCGCAGGCGCTTTCGGGGAGGGAGGGAGGGCGTGATTGACGGTTCAATGATGACAGTTACCCAAAACCACCCTCGACACATTTTTCCCCCGCATGCATTGGGGGGAAATCCCAGAATTCCAATGGGCAGCGGGGAGTGCGGGAACTGTGGGATAGCTTCGCACAGTGCACCGCTTCCAAAGTCGACGCTTGCCCCGTTACTGTGGACTCACACAGTCGCATTAGTGTATTTAGTGTGGATACACAAATTCGACTTCATAACGTCGATTCCACAAATTCGACTTAAGTTGATTCGAAATAGTCTTGTAGTGTAGACATACCCTGAGAATCAACAACAAAATGGTTCAGACCAACTCAAACACATTCACAAGCAGAGGTCTGCAAATCTGCAGATATCCACCTTATATCCACGAATGCAGATATCCGCGGACCATGTTTGTGGATCGTGAACTGGATGCAGATAATTTTTTTTTTTTTAATCTGCGCAAGGCTCTATTCACAAGTTCAGTGGCGAGAGGAGACAATGAAGTTGGTCTGTTTAGCTTAACCCAGTGGTTCTCAACTAGGGGCATGCGTACCACTGGGTGTATGCAGAGGTCTTCCAGGCGGTACATCAACTCATCTAGATATTTGCCTAGCTTTACAACAGGCTACATAAAAACCACTACCAAAGTCAGTACAAACTAAAATTTCATACAGACAATGACTTGTCTATACACTGAAATGTACACTGAAATGTAAGTACAATATTTATATTCCAAATTATTTATTTGATAATTATATGGTAAAATGAGAAAGTAAGCAATTTGTCAGTAAAAGTGTGCTGTGACACTTTTGTGGTTTTAATGTCTGATTTTGTAAGCAAGTAGTTTTTAAGTGAGGTGAAATTTGGAGATATGCAAGACAAATCAGACTCCTGAAAGGGGTAGAGTACTCTGGAAAGGTTGAGAGCCACTGGCGTAACCCAAAGAAGGCTGAGGAGAGATAAGACTGCTCTCTATAAATACATCAGAGGCATAAACACCAGGGAGGACTTACAGGGTGGATAAAAATCAATGTTTTGGTTTTTTTTCTTAATAAAAACAAATTGGATTTTTTTAAATTTAAATCGGATTTGATCAAATGCTTTTTGAGGGAAAAACCTATCTAAAGATAGTTTTAATTAAGATACATTATAGATCAAAGATATCTCATCATGGAATATGGATTATAAATTCTATAGTATGAGACAATATATTCATGTAATGTTTAAGAAAAGTTTTGTAAATGAGTTCCAATAGTTTATGGATTAGGGACCCAATTTTATGGGTTCCAAGGGCTTCTGTATAGATTATTTAGGTTACTCTTTCTATCTACCCAATGGGACTCATTGCTCAGTCTAGAAGATATCATCAGAGAGACTTAGTTTTGCAGTTCTCAAACCGGATTTGTGTCTCTTGCAGTTCTCAAACTGTGGATTTGTGACTTCATAAATAAATAATACATAGAGGTGAGAAATAATAGACCTCAACTCTATTGTCTCTCTGCAAATTTGTGTACACAGAGTCAATCCCTTACCTCTCTCTAAAAGTGCAAATTTTCAAAAAGTTCAATGAACAGAAGATTGTTGGAGATGGAATAGATCTGGACAAGGAGA
Organism: Mauremys reevesii; assembly: GCF_016161935.1. Classification (NCBI taxonomy): domain Eukaryota; kingdom Metazoa; phylum Chordata; order Testudines; family Geoemydidae; genus Mauremys; species Mauremys reevesii. The sequence continues at coordinate 191,655,857 of NC_052625.1, forward strand.
AGAAGTCTGGAGACAAATGTGAGAAGTGAGGGGACATATGCTTGTTTTGTTTTGTTAAAATATTACGTTTGCCTGGTGATGTTCTCCTCCTAGTACAATATGGCAAGAAAATCCTCCAAATATTAATGATTAACCTGTTGAATTGGAGATAGTTCACCTCCCAATGACTTCATAAATATCTGCTTCAATTACCTTTGGTAAATGAAATAACCAAACAATCATTCATTTTCTGATAAAGGTGTAAAACTAATCTGAAAAATTTTCAAAATAAATCACTGTTTAAAAATGTATAGTGTGTACCTTCTAAAAATGAAACCTACATCTCTCTCTGAGTTGTGAAGAATATGTTTTAAGGTTATAACAACCAACAAGAATGCACTTTTATGTAGAAAACCATGATTAAATCAAATCTTCCTGACGAGTGATTTAAAACAATTTGATTTAAATTAAATCCACCCTAAAGAATAATCATGACTGCAGAAGAAATTGGGAGCCTAGCAGCAAAGAGTCTTGAAAATGTAAAATGCCTCTTATTGGTAGCGAGTTACTTCTTCCCTGGAGGAGGAGTAGCTACACAGCAGCCTGTACTGGTGGCAACAGGATCACAGCATTTGCCTTTCTATTTGAGAAAAGTCTTCATATTTCTCAGACTTTCAGAGAGTGATTTCTTTGTTTGATAAGATGTTGTTTTTTGCCACTCAGCTCTATTTATAATTAAAACTATACTCCAGCAAGCTATGAATTTAATTAATTCCCCAGACATAATCATTCTAAATTGGAGGTGAGTTCCTGCTCCACGTGAGTCAGAATAATCAGTAATTATATAATGCTTTTTAACTTCAAAAAGCATAACATTAAGCCTCACAATACCCCAATGAAGTTAGTTAACTAAATATTATCCTCATTTTACAGATGGCGAAACTTCAGTACAGACAGACTCAGTGTCTTGTCTGAGGGCACACAACGGGTATGTCTATGTTCCACAGTTAGCTTGGACAATTGGCATCCCGGACTGAACATTTGCGTTAGTCTAGCCTGAGTATGAGCATTCCCACAGCAAAGCCCTACCTGTGTCCTCACTATTTCTGCACTCGCCCACGTGTATCAAGGGGCATAACACATGGTTCTTTGTGCTGAGACATTCTAGGATTCTTTCCCAAGCAATTGTGTCAATTGCAGAAGAACTTGTCTGTCTCTCAAAGAGAATTGTGGGAAGGATATTGGAGAACTATCAGCACTCAAATGATCTTGCCTGCATCCTCACTGCAAAGTGGATGGGTTCTAGTCTGAGCAAAAGCACAGTCCAAGCTTTAACCGGATCCCCCTCCCTCCAGCCAAGTAAACAAGTACAGGTTCAAGGCACAAATATGCATGTGCCTTGAGGGTTGTGTGTGTGGATACTAGGGGGCTTTCGTTAGGCAAAAACACATGTAAGAGAATGAGCTGAGGCATGGGCTACACTTAAAACTTAAGTTGACATAGCTATGGTGGTCAGGGGTGTGAAAAAAATCCATCCCCCTGAATACAATAGTTATGTTGACCTAACCCCAGGCATAGATACACAGCTAAGGCAACAGAAGAATGCTCGGGGAGGTGGAATTCCTATAGTGGCAGAAAACCCCCTTCTGTCGCTGTAGTCTGTGTCTACATTACAGGGTTACAGCAGCATAGGTACGGCACCATAACTATGCCACTGTACTGTAGACATAGTCTTTGACTATAGTATAGACATGCCACATGAATGAGAGCCTAACTTCCAGGCCCCTGCTTCAACTACCTGACCGCACGGCCTTGTCCTGTCTACTGACTCCAGAGAGTATTATTTATATACCCAGGAGCCCTTTGTGGTAGGTGCTATACAAACAGAGAACAAAAAGATGGCCCCTCAAAAAGCTTACAATCTGAGTAATTTATTATACCACAGAGAATGACTAGCTAGGTCTTTCCCATCTACGGCTCCATGAGCTAAAGGGACAAACCTATTAGTTCCAAACTTTCCCTCATCTGTTTGTAACCTCTCTTACCACAGAATTCTCTAACACAAATGTAGGGCTGTCTCATTAAAGCATGCCTATAATTGGAATGTAGAAGTTGTAGAGGTAGATCTCTTTCCTGTCTTGGGCAAAAGAACTAAATGTCTTGATAGCAACAGTTCTGTTCCACCTTGTATTTAGCTGTGACACACTCTTAGATAGTTTCCCAGATTTGAAGGAGAGTTCTGTGTAAACTTGAAAGCTTGTCTTTCACCAACAGAAGTTGATCTACCTTGGAACTCATCTTGTCTCTTTGACAGCAACAGAACATTTACTGTTATTCTGAGAAATATGCACTTGTCATTAGCTTTTTGCCATTTTCAACATGCAACTCTCCCCCATTTCTTTTCCCCCATTGTTAAAACTGATTACATAATGGTGTGCTCAGCCAATGGCAAGCACTTATTTAATTAAAGAACCACAGAATTAGAGAAATGAAGGACTGGAAGGCACCTGGAGAGGCTATCTAGTCCAGCCCCCTGTGCTGAGGCAGGACCAAGTAAGCCTAGACCAGGAGTAGGCAACCTATGGCACGCGTGCCGAAGGCGGCACGCGAGCTGATTTTCAGTGGCACTCACACCGGCCACCAGTCAGGAAGGCCTCTGCATTTTAATTTAATTTTAAAAGAAGCTTCTTCAACATTTTAAAAAACCTACTTACTTTATATACAAAAATAATTTCGTTATATATTATAGACTTAGAGAAAGAGACCTTCTAAAAACGTTAAAATGTATTACTGGCACACGAAACCTTAAATTAGAGTGAATAAATGAAGACTTGGCACACCACTTCTGAAAGGTTGCCGACTCCTGGCCTAGACCATCCTTGACAGATGTTCGTGTAATCCCTGTTCTTAAAAACCTCCAATAACTGGGATTCCACAACCTTCCTTGGTAACCTATTCCAGGATTTAACTATCCTTATAGTAGTAAGAAAGTTTTTCCTAATATCTCCTATTTAACCTAAATCTCCCTTGCTGCAGAGTAAGCCGATTACTTCGTATCCTATCTTCAGTGGACACAGAAGAACAATTGATCACTGTCCTGTTTATAACAGCCCTTAACATATTTGAAGACTGGTATGAAGTCCCCCACATATTTGAAGACTGGTATGAAGTCCCCCTTCCCTCATCTTTTTTCAAGATTACATATGCACATTTTTTTTAAACCTTTCCTCATAGGTGAGGTTTTCTAAACCTTTTATCATTTTTGTTGCTCTCCTCTGGACTCTCTCCAATTTATCCACTTCTTTTCTACGGTGTGGCCCTGAAAACTGGACACAATACTCCAGCTGAGACCTCATCAGTGCCAAGTGGAGTGGAACAATTACCTCTTATGTCTTACATACAACATCCCTGTTAATACACACCAGATTAGCCTTTTTCACAACTGCATCACATAGTTGACTAGTATTGAATTTGTGATCTACTCTAACTCTCTGATCCTTTTCTCCAGTACTACTGGCTAGCTAGTTATTCCCCATTTTGCAGTCATGTATGTGATTTTTTTCCTTTTAAGTCTAGTACTTTGCAATTGTCTTTACTGAATTTCATCTTGTTGATTTCAGACCAATGTTCCAATTTGTGAAGATTGTTTCGAATCCTAATCCTGTCCTCCAAAGTGCTTGCAACCCCTTCCAGCTTGGTGTCATCTGCAAATTTTATAAGCAAATTCTCTACTCCATTATCTAAGTCATTAATGAAAATATTGAATAGTACCAGACAAAGGACAGTCTTCTGAGGGATGCCACCAGGTATGCTCCCCTCAGTTTAACAGCAAAATATTGATAATTAGTCTGAGTATAATTTAACCAATTGTGCACCCAGATTACAGTAATTTCATCTATTCTAGACCACATTTCCTTAGTTTGTTTATGGGAACGTCATGTGGGATTGCATTAAAAGTCTCACTAAAAATCAAGATATATCACATCTACTGCACCCCCCTATTCACGTTAGGCTGCACAGCCGCCTATTAAGCTCTGCGCAGGGGCTCAGGACTGCGGTGGAGAGTGATGCCTCTCTCCCTTCCCGGACCTGCCGCGGTGCCTCTCCCCACCAGCCCCAGCATGGACCTGCCCTGGACTTGCCATGGCCAGGGGACAGGAGCCCCTCCTCCAGCCCCAGCACGGACTTGCTGCGGCAGGGGAAGAGGTGCCTCTTCCCTTCCCGCCCCCCCCCCCCCCACCAGGTGCTGCTGCGAGGAGAGAGAGCTGAGAGGAGTCCTCTCTCCCTGCCGCAGCTCCCAGGCAGCCTGCACCCTAAATCCCCATCCATGCCCCCCCCCAGCCCCAGCCCACACCTCCAACCAGAGCCCTCACCCCTCCTGCACCCCAACTCCCTGCCCCAGCCCAGAGGGTCCTCCTGCACCCCAAACCCCCCATCCCGGGCCCACTCCAGAGCCCGCACTCCCAGTCATAGTCCTCACCCCCCCACACACACACCAACCCTCTGCCCCAACCCTGAGGCCCCCACCACACACACACTCCAAATCCCTCGGTCCTGCCCCCGCCACATGAATTTTGTTACGTGCACCAATGTGAGGTGATGTGTCACACATCACCTCTTTATTGGTGTACATAACAAAATTCATTCTGCACCCGCATGGGAAAAATTAGAGGGAACACTGTCCAGTACCCTGTCAAAGAAGGAAAGTGGTATGGCGTGACACAATTTGTTCTTGACAAATCCAAGTTGGTTCTTATTTATCACTAATGTATTACTTATTTTTATCTTTAGGGCAGAACACAATTTTTATTGTGGTGGCGCCCTGCAGGTAGGGCCCGATTGTGGCACTGTATAAACAGAGCAAAGAGCTGATCCCTTTCCCAAGGAGTTTACAATCCAACTAATTTTTTTTTTGCCTTTTATGTAACTGCATTCACATTTTTATTTAATTAGTGTTTTGTTTTTCCATTCTCTTGTAGCAACAAGAACATCTATAAAACTGTCACCATTAGAACCTTGTTCATTTTCTTCCATTTCTCACATACATTGGTAATAAACAACTTGAAAACTCATTTCATACTGTTTTATGAAAGCCCATTCTGAACCAAGAAACAGTATTTCTCCTTGGAAAGCTGTAGTTATTATTCTAGTCTACAATGCTTACAAACCAAGGCTATTCTGAAATCAAATTTAACTTTTTCTGTTCCTTGTCTCTTGCCTCAATACATTGGTACACATACCAGGTTGAACCTAATGTCTTTCCGTCTCTGGACTTTGAGCACAATTACACATAAGAAAATCAGGTGGATCTACAGACAAACTTAAGTACCTTTTTCTAAGCTTTGGAAAGCAATGGCTATTATCCACTATTGAGAGAGAATAATTCTCATTTAAGGCAAATGCAGCAGATGATTCTAAACAGACTGACACGCCTTGGCTAGTCTCCAGGACACCCAAGTAAGACTAACATTATTAGACTGAACTCTATTTTCAATTAGTAAAATCCAATTCAAGTCATGGGGTTGGACAAGTGTGGAAAATGAATGAGTTATGTGTATTTTATGAATATCAGATGCATCTCAGTTTATCTGTGTGATATTATCCTCCCTGACTGTAAGGAGTTAAATCAAAGGAGGCTGTTGGAGGAAAACAAACAGGAAAGGAAACAACAGTAAGATAAGGCAGTGGTTCTCAATCCCTGGTCCAGGGATCCTTAGGGGTCGGCTAGCATAACCAAGGGGGTCTGTGAACTGATTGGTCCCTCCCAAAGGCGATGCAGGGGGGAAGAGGGACGGAGAACCATGCAAGGTCACATGCCCCTCCTCCCCCAGTTTTCTACTTTCCGAGACTAGGGTTGCCAACTTTCCAATCTCACAAAACCGAACACCCTTGCCCTGCCCCCCTCCCCCGAGGCCCTGCCCAGGCTGCGTTTACCTCAGGTAGCTCCCAGAAGCAGCTGGCATGTCCCTCCGGCTCTTAGGCGCAGAGGCGGCCAGGGGGTTCTGCGTGCTTGCAGGTGCCACCTTCTCAGCTCTGATTGGCTGCAATTCCCGGCCAATGAGAGCTGAGGAGCTGGCGAATGGAGTAGGGGCAGTGCGCAGAGCCCCCCAGCTACCCCTGCACCTAAGGACCACAGGGACATGCCAGCTGCTTCTGGGAACCATGCAGTGTCAGGGCAGAGAGGGAGCCTGTCTTAACCCTGCTGTGCTGCTGACTGGACTTTCAGTGGCCCGGTCAGCGGTGCTGACCACAGCCAACAGGGTCCCTTTTCGACCATGTATGCCGATCAAAAACCAGACGCCTGGCAACTCTAGAGGAGACCCATCCAGTGGGACTTCCGCAAACTCTGCCCCACAGAGCAGTGGGGGTGCGCAAGGCCTCAGGACGCCTCTTGCCAGGAAGCTAAGCATTGAGGAAGCAGCGGCTTCCCCGGCGGCTGCACTCACCACACGTCTGTACAGTGCGAGGAGGGAGGAAGCAGCAGTAGGATGGCTGGCTGTGGGCTGAGGCCCCCACCCCCACTACATGGAGCTATTTCTCCTTCCCTGCTGCGTAATCCCAGTACTTCCCAGCTTTACAGAACACCCACTGAAGTGAGTCAGGTGTTGGAGGAGGTGCTTCCTCCCCGAGTCCTGCCATTCAAGGCTGGCCTAGCCCCCAAATCCTCTCCAGTTGCCTCTTGTCCCTCCCCTGCAGCCATAGCTGCTGGATCCTGCCCACCCAGGCCTGTCAGGTAAGTGTAGACGTCAAGATCCTCTTGTGGGGCTTCAGAGCCTGGCTGGGCTGGGGAGGGGGGAGAGGCCTGCAGGGAGGCACTGATGGGCTGGTGTTGTGTCCCAAACCTGCGCCAGCTGCGCTGCCACCATGACAAGAAGTGCAACATTGCCTCCCACCTCGAGTGAGAGATTGCAGATACCCCCTCCAACACCCCTCTCAGTACATACCCCCCTCCAGCACCCCTCCCAATACCTCTCCCAGTACACGCACTCCTCCAGCCCTCCCCCAAATACCCTCTGCCAGTAAACATACAACCCTCCAATACTCCCATATATCATCTAGCAATGCTGTAATTTATCATCAGTGTCAGGTAAACTGTCAATATTTTAATTTGCTGTGTTTTTTGTTGATCTGTTCAAATAATAATAATTTCTCTATATTAATATTTGTGATAACTACTAAAATAACGTGAAAGAAACAAATAATGAGAAACAAAATAATGAAGGGGAATCTGCAGGTTTGTCTATTTAAGTTTAGGGGTCCCTGGTTAAAAAAAGGCTGAGAACCATTGAGGTAAGGTACAGTCCAAGAGAATACCAAGTGTCCCTGAGGAAACAATGGGGAAGCTATTAATTGGGGAATACCCCTTGCCTGGCTCCAGCTAGGCTGGAAAGGTTTATTATTCCTAGATCAAAAACCAGGATGGCTGTGTTTACACTGACACTTTCAGTGATAAAACTTTAGTCGTTCAGGGGTGTGAAAAAACACACCCCTAAGTGACAAAAGTTTTAGTGCTGAAAAGCGCCAGTAAAGACAGCGCTTTATCGCCGGGAGTTGCGCTCCCGGTGATAAAGCTACCACCACTCGTTCAGAGTGCTTGTTTTTTTAATTGCCGGGAGAACTCTCCCCTGGCAATAAAGCGTGTCTGCGCTGTAACATGGGCAGTGTAGACATACCCGATCAAAAGAGATACTGCCCTAAAGAAAGGGTTTGAATGGGCAGCAGTTGGTGAAGATGGCTCTCTGACAGAGAGAATCATAGATGTGCTACAACACAGCAGTCTGCTTCTCCCAGGCCAGAGATTGAGACAACTGGGCTGAATGAGACTTACCAAACCTTGCAAAGAAAAATTAAGGGTTAGGTAAGGAGAAATAGGAGTACAGGAGAAATAGGAGTTAAATATGTTTTAACCCTTGTCTCTAACTGCTATGTATCTTTGGGCGAATGAATACATAATTCTTCGTTTTGAAGCTACTGCTTTTGAATCACATTAATCAGCCACTGTCACAGGCTCCCAGAGGAAAAGGGCTTATGAGTGCCAAACAGTTGAGCCAATTGGGTTAACGCAGATGGTAAATGGGGGTTTGTAGTTCAGAGATTCAGTCTAAGAGTGGTAGGACTGCGCAGTTCTACCCAGAGAGGAGTGTAGGTACAGAAATATGTCCCCAAAGCTATAGACTTGAGAGGGACTAAACAGGGACTAAAGTTCAGCTCACCCTGTAATTGTGACAATAAGTATAAACAACAGAATTTGGCTTTCAGCTTTCCATCATAAAGCTCTCTCTCTTCATTGGGGGAACATTTGAGAAGAACAAGCATCATATTCTGTATTTCTCAAGACTATGTATGGGCTTCATCAATGCCTTCCTCTTTTAATAGTCATTTTAAAACTAGATTTGCCTCCATCCTATGCAAAGTAGCAGCAAAATAAAAGCCAATTAAAGTCATAGAGTGCTGTAAAATTTTGCTTGAAGAGCCACCAGTGGCACACAGGAAAATTAGAGAGACATTCTGCTATGGTAATACACATAATAATACTTAGAGAAAATTATTTGGATTTCTTTTGTTACTACTAGTAAAGAGTATTTGCATAAAAATGGAACATTTGTTGCTTGCTGGCTCACGGGCTTCTGGCTTCTTATTGGCTCAGTTGTGTGACGCAGATCGGCGCTTATGTCAAACTCTCAGCTATTTGGATATTGGGACATAGTCTAAGTATGGCTCTGTTTAAAGTGTTTCTACTTACTGAGAAGTTACATAGATACACACACATACAGTATTGCTTCTCATCTATATATCTCAAAGCATTTTGCAGAAGTGTGTATCATTATCCCCATTTTACAGATTGCAAACTGTAGACACAAAGGATGATTAGAGTCTGTGGGCGCTACCCCAATACAAATAATAAGTAACTTGCCTATGGTTTCACAGAGAGTGAATGACAGAGCTGAGAATACAACCCTGGTCTCCAACTCACAGTCCAAGAGCTTATCCAATGGACCTCACTATTTGCCCAGAACAGACATTCACCACTATGTGGTGATCTGTGTGATATAAATTCCAAAACATACAATACCTTACATATGTCATGCACCTTTAACCAGTTCACCTGCACCTCTCCCTCTAATCTATTTCTACCAAGACTACTTGTAACAATCTAAACTTCTGAATTATTTTCATATAGCAGCCATTTTTGTGTGGAACTGAGATTTTATTGGCACTCATCTGGGATGAACTGCATAATACAAATTACTTCAACTGAAGAATAAATGGTAGAAGCAGATAATCCTGTTTTAATGGAAATAGCATTAGTAATTTTAAAACAGGGAAGAAGAATACAGACTACATAAACAGAATAGTTTCTACAGAAAAGGTTGTTCAATGTTTACCATGAAATCTCAGTAGGACTTTAAACCACTCTCCACCTAACTTGTTTCAACCGCACTTAATTCTGATTAAACAATATGAATGAAGAACTACATGCACTCAGATGTGTTTCACAAGGAAGTGGTTTAACTAAAGGCACAGACTTCACATAGTAGACTGCAAACTCTCTGCAGTGAATCTCCTTAAGTTTACTTGGCATTGTTCCTCCTTTGAGAGCAGGGGAGAGGGAGGAAAGTTTTCTCTGGTACAGATTGAGAAGCTGTTCAGCTCCCTGAACCCGCAAATTTTTGAGATCCAGAGGCTCTGTGCCTCAGTGCTGCTTCTCTGACCCCTACAGCCTTCTCCCAGTGCCCAAGTGGACTGAAGGGGTCGGGGTGGTGTGTGAAGACAAAGAGCAACACTGCATTAACTTTAGGCAGAGATTCACCATAGGGGACAGCAAGGGGACAATGACTGGAGATAAACTAGCCCTGAATCACAAGAACGGTTTCCATGGGATCTGGGGTGGGGAATACTGCCAAAGAATCAGCACTTTAAAAATTAAAAAAAACAAAACAAAAAAAGCCCAACAATACGAAAAATAAAACAGGACTCCACTAAGTTTCTGTCCCATCTGTCCAATGAAGTGGAAAAGACAATGTGGTACTCATGTTGTTTTGCCTAAGAATTCATGTATGCAATACATGGATTTATTTTGTTCCAACTTCTACTATTATACTAATTTTTAAAGCAATACTGAAACGTTATTTCTGGATGCTGCTACAGTTGCCATTTACAGTATAACGGTGTGTTGGTGAATAGCACCATAATGGTTGCTATTCACCAGTATAATGGTTTTACACATTTTATTCAAAACATCCATAACATGGCTGTATAACTAAATTTTTGTCCTATAGTTAAGACTCAAAATATTTTTATTTTACATGTAAAACACCTTATCCTAATTAAACTTAATAGTTGTGAATTTCTAAATTAGCTACCAGAAACTCTTAGTCTTTCTTGTAATTTATCTCCTCAAAACAACAAACCAGACAAATTGCAGATTTTTTTACCCAGCTGTCAGATTTTCCCCCACTTGGCAGACAGAGCGTGTTTTGCCTCTAACTATTCTTTTTCATTTTTGGGTAGCTTCAATTATAGAAATGAAGTCACCAGGTAAAATAGCATAAAAACTTCCAATTTCTCAGCAGATTTAGCAATATGCTTCTTTAAGGCAGACTATTCCCTTTAGAAACAGAGTGATCCAACTGACTAACACATAGTCAGAAGTTGCGTGGCATCTTTTAAAGTTTTATCTGGAATATGTCTTTGAAAGGAAACTGAAAAAAACATGAGCTTCTGCATTATTTTGCATGACAATAGAACATAAAATCAAGAGGGAAAATAGTTAAGATTTATCTGCATATTTGGAGCACATTCTGTATTGATTATGAATAATCAATTAATTGAAATATGTTAGTTTAAACTAAATAATATTTACCATATCTAAATTAAAACATATCAAATCCTATGCCATATTATACAAACTCAAATACCTATTCTGTTAATTAATGGTTACTTAGTTTATTCCTCATCTGAAGTCATTCAGTATTCAAATTACAGTCACGTATAGGCATGTAATAACCTGTTAAATTATCTAAAATTACTAGATGCTCCAGGCATATGTGCACTCTTAATTATACTACAGTACAAGCTTGTGCTGAATTCCTCCAATTCCTAAAGTATAGACTATACATCAGAAGTCATAAGCAACAGTAAATATGCTACAGCAAGTTGACCAAAACATTGAGGCATATGTTGCAATCAGTTAATTACTAATAATACTGATATTAAATATAAAGACAAAAAAGCACTCTCCGACCTCACATAAATGAACCCAGACCAAGCTACCTACCATTCATGGCTGTGGGAAACTGAGCCATCATGGTCCTGAATGTGCCTTGCTAGCTCTTAGCCATCTGCAACATAAAAACATTGTCCCATTAATAATGCAACAAGGGCAGAACACAGCTTAGTGCTCCTGCTGAGCAGAGGGAATGTCTGTCCTCTTCAGCTCACACTTCCGGAAGCAAACAATGCAGGGCTTCAGGCTGCTACTGAACATACTGAATTTGCATTTGGAAGTAGGTGGGAGATTTCTGTAGGTGGGAGATTTTTATTTGGTATGCAGTGCAGTCTTGAACCTAGAATCACATTCTTAAAGGAAAACAGCATTCATTGTACTGCGTAAGATATACACACACACCCCATCACACTGGAACATATACTGTACAGAACAAGGAGGAGGATGGTCTAGACAGACAACCTAACAGATTTTTTTCAGTCCGAACTTCCATGATTTACTTGAATATTTATCAAAATTAAAATTATAGTTGACATACTTGAATACAATACTTCTGTTAATAAAAGAAAGAACAATATTGAAATTAAATAGTTCAAATATTGGATAAATAACTTTCCACAGAACTTACAAAAGCATCATTAGTGGAAATGACCCTGCATACTTCTTTCTGTAAAATAACTAGCTCCAATCAAATCATGCAGCAGTCTATTTTCCAGCATATAAAACTGAATATTGTTATAAAGTCAATTATTTTTGTTATATTATCAAAAACAAAAAGTATCATCATCAGAGCGGTTCTTAATATAACATACTTTCAAAATAATAAATGTTAAAATGCTGCCTGTCACATTTTGTTTTGCTAGTCTGGTCACATTTCAAGAGTATTTAACATTTTATTTATTAGTTCTTTATATTTGCAAAACATTAGCTAATTCTCAAAACATTCCTCAAACTTAGGCACTTTCCCCGTTTTACAGATGGGGAACACCCATAAAAAATTAAGACAACATACACATGGCATTGCTTCAGATAAAATCATTTCATTTTGACTACTGTTCACTAAGGAGCCACAAAAGCTTTAAATCTGGAAACATTTTTGTAGTAATGGTATGTGATGTGAAATTCTGCATAGCGAAGTGGTAATTTTATTAGGTTAAAATATGAAAAAATACAATAAAAATGTAAGAAGGGGGGGCAGGGAAGAATCTACTCACGAAACAGCACTTAGCCAACAATAGCAGAATCCTGCAGTGCAATTACTCATCCCAGTGTTCAGATGCTTCTAATATTCTAATTTCTGTATCACATTTCAGATAACTATTATGCCCACCCTCCTCCTTCAGTGATTACATACCTGTTCAAATACATTTTCAAAAATATTAAAGGTACAGAAACATTTTTTTCCGTATGGTGTTGCTTATTCTGGCATATCTGATTGTTTTATTGGTTGCAAAAAAACCATGCAGTTGCTTCCAGAAGCATTCAAAAAATTTCCTTGCAGAGTAAAGTGTGTAGTAAATACTCTAATGTACTAAATGGAAAATGTTAGGAATCACTCTGTACCAGGACTCTATATGTATATTCTATACACAATATTTATAATGTAGGCTATACAATGGGCTAATTTTAGATCAAGAATTTGCCTTCATTGATTGGTTTGTGCATTGCATAGCCACATGTTGACTGTGATATATCATCCATCCCCAAATGACTGAAAGCCAAAGTTAACCAATTATATACTGCTTATATAACTGCCTAGTGAGGAAAGAATTACACAGTACAACTGCTTTTATATAACCCTCTTCACAGTAGTATCACAAGACACTTTACTTCTTTTTTTTTTAATATAAAAATGGAAATGGATTGTGAATCCATTGATCTATCAAGTGTGATACCAGGGATCAATTGAAGAAAGAACAGAGGGAGGCAAAAGAGGCTGAAAACTTTCCCAAGAGGATGAGAAAATTAAAATGAATTTGTATATTTTTAGGTTGCCTCCAACATCTCTTCCTATGTCCTTAAAATGAAATAACAAAGGATAATTGCTCCCTATTTATAACTTTCCTGCTGAACATAAAGTTCTATAAAACAAGCTGCACTTTTAAGAACTGCTAGAAAAGAACTCTAGGCTGAAATACTGCAATAGGATGAGTATGAAGAACCCACCTGAAATCAATGGGGTAAAAGTCAATAGGGCTGTGCATGGACATCAGGGTCGATCTGTATGGATCTTATTGCAGGATTGGGGTATAAAATTTTAACTGATTAAATCCATACTCTTGAACTATTCATTTTGTTCTCTCCTTTGCAGATCACGTTTTATTTTTAAAATGGGGGGCGGGGAGGGGAATGCCTGACATTCCACCTACCCAATACTACCAAAAAATCTTTTTGGCTTGTTTTTTAACCTTAGGGTTATGAAGAACATCAAACTATAAAATAAATCCCTCAAACAACCCTTGAGAAAAAAGCCTAAATAAACAGCTAGGCCTTGGAAATGCTGCATAAGTCTAACAGCCTCAG